>NW_023144629.1:8916257-9126257 GCF_012932325.1 Thrips palmi | reverse complement strand
GCTCTGTCTCTCTCGCACTCACGGGGTGCCCCGTTCAGGTGCGAGAGAGACAGAGCGACGAGAGCACTGCGAGCCCACTCTGATAATTATTTCGTCCTTTCCGTCGGTCGAGTGAGGCCCGAAAAGACGGACGGCCAAGCTCACGACGCAGTGGGCCAGAAGACCGATGGAGGCGGCCAAAACACTAGACGCGTTTTGAGCTCCAGAGTCACTAAAGAGAGCTCGAACCGGACGTGCGGCCCCATCAATGGATTGCTCTCCGAACGAGGAATCCATTGGTGGGGTCACACGTTCGGTTCGAGTCCTATTTAGCGACTCTGGAGCTCAAAACGCGTCTAGAGTTTTGGCCGCCTGTGCCGGTCTTCTGGCCCACTGCGCGACGAGCCGAGCCGCGCGGCGGAAGAGAGACAGAGTGAGATGGAAAGCCGGACTCAGAATGAGAGCGAGGCGCTCCGATATACAAAGGCTCAGCCCGGCCCAGGGCCCGGCCACTCCCTCGGCGTGTGCGACCATGGCGCCGTGGTGGTGTGCCGCGAATGTCAAGCAGGTTCAGTTAAGCAGGGCACCGGCAGGGCACCGCCTTTGTGAGTCCGCGGCGACAGCAGGCGGCGCGGCGCGGCGCAACGCCCACACAAGGCGGTGACATTTGTCGTCTGCCGTCCCGGCCTGGCCGACTGGCCGTCGCACAGTGGGCCAGAAGACCGGTGGGGGCGGCCAAAACTCTAGACGCGTTTTGAGCTCCAGAGTCGCTAAATGGGACTCGAACCGAACGTGTGACCCCACCCCACCAATGGATTGCTCTCCGAACGAGGAATCCATTGGTGGGGTCACACGTTAGGTTTGAGCCCTGTTTAGCGACGTTCGAGCTCAAAACGCGTCTAGAGTTTTGGCCGCCTCCACCGGTCTTCTGGCCCACTGTGCGTCGCAAGAAGGAACGGAGCGCAAGGCTCAGCCACCAAACGACTCGCGGTTTTGGCAAAGTGCAGCGCAGCACAGCCGCTCACTGGTTCTCTGCGACACCAGCGGACCGATTCAGAGAGTCGTTTGCGTCGCTCTGTCTCTCTCGCACCTAGACGGGACGCCCCATGAGTGCGAGAGAGACAGAGCGACGAAGACGGCCCTCGAAATCAGTCTGCAGATTAATGTGCCATTTGAACGGACCCGCTCCCAGAGCGAGTTTTCAACCTCGGGTCGGCCGTCGAGTTCTACTGGACTTCCGTTGTCAAAGCAGGGTACAGTTCTACCTCTCAGAGGTTCGACACTCTCACCGCATTTTGACAAGCTTTTTTTGGGGGCTTCCAAAACCTACTTCTTGTGAGATGAGAAGGTGGGCTTGCGGAGGGTGTGCGCGGTGTCGTTGTCGGTAACCTTGGAGAAGACGCGCACGAACTGAGCTGCGGGGCGGGGCGGGGCGAGGCGGGGCGCGGCGGGGCGGGGCGCGGCGGGGCGCGGCGGGGCGGGGCGCGGCGGGGCGCGGCGGGGCGCGGCGGGGCGCGGCGGGTGAAAGTGAAGGTTCGTCTTCCTCCCGCACAACGCGCGCGGCGACCGGGCGCACGTTAAGATCACCCTGTTGTTGAGGTCAGTCGGCCGGTAGGGCGGGGCGGGGCGGGGTGGGGTGGGTCGCGGGGCGGGGCGGGGCGGGGCGGGGCGGCTCGTTGGCCACTCGATGCTGCTTGTGTCATCGCGTGTAACGCCACTCGCGCCGAGTCATCCTCACATCGTGTGTGTGTGTGTGTGTGTGTGTGTGTGTGTGTGTGCATGCCCACATGCGTGTGTGCGTGCGTGCAGTTTCCTCCGGAACACGGGATGCACCGCGAGGCAGAGCGCTTTTCCGTGTCACTGCACGCCCCACTCAGTCACGCTAAGGTGAGTGTGACTACTTGGAAAAAAAATCCTATAGCCACAAAAGCAAATGGATTAAAATGAAAAAAAATATGGAGAGGAGGTTTCCTTCCTCCACATATTTTATTCCCCCCATTTTGAAAAAAAAACATGGAAATTGTTCAACAATTCTGAAAAATCGGAATGACAACAGTGGAATCGGCTTTGCAATGCGACAGGCAAAAGGCCACAATCAGATAAAAGAGAATTGTTTTGATTTTTTCTTAAGTGAGTGGGTAAGTGAGTGAGTGGAGTGGAAAGCTAGGAAGCGTTCGCCTGATCGCTACGATTAGGCCGATCATCATTATTCTCCCGCCCGAACGGGAGTCGAGGTGAAGGGGGAGGGGGGGGGGAGGGGGAGGTGAATGGGGAAGAGGGGAGGGGGAAGACGGGGCGTCAGCTGATGCGGCCGTGCGCCGCCGTGCCCGTGCTTCGGGACCCCGAGTGCCCCGACGGGCCGCACAGTGGGCCAGAAGACCGGTGGAGGCGGCCAAAACTCTAGACGCGTTTTGAGCTCCAGAGTCGCTAAATGGGGCTCGAACCAAGCGTGTGGCCCCACCAATGGATTGCTTTCCGAACGAGGAATCCATTGGTGGGGTCACACGCTCGGTTCGAGTCCCATTTAGCGACTCTGGAGCTCAGAACGCGTCTAGAGTTTTGGCCGCCTCCGCCGGTCTTCTGGCCCACTGTGGGCCTGGACGGGACGGGAGGGCCCCGCGGAGTCTGGGAGAAGGAAAGTACTCCGGGCTAGGCCGGCCGGCGCTCCGGGAGACGCCTGGAGAGCCTGGAGGCCTGAAGCAGCCCAAGGCCAGGATGATGGCAAGGGAGTGTGAAGTGAAGACAATGGCTTCGGCCGGCCAGGCCCTCTGGGCAACCGCCGCGCTCCGGGCTTGGCTCCGGGCTTGGCTCCGGGCTTGGCTCCGGGCTTGGCTCCGGGCTTGGCTCCGGGCTTGGCTCCGGGCTTGGCTCCGGGCTTGGCTCCGGGCTTGGCTCCGGGCTTGGCTCCGGGCTTGGCTCCGGGCTCGGCTCCGGGCCGGCCAACAGACTGATTCCGAGAGCCGTTTCCGTCGCTCTGCCTCTCTCGCACTCCTACGGCGTCCCTGTAGGCGTGAGAGAGACAGAGCGACGAAAACGACTCTCGGAATCAGTCTGCAGCCAGACTGACCGGGCACCGGGCATGCCCTGCAGGGACTGACTGAACACAGGGCGGCAGCGAGAGCGTCAGAGGGCTAGTACACGAGGAGAATTAATTTTCCAGTACTATTTCTGAAGCTACTCGGTGGCCGTGCGTGCAGTGCGTGCACTCTCGTCACAAAGTCCCTCCAGTCTCCCTGACTCCTCGGCCTCGGCCGCCTCGGCCCGGTGGCAGTTTGGCCGAGAGATTAAGAACGCGGAGAACCCATGCCATATATGTATTCGAACGCGGGGGGCTCTGTCGCTCTGCCTCTCTCGCACCAGTCCGAAACGCCCCGCGAATGCGAGAGAGAGAGAGAGAGAGAGAGAGAGAGAGAGAGAGAGAGAGAGAGAGAGACCTCTCGGTCGGTCGGTTAGAGACCGGCGGGGCGTTTGGGCGCCGTGCTCCAGCTTGCTCCAGCTCCAGCAGCTTCCAGCGCGGAGTCCAGTCTGGCGAACCTCCCACTGGTGGAAAGCCAGCAACGCCGGCAAGCCGGCACAGCAAGGCTGGGGTAATTTGAATGTCTAGCCACTCCACTTTGCGCCTTGTTCTCACAGCGCGGGGCAGGGCGGGGCGGGGCCAGGTGCGGTGCGTGCTCTGAACCTTATGGCTTTTCACACGCTTAAAGGATCCGCCGGCCGAAAGTAGCTCCAGAAGGATGCCACTGGCTTCAACAAAATACGAAAGACAAGAAAAAAAATTGGGCTCGGGCCCGAATTTTTTTTATTTTGTTCCGGCCGTCTGACGCCGGCTTACCGGGCTTGCCTTAATTCTGGGTGACTCACCTGCGACGCAGCGGGCCGGCGAGTTCCACATGGTGACGCGTATCCAGAAGCGCCCACGCACAAAACACTCACAATTCACTTTCACTCAAAGTCCCTCGTCCTCGTCCTCATCGGTCCGGACGGTCTTCGCTTCCTCACTTCCGGTGGGACTGCGTTCACTTCCGGTTGCGGGTTGCGGGTTGCGGGTTCGCCGAGGGGTCCCGGAGCGGGGACCCGGAGGGCCTCTCAGCCTCAGGACCGGACCGGCCCGGCTCGGCTCGGCTCAGTCTCGGCTCGGTTCGGCGCGGACTCGGCTCGCCGCTGGTGCATCTCGGTACGCCGCCGCGGCGGTCCCTGGAAAGGAAAACACACCAAAAGGACAGTCAGTCAGGAAGTGAGGACATTTTTCTTCTCGAGTCGTTGGGTAGTATGAGGAAGCCCGCCTCGTGCGGAGCTCAGCCGAAACGGTTTGGCCAAATTAATGCTCTAGTCGGGACACCGCTTGCCCCACCCCACCCCGCCCCGCCCCGCCCCGCCCCGCCCCGCCCCGCCCCGCCCCGCCCCCGCGTGCGCGACGTGACGAAACCCCGAAACACGCCTCGAGATGCAATCTCCGAGAGCCGCCGTGCCTCGCCGGGGTGCTCGCTGTTTTGGGCAGATACGTGCGGTGGCGGCCCGCGTCGCTCCGTCTCTCTCGCACCCCTACGGGGTCGCCCAGCGGAGTGACAGAGAGACAGAGAGAGAGAGAGAGGGAGAGGGACGGGGACACTGTCGCGCGCCCCGCCACTGTCGCCGCCACCCACCCGATTTGGCTACGGGTGAAAGCCATTCGCGAGGACTATGCAGTGTAGCGGGAAACACGGAACACGACGCGGAGGGAATGACCAGCGGCGATGACACCCCGGGCACGCCGGAGGCACACTGCACAGCGGCTTTGCCAGAAGACCGGTAGAGGCGGCCGAAGCTCCAGACGCGTTCAGACTCTCTAAGATAGACTCGAACCGAACGTGTGACCCCACCAATGGATTGCTCTCCAAACGAGGAATCCATTGGTGGGGTCAGACGCTGGTTCCGAGGCTGCCCGGAGCAGACTAGGCCGGGTGACTGCGGGTTGCGCCGGCCGGGCGCAGCGCGGCTCGCAGCCGGATGGCAAGACCTGCATGCCCGGCCTGGGCCAGGACCAAGGACCGCCAAGGACCGATAAAAGCCAAAGTGGCGCCGCTGCGCTCCTCGTAATCCAACCAGACGTCACACGAGCCGCCACCATGCCGCTGCTGGAAAGCCTCATGGAAAGCCTCGCCGTCGGCTGCCGTCGGCACGTCCCGGCCGGGTCCCGGGACCTTACGGTGGAGTGGCCGCTGGAGCGGCGCGGCGGCACGGCGGCACGGGACGCTGCAGTCTTATCGCGGAGCTGGAGAACCAGGCCGCCAACGACTTCAGAGGACCAGGGCCTCGACAACACGAAGACCCACAAGTTCCTGACGACGGCGCCGTGGGTGCGCGTTCGTTGACCCGCGGTGACACTCACAGTCAGGCCGTGCGGCGGTCCTCGACGGCGACCTGGTGGCGACGGCCTGGTGGTGGCGACCTGGACGAGATGCACTTCGACGGGCAGGTCTACGCCGGGCGGGTCTACGCCGGGCGGGTCGGCGCGCGTCTGGCTCGTGTCTGCACGGGGCTCCACACCGAACAACGCCACCACCTCACCGAGAGGGAGAGTGAACCCCACCCGCCGCGCCGCCCCCCGCCCCGCGCCCCGCCGCTCCGCCCCCTTCCCGGCGGCGTGGGCAGAGGGCCCCCTCCCGCCCCTCCGGTTTGGAGGGGGGATCAAACCCGGCCGGCCTTACCATGCTATGCGCTTGGGTTACATCACCATAGAAATTCCCCGATGTCGGTTACGTGTGAAGACAGCTATCGACTGCCCTGCCGGCCCCTCGGCCTGTTGGCCTGCCCGTCGAAGCCCGGCCGCAGCGGCCTGCAGCAGCCTAGCCCTGGGCCAGGCCGCCCAGGGCGTGGATGCGTCAGTACACCGTGCCCCAGGCCCTGTCCAGTCACACTGCCTGAAACACTCTCAAATGACTTGTATATCGCGTCCTGATCCTGGCCAGGATAGTTGCACTCGTGCACGCCGTCAATCCTTTCGCGGCGCCTTGCCTCCCTTCGACGAAGTCTCGAAAGTCTCCTTCTCTACCCAGTGTCAATTTTTGGATCCAGGCAGGCTAGCCCACCGCCTGGGTGTGCGCAAGATCGGCACACTGGAGGAGGCTCCGATCGCGACATCACGACGGCCGGGCCCGACGCGGATGTCAGTCGCTTTGTTTATGCCTTGATTGAGGTCGCCGGCTGCTGGCTGGGCGTAAGTAAGTCAAGGCAGTTGAAGCATCCTGGCGGACCGGCGGCTGGTTTGGGGTCCCCGCGGATTTTCCACGCGATGCGTCACGAGGCGTTCCGCGTAAGTGTTGCGCCGGTGGGGCGGGGCGGGGCGGGGCGAGGCGGGGCGGGGCGGGGCGCGCGCCAACCGCAGGGGGTGGCTCGTCCTGGACTCGTCCTGGATCCTGGAATCGTTACGTGATATGTGCACCAGGACAGGGAAGCCCACCGTCAGGGCCATGCTGTACGACGGCGGTACGCCTCCTTGTCACCGTCACCCCGCCCCGCCCCGCCCCGCCCCGCCGTGCCCCGCCACGGCCGACGCGGTGCGCGAGCTTGGTGCGGCCGGCTGGAAAAAGAGGAAGAGGCAGAAAGCTTTCTCTTTCACATCTTTGTCCGTCTTGCTCGGCTTGCCCGGCTTGCTGGGCTCTCGTGGAGGGGGAGGGGGAGGCGGAGGGGCCATGTTTAGATTGAGCAGGCAAAGCGAGGCAGGAGCGAACCGGAGAGAGGTGGGGGGAGGGCCGGAGAAGTGGAGGAGGAGGAGGAGGAGGAGGAGGAGGAGGAGGAGGGGGGGGGAGGAGGAGGAGGAGGAGGAGGAGGAGGAGGAGGAGGAGGGGGGGGGAGGAGGAGGAGGAGGAGGAGGAGGAGGAGGAGGGGGGGGAGGAGGAGGAGGAGGAGGAGGAGGAGGGGGGGGAGGAGGAGGAGGAGGAGGAGGAGGAGGAGGAGGAGGAGGAGGAGGAGGAGGAGGAGGAGGAGGAGGAGGGGGAGGAGGAGGAGGAGGAGGAGGAGGAGGAGGGGAGGAGGAGGGGGAGGAGGAGGAGGAGGAGGAGGAGGAGGAGGAGGAGGAGGAGGAGGAGGAGGAGGAACGAGTCAAGACGGACTCGGAGAGGTGGCGGCACACGGCCCGGCTTGTCCGGCTGCTCAGTTGGTCCGAGAAACGGTCCCAGGGTGGCCCTCGGGGTGGCCTGCCCCCGTCAGTCCCACCCTCGGCTAGAGCTCGGGAGGCCGCTGATTCAATCACCAAGATATAGCGCTGCTTTGATCAAAATGACTTGAATAAGGATCACGCCAGCAATCACTTCCCCCTCCCCCTCGCACAATCGAACAACACTTCCAAAGCAAAGCATGCTTTCGTTGCGTCGTTGCCTCACATGCAAAGATTTCAGCTCCAGTAGAGATCCTTCACTTCTCTGCGTTTGCTGCTGCACACGTTTCAAATTCCCCGCGCTAAACCTCGAGTGGACTAGTCGACTGCTTGCTTCGAGTAATCGACTCGTTGCCTCTCGAAACACCGATGGTGCAAACAAAACACCAACCTGACAAACTGGACATTACTGACAAAGTTGCTGCACGTTTACACAGATTATCAAAGAATTTGCATTAAAAACTGATGAAAAGCCGTTGGATCTTCTGATCTTCAAGATATAGACTGGTCCGGTTCGAATGACACTCTTCAAATACGAGCCACAAACTACGTTAAGTTGGCTAGAGTTTTATTGGCGGGTCCTACTGCTACTCTTGGTTTGTTGATCAACAACTCAACATGAAAAAATTGTTCTCTGTGGGCGTTCTTCACATTCTTCGAGATGAAATAGAAATGGTCATGGTCCATCGGATGAACTGCTTTCATGGTGGATGTGAAAATTTCAAATCACATCAAGGAAAAATTTCCATTGTTTTCCTTCCTGCATACCCGACAGGTTAGTCGTTCCACGCACAGGGTAAAAACGCCCTCTATCCCGTTCGTATGTGCCAAAATTTCGATAGAACGCAGTGGCAATGCCCGTCGAGTGACCAGTGTGCACAACTGCAAATACTGCTTCCTCTGAGCACTTCATCCTATGAAAGTTTACAATGTGAGGAAAGCGGAACTTATTCGTACCTCTCCTCCCCTGCAATGTGGTAAGTGTGATGTTCTATTTAAATAATGCAGTTCCGTTGATTCATTTGCGTCAGATTTTCCCTCAACGGGTTTGTGTTGCTTTCAGTTCCAGTCTAAGAGCCCATCACCGATGCAAAGTTGCTTCTCAGCCAAGGACTCCTTCTGTTGGACGAGACGGAGAGGTAGGTTGAATGAAACGAATTGAAACACTGTACCAACCTTGCATGACCATAATATGCTAAAGATAATCCACCATTCATCCTTTAAGGGCTCCCAAGGTATCTTACCAAAGTTGCTGTGCCCCGTCAAATTGAAGATACGCATACTTCTCGAAATGGAGTGCAACTTGATGAAGACAATGAATCTCCTTCTGTTTCTGAGGACAGCATCTTTGCTTATAAGAAAGGACTCATTTCGACGACCAAGAAGGAAGTATTTGCAGGAGGGAAAGCCTCTCCCAGCGACTAATGTAGCAACCAGTATTATTCATCATCAACACTCACAGTCACTGTGGTAAGTTCTATTTGAATTGTAAATACCATATATCTGAAGTACTTTTTGCTTGTAGCTGACGGATTTTTCATAATTGTAGGTAAAAAACAAGCAGGTTTTTCATATTGTACAAAGTTGCAGCCCATATTTTGTGAAAAGTGAAGAGGCAAGAGAATTATTGTCAGGTAAATCCTTTTATTTTATTGTTTAGAAAGTCTTGATCTTTTCGGTTTGTTTGCTAACACTCATGAAGTAAGAGTATGTTTGTTTGGTTTTGTCAGGTATCAGAAGCTAGAGATGTACAATCTGCAAAGAAGAAATGAGCATTTCAGAATTCTAGATGGAAGTGTGCAGTACCGGTATTTCAAAGTTTCAATGTTTCTACCACCACACATTGTGTAAGATAAATATAAGAAACAAGCTTGGCATTTCATTCTGTTACTTACCCATTTCTTTTAACGCTATTAAACCTAAGGATACGGGAAGGTCCCTGGTTCTGGTTCTGGCTGTTCGTAGTTGGTTTCGTCATGTGCTGGGAATAGAGCGGAACACTGCTGTGCCACGCTGGAGCCTGAGAGACGGAGACAGCAGAGTCACAACGTCACTTTTCTGGTTTAAGGGAAATTCATCTCCAGGACTGAAATTTGAATCTAGGCATGAGGTCTCAGACGACAGCCTAACACGGGAACGTTTTCAGGTGTCAGGAGCCGATTGCTCCTATACTTTGGGATCTTAAAGACCATTTCAAGAAAGAATTTTCGGCACCCACAGTTCGTGCTAAAAGTCACTACAACGCCCTAAAATGAAAGTTCAAGGTCAGGGCCGGCCCGTTTTGGCCAAGCCGTCGGACGGCGGCCAGTGGCCAGTCAGTCGGGTCACGCGGCGAAAGTGCGTGTGTCACTTCGAGTTGTCACTCCTAGTGTTGCTAGGCCACTAGGCCGTTGGCATTGCCACCGCGGGTTATACCGAAATCCACCCCACCACTGTTTGGTCAAACCTGAACAGAAAGGAAATCAACTTCGCAAACTGCACGATCTTGCGGAATCCCTGTTTTCCTACCCTCTTCTCGTTCCTTTGTTTCTGTTTCTGAGGGTGGCTCACTCATCCCTGGTGCACCTTGCCTGGGTCGGCGCTTGCTCTGGCAAGCCTTTGGGGACTGTGGCGACTCCTCGGGTGTAAAGGTCAGGCGTGCCTGGCTCCAGTTGAGCCTCCAAACTTCTAGTGGGCCTCTAGCCAGCTTCTTGTGCGACTGTCGTACTTGCTCGTCTGCGCCTAGTGAGTTCCCCAATGTCGTTAAGTCTAGCGAGGGCAAGCGAGCGAGTTGCCTCTTCAGAGTCTCTCGCAATGCCAGAAGGCCGCTTCCGAGCACCGTCTCCGATGACCCTCCTAGCCAGCCCCACTGAGCTTGTACGCGGGCGCGGGCACTTGCGAGATGTCCTGGGGTATTTGTGCTCCACCCCCAAAAACAAAAACAACGAAACGAGGAAAGGATAGGCTCGGATGGTCAGAGGTCCTGCGGTGTGGCAGGGGTAATGGTGTCCCGCACGGTGCTGTGGGTCCTTGGAAAGCCTCTTCTGATCCAATTTATTTCATTTTCAATTTTTAATAGGCTGGGAAAATTCATAAGACCTTTTCAAACTAAAACAATTACCATGGCAAATTGTAATTTCTGCTCTTAAATTTTTTCGTCGGGAACTAAGAATCATCTGCTTTCATGGACGTTCTTTGAAGATAAATTTTTTGGTCAAGTTTATGAAAATTGGTCAATTTTCAACTTTCATTTTAGGGCGTTGTAGTGACTTTCAGCACGAACTGTGGGTGCCGAAAATTCTTTTTTAAGGTGGTCTTTAAGATCCCGAAGTACGGGAGCAATCGGCTCCTGACACCTGAAAACGTTCCCTTGTAAGGAGAAAGTACTCCGAACATTATGTGGACCAAAACTCATGAGCGTTCCTGAATTTTAGGCAAAACTCCTCCAAAGTCAAAGCGTTCCGTTAAAGTTCAAACTTTTCTTCAGAATCCAACTGCGGAGTTTATCAAAACATGGCAGCAGTTCATCGAAATGTGTTCAAAATTAACGTAAAATCTATATCAAAAATTGGTTTGAAATGATCTGGAACGGCAATGTAAAAACTGGGACTGACCAGTGGCGTGGCTGAAGAGCAGCTCGTGGCGCCGCTGCTTGTCCCTGAGGTTGAGCATGACGTCGAGGTGGCCGCGCGGCATGCCCATGATGCCGATGTACGAGGCGTGCTCCCGGACCAGCTGCTCCTCGCTCAGAGTGTAGGCCGCCTCGACGCGCCGCAGCGACTCGGCCAACCTAGTCAACAACAAGACAGTGTGTTTTGAACAGTGGCACAGTGGGCCAGAAGACCGGTGGAGGCGGCCAAAACTCTAGGCGCGTTTTGAGCTCCAGAGTCGCTAAATGAGGTTCGAACCGAACGTGTGACCCCACCAATGGATTGCTCTTCGAACGAGCAATCCATTGGTGGGGTCACACGTTCGGTTCGAGTCCTATTTAGCGACTCTGGAGCTCAAAACACGTCCGGAGTTTTGGCCGCCCCTACCGGTCTTCTGGCCCACTGTGAGTGGCCCCCGCTTGCCATACACTTGCCGCTACTCCGGATGTACCAGGGCAACTCTAGCCGGCCCAGCGCCAGGAGGGTCCAGTGCGGCTCCTCCCCGGGTCGGCCTGGTCGGCCCAGCAGCTCCCTGGTGGCCGGCGACTGGGCGAAGAGGTTCAGGAAGCCGCCGGATCCGTCCTCGGGGCCGTGCAGGATCTCCTCGCGGACGTCGCGGACCTGCCTCCGGCTCTTGTAGCCACTGCAAAAAAAAAAATGGTTTTTATACTGCACATTTAATTTTAAAAAGCCTTCAAAAAAATTTCTAAAGACGTTATTTTCAAAAAAAAAAAAAAAAATCGAAACACGTTTCTTAAAACAGTTTAAAAAGTTCAAAAAACTTTTTCTTTTTTTTTTTCAAAAAATTATTATTATTTTTTTTTTTTTTAAATTGAAGAGTGGTATTTGTGCGAGTCTGACCGGCGGCTGCCGCTCTGGCGCCGCGCCGCCAGGTTGAAGGCGTCGCCGCGGAAGAGGCGGCCCACCTCGGCGTCCACCAGGTTGAGGTAGCGCCGCTGCAGCGCCACCCACGTGACCCGCACCGCCAGCCGCAGCAGCAGCTCCCACAGGCGGGCGTCGCGCTGCGACCAGGACTGCACGCCGTTGGACATGTGGTGGTACCTGGGTCGCGGGTTCGAGTCCCGTCAGAGAAAGCGCTTTTTTGTGTTTTTTTTCGTTTGAGATATTGGTGGTGTTTGGTGCACTTGCTTCCAGGCCGCGCCCTCCCCCATGAGCAGCGTGTGGTAGTCCCTCGCCAGCAGCACCCGCAGCGTGGCCAGGTTGCGCTGCTGCCGCAGCTGCCCCGGACGCAGCCCCGGCTCGCGGATCATGTTCTCCGTGATGGTCGACGAGAAGGTGATCCACTCCCACGTCTAGGGACGGCGGTCGGAATCAAGTCACTGAAGTTAGAGTTTGTTTGCCTCTTTGTCTGGCGGGCCGCCCCACCTGGATGTAGTAGAAGCAGTACAGGATGAGGGTGCGGAGGAAGCGGTCCACCGGGCGCGTGTGGAACAGCGTCAACAAGTCTGCCGGCAGCCCCTGCTGGACCTGCAGCAGCACGGCGAGCACGGTCTTGACGGCGTGGAGCGACAAAGAGTCGCCGCCCCGCCCCCGCCCCGCCCCCGGCCCGTCGTCGGGGAGGCTGTGATTGGCCGTAACTAACTGGAGACGGCGTTCGGGGTTCGGGACGGGCGAGCCGCCCCCTCCCCTCCCCCTCTCCGGTGCGGCGCACATCAAATATCGACCCCCTTTGTATCAATCAAATTGTCCCTTCGCCCCGCCTCACCGCCCTCCCCTCCCCCTCACCGTGTTTGGTTCGTCGAATGCGCCCTCGGGGACCCAGCCGCCGTCCTGCAGACTGATTCCGAGAGTCGTTTCCGTCGCTCTGTCGCTCTCGCACTCCTGGGGCATCCCGTATTGGTGCAAGAGAGACGGAGCGACGAGAACGACTCTCGGAATCAGTCTGCTGGGGCTCCAGGACCAGCGAGGGGCCCAGGCCGCCCGGGCTGAGAGGGCTGAGCGCCCGCAGAAGTGCGGGTAGGCCACCCGCCGGGGCCGCAGGTTGGCCGGGTCTGCCTACCTCGGCCCCCGCAGGGGTTTCTACCGCAGGCGCTACAAAGGGGAGTGCGGACTCCATTTTGAAATGTACACAGAGCATCATTCGGCCCGCCCCTGCATCACAGCGGGACGCGCTAAACAAACACAGACGCGCGCGTAGTTGCAGCTGCAGCGGGCAGACTGATTCCGAGAGTCGTTTTCGTCGCTCTGTCTGTCTCGCACCCATAGGGGACGCCCCGTGAGTGCGAGAGAGACAGCTTTGAAAACGACCCTCGCAATCAGTCTGCTCCCTCCGCCCCCCCCCCTCTTTCCACCTGAGAGTGTACGCGCGTCCCCGAGCAGGCAGAGTGCAGCCGAATCTATTGCCGGGACACAAAGGTGATGACGAGCACGCCGCCACCAACCCCAGCAGACTGATTCCGAGAGTCGTTTTCGTGGCTCTGCCTCTCTCGCACTCGTGGGGCGTCCCGTATAGGGGCGAGAGAGACAGAGCGACGAAAACGACTCTCGGAATCAGTCTGCTAGCAGAGCTGCAACTCGCTGCCTTGTTGTTGTTGAAACTTTTTTTTTTCCGGGGAAAGTAGAAACACCAGACTTTGGCAAGGAGGCCGAAGGACGAAGGGTTCTGAGGCGCGAGCACGCTTAGCTCCGGCTTAGCAGAGGTAGTAGTTTCTAGTGACCCGGAGAGCACCCCTCTCCTCTCCCCGCCCCCTGTGACAACCGTTAGGTTATTTATCGACCATGTTACCACCCCCCGAGTTGCCCCTCGCCCCCTCCCCCTCCCCGCCGCCTTTGTGTCGTGCGTCAGCCAATCGGATGCAGCCTGGAAATAGTGAGAGACAGATAGATGCATCGGGTCATCTCCCATCTCGCGTGCCGCGCGGGGGGAGGGGGTCGACGTCGGGCACGCCGAGCGACGCCGAAGTATCCCGAAGCCCCCCCACTCGGCGGATGCTGCGGGCTGCTTCCGAGAGTCCTGTTCGTCGCTCCGTCTCTCTCGCACTCGTGGGGCGTCCCGTATGGGTGCGAGAGAGACAGAGCGACGAAAAGGACTCTCGGAAGCAGCCCGCAGCAGTCCGCGCGCGTCCCCGTCGGGCCAGGGAGGCAGGCCAGCGCGGCACGCACGCGGTACGGGAAGCACAGCCCGAGCCTGGCGGGGCGGGCTGGCGGGTACAGCGGGTACCGGTGCCCAGCTGCTGCTGCTTGCCCAGGGCTTCCTGGCCCTGGCCGCTCACGGTGCACGGCGCTCTACAGTGTACCTGGAAGAGCACGACGTCCTTGACGTCGCGCAGCGTCACCACGTCCGGGTCGCCGGGCTGCACGCGTCGCTGCCAGTGGCGCTTGAAGCGGACCTGGTCCTTGGCGTCCACCCTGTCCTGGAAGGTGACGTCCAGGTAGGCGAGCTGGCACGAGGCGCCCTGCAGCTGCATGCGCGACGCGGCCCGCGCCGCCGCCAGGGGGTCCACGTCGTGCCTGCGCAGCGTCGCAGTGGTGAAGTGCGACATGGGGTGTGGTGAAGTGGAACACCAAAGCGCAGATGGTGTACAGGTGAAGTGCGGATGATGTCAAGGAGAAGTGCGGATGGTGGGAAGGTGGAGTGCGGATGATGTCAAGGAGAAGTGCGGATGGTGGGAAGGTGGAGTGCGGATGATGTCAAGGAGTTGTGCAGGTGATGTCAAGGTGAAGTGCGGATGATGAAAAGGTGAAGTACGGATGATGTCAAGGTGAAGTTCAGATGATGTGAAGGTGAAGTGCGCATGATGTGAAGGTGAAGTGTAAACCAAGCGGCGATGAAGTGTACGGTGGTGGTAAAGTGTATACCGCCCATAAGAGGTGGCGAAGTTCACAACCAAATTTTGTGAAGCGGCGAAGCGAAGGCCAAGATTAGCTCGAGTGGTGAAGTGGCCTGAAGCGGTGCGAGGTGTCGCGCGCTGCCCGCGCCGATACTTCGGCAGCAACAGGTCGAGGGCCCGGGCCTGGCAGGGCCTGGCAGGGCCCGGCAGGGCACCCCAAGCCAAGCCGCGCCGGCCCCACGGGCCTGCCTCTGCCTGGGCCCCACAGTCTAGTCGGCGAGGAGCAGGCGCGGCGCTCAATGGAGCGTGGCAGCGTGGCGGTGTGGCCGAGGCGGGGGAAGCCGCAAACTTTGAATGAGGACCGTCCCGGCAAAGCGCGGCCAAGCCCGGCCAGTCCGCTTATCACGTAACACGGTGGTGCACAGTGGGCCAGACGACCGGCGCAGGCGGCCAAGACTCTAGTCGCGTTTTGAGCTCCAGAGTCGCCAAGCAGGACTCGAACCGGGCGTGTGACCCCACCAATGGATTCCTCGCTCGAAGAACAATTCATTGATGGGGTCACACGTTCGGTTCGAGTCCCATTTAGCGACTCTGGAGCTCAAAACGCGTCAGGGGTTTTGACCGCCTCCACCGGTCTTCTGGCCCACTGTGTGGTCGCCCTCTCCCTCCCTCTCCCTCGCACTCGCGGCACCGCGCGATAGAGACAGAGCGACGGCGCCCTGTGCGGCTTGGAACCGCGGTCTGCGGCGGCCATTCTGTGATCTCCAGAGCGATCCCGAATAGCGCCTTGATCGCCCTGTCTCTCTCAGTCGCACGGGGCGCACAGTGGGCCAGAAGACCGGTGGAGGCGGCCAAAACTCTAGACGCGTTTTGAGCTCCAGAGTCGCTAAATGAGGTTCGAACCGAACGTGTGACCCCACCAATGGATTGCTCTTCGAACGAGCGATCCATTGGTGGGGTCACACGTTCGGTTCGAGTCCTATTTAGCGACTCTGGAGCTCAAAACACGTCCGGAGTTTTGGCCGCCCCTACCGGTCTTCTGGCCCACTGTGGGGCGTTCCGCGCTGGAGAGAGAGAGACAGAGCGACGCGGCGACCAGCAGCGCGCCCAGCGCTCACCCCAGCAGCCTGATGCCGCGTTCATTGTCGTCCCACTCCCAGTGGCCCGCCGTCGGGGCGCTGTCGAGCCCCGTGGCCCCCGTGGCGGCCATCGCGCCGTCGACGGAGTGCGACGGAGCCGCCGGAGTGGCCCCGGGGGGCCGCGCCGCGCCGCCGCGTCGCCGCTCGCCGACAAGGACCCCGTTACCATGGCGACGCCGGCCGGGCCAGGGCCGCCCCTGGCCGCCCCGCACCCCTTCCACTTGACGCCGAGCATCCGCCATGAACATTGTCACTTGATATCCGAAATGCCGTGCAGTCGTGCGCGGCTGTGTACAGTGTACTGCGGGGCAGGAAGGCCAGTGGCTGAGCCCTCGCTGCGCAAAATGAAAATAAGCTCCCCGCCGACGGCCGGGCAGGGCGGGGCAGGGCGGGGCACGCCGATCGCAATGCAGTATGGACATTATGAACGCGCCAGCGCGGCACGGCGCGGCACGGCGAGCTCATTGTGTCCTTTTCCTCGTTTCGCACGCTTTGTCCTTTGTCCGCCCAAAAGTCGAATACGGCGATAATTATCACCATGACTGCGTCTGTCTGACTGTCCGCCCGTCCGTCCGTCTGCCTGTCTGTCTGACTGTCCGCCCGTCCGTCCGTCTGTCTGTCTGTCTGTCTGTCTGTCTGTCCGTCTGTCTGTCTGTCCGTCTGTCTGTCTGTCTGTCTGTCCGTCTGTCTGTCTGTCTGTCTGTCTGTCTGTCTGTCCGTCTGTCTGACCGTCCGTCCGTCCGTCCGTCCGTCCGTCCGTCCACCAGTGACACACACCGTAACACCGTGGGGCGCCCCGCGCGCTTCGCACACAAGCTCCGTGATTGCTGGTCTCCAGAGGCGCGGCCCTACGGCCTGTTTCCAAACAGTTTCGTCACTCCGTCTCTCTCGCACTCGCGGGGCGTTGCGTAGGGGTGCGAGAGAGACGGAGCTTAGATTTATCTCTCATTACCATGGCGAACGCGAACACGCAGTGCGTCGCGCGGTGCGAGACTGGGTGGGTTTCGTTCCCCGGTCGAGAGGGGTTTCGTTCCCCGGTCGAGAGGGGTTTCGTTCCCCGGTCGAGAGGGGTTTCGTTCCCCGGTCGAGAGGGGTTTACCGGACGCATTTGCCAGTGGTGTTGCCATTGCTGCTCTTACATGTTGCATGTTGGATGTTCGACCGAGGGGTCGGCAACTTCCCTTGGCCGTGTACGAGGGAGTATACCTATATTACCAGTAATATAGGTAATATATGTGTAATATAAAGTAATACCAAGTAATATATAGTAATATAGGGGTATTATAGAGGCGAAATTGTGGTAATATGCAAGTAATATATGGTAATATACGGGTAATATAGCCACCGCGTACGAAGTAATATATGAGTTGCCGACCCCTCGTGTTCGACTCGAGTCGTTTTCGAGTCCCAGCTCGAAACGAGTCGAGTTTAGCGAGTTGTCTCTGCAACTGGTCGCCTCCGCCGCGCCCCACTACACGGCGGTGTACACGGTGAGGCCTGAGTCCGCCATGTCCACTCTGCTCTGTGAGTCTGTGAGTGTGTGGCTCTCCATCGCTATCCGCGTCTCCCTTCCGAGATCGATCCCCCTCCTCCTCGCCCCGTCTCTCTCTCTCTCTCTCTCTCTCTCTCTCTCTCTCTCTCTCTCTCTCTCTCTCTCTCTCTCTCTCTCTCTCTCTCCCTCTCTCTCCCTCTCCAGCTCTCCGCGTCTTTTCAGTGCCACCGTCTGCGTCTCTTTCAATTAGCGGGTTAATTTTATTTTCCTGCACTCCGCGGGGCGCAGTCTGACCTGCCGAGCAATGCCGAGGAGTCGTTTCGTCGCCCTCTCTCTCTCTCTCTCTCTCTCTCTCTCTCTCTCTCTCTCTCTCTCTCTCTCTCTCTCTCTCTCTCTCTCTCTCTCTCTCTCTCGCAGCGCGCACCCCTGCGGGACGCCCTCTGAGAGCGACAGAGACAGAGCGACTCTTCGGAGTCAGTCTGCAGGGGCCTTAGGGTGGGCCGCCCGAGCCTTAAGAAGAGGCGGGGTGATGGTGGGGGAGGAGGAGGAGGAGGAGGAGGAGGAGGAGGAGGAGGAGGAGGAGGAGGAGGAGGAGAGAGGAGGAGGAGGAGGAGGAGGAGGAGGAAGAGGAGGAGGAGGAGGAGGAGGAGAAAGAGAGGAAGGAGATGAGAAGGGGGAGGAGGAGGAGGAGAAGAAGGAGGTGGGGGTCGAAATAATATCCCTGCAGGAATATCGCCTCTGCCGGGATCCGCGAGGGATGAGTTGTTTAAAAGGCGGGATAAAAACAACAACAAGGACGAAAACGGGCGGAACAAAACAAGCGCACGGCCGCTCGAAGGCACTGGAAAGGCACTGGAAGGCGCTTTGAGGATTAAACGATTCTTCCGAGTCGTTGAACGAGCAAGACGGTGCGGCGCGAGACTCCCCCCGTTGCTCTCCTTCCAGCGCTCTGTACCAGCACACTGAGTCGTCGCTCTGTCCCTCTCGCGCCGACACGGACCGCTTCATGAGAGCGAGAGAGACAGAGCGACGAAAACGACTCGCGGAATCGGTCTACTGTACCAGACACCTGAAGCTGAAGCTGTCGTGGGGGAGAGAAGAGAGAGAGAGAGAGAGAGCGAGCGAGAGAGAGAGAGAGAGAGAGAGAGAGAGAGAGAGCGGCGAGGGCCCCTGCTTCGCGCTGCAGCCCCACCCCGAGGGGCGAGGGGCTGCGGAAGGCCTCGCCGTCTCTCTCGCACTGACGGGGGACCGCGCATAGCCGCGCATGGGCGCGAGCGAGACAGGCCGACGGCGCCCCGGCGCGGCGAGTCACGGCCAGACAGCGTGGCGGAGTCGCAGGGGGCGAGGGAGTAGAAGGGGCTGGAGGGGGAAAGGGCTCCAGAATGCCAGCATGCCAGAAACGCTGCTCCGTCCCGTCGTCGCTGAAGGCGGAAGAGAGAGAAAGAGAGAGGGAGAGAGATTTCTGCGCGCAATTTCCTGCAACATAGACTCCAGCATGTTTTATTGATTCCTTTCATTTCATTCCGCTTGGTTTGTTCCTATGACAACCATATTTTCTACCCCCCTCCTCTCTCTCTCTCCCTCTTCCCAGTTCCTGTTTCCTGGCCTTGTTTCCTCCTCTCTGCCCGCTTTCCCACCCCCTTCGTCGGGCTGGACCCGCCTGCTGGCTTCGACGGCGGGGAGGGCCGGAGGGGAGGGGCAGCACCGGGATCGTTCAGGGATGTGGGATGAGACGGGGTGGCGGTGTGGAGGCTTTGTGCGTGTCTGTCCGTGTGTCGGTGCGTCCGTGCATGTGTTTGTGATCGTCCCCTATGACTTTGCAATCATTGGCGTGTGAACCCCCCGGGGGGGTGGGGGGACGAAGCGCCGCTGCTGGGACTGGTGCCTGGAAAATAAAAGGACTAGTGGAAGGAAATAAAGGGAGACGAGCAAACAAAACGACTCAATCATTGTTACACGGGTCGTTGTGTCCGAGGGGGTTGGCCAGTCGGCCAGGCCGCCAGGCCGGTCTGTCAGCAAGCACAAAACACGCTGGGCGCACTCGCACGCGGACAAACAAACAGACAGACAAACAAACAAACAGACAGACAGGCAGACAGACAGACAGACCCACAGACAGGCCGAGGGGTAGCTCTGAAGCGCGAGCCAGTACGTTCCAGTTCCAGCGAGTTCCAGCAATGGGATAGCCGACGGGATAGCCCTGGTATTGCGTAGCTGGCTGACGGCAGCAAAGAGGGTTCTTAACAGCAAAGTACGACGGCAACACGAAGGCGGCTGTGCGCGCGGCGTATCATTTAATCAGCAACCGCCCTAGCAACAACCAACACGACCACCACTACCAACAGCAACAACAACAAGCGACACGACAGCGGCTCGACTGGCGGCATCCAGGTACAGGGGCGCATGGAGTTGGGGGTGGGGGATCAAGTGCCAGTAGGGGATGCTCGGGGGTGGCGGGGGGCGGCGGAGGTGGCGGGGGGCGGCGGCGGCGAGAGCGGCGGGGTGGTGGGGGGCGGGGGCCGCCGCGCGGCGCATGAGCGATGGCCCCAGCCTCGGCTCCAGGCTCGGCCCGGCCTCGGCTCGGCCCCAGCCTCCGCGTTCGCTTCGTTCGCGTCCCTCCCGTCTGGCCGAGCGCGGCCCCAGCCCCCCGCCCCCGGCCCCCCGCCCCCAGCCCCCGGCGAAGCGCGGCGTAGCAGCGGCGTAGCGCGCAGTGTGCTTGCAGGCCTTGCAGGGCCTGGCTGTGGAGGCATCCCGATCCGCTCCGCTTCCGCGTCCGTCCCTTCCTGCCCGTCTGTCTGTCTGTCTGTGTGTCTGGCCGTCTGTCTGACCGCGGCCCACCTCGGGGACTCCGTCGACGGTGGCGGGCTTGTAGGCGACGACGTCCTGGTGGACGCCATGGGCACTCGGCCCGCGGACGACGTTGACGGCGACAGTGAAGCCAGCGACGGCGGCGCCGACCGGAAGCGCAAGGTGCTCCTCGAGCTGACGGCGGCGCCCCAGGAGACGACGGGTGAGTCGGGGACCTCGGCGACGTCGGAGAGCCGAGGGAGGCCCAGGCGACGCCGAAACGGCCGCAGTCGCCGGGAGTCGAACCCGCGCAGGCCACGCCCCCCCGGCCGGCCGGGCCGCCGGGCCTCGCGGAAGTGCGTCGAAGCGGCACGCAGCGCACGCTGAGCGACGGAAAGAGGAAACCTCGGTCCGGGATTCGAACCCGGGACCGCCGGGGAGGGAGGGCGACAGAAGTGGCGCAATGCTGCGCCATGCTACGCCATGCTGCGCACTGCGAAGCCTTTTTGGTGTCGGCGTCTGCCGAGTGACTCACAAGATAGCTCTGTCGCTCTATCTCTCTCGCACCTTTGCGGAGAGCCCCATGAGTGCGAGAGAGACAGAGCGACGAAACGACTCCTCTGAATCGCTCGGCTCGCTCGGCTGGCCGCGAGTGTTCTTGTTGTCCTGGCCGCGCGGTGGACGACCCGCCCTGTTCCCCCGCCACCCCCCCCCACCGCCACCCCCACGCCCCACCAGGGCGGCTCGCCGATGTGCCCACCAATGTGGCCCTTCCCTTCCCGAGACAGTTGGGATTTATTAACCACCTGTTTGTGCGTCTCCGGGCCGCCTGCCTGCCTGCCTGCCGCCTCAACGGGGCGCGCGGTGCGCAGGTACACTGCAAACAAGCTGGATCTGTGCAAACTAAGCCGTCCTCTACACCAACCCATCGCTCTTTCACTTATCTGGGCTAAAGAAAAAAATCCGCGCACCGTATGGGACTCCACCAGGCTAAAGTCATATAGGTGCGTTCCGCGGGGCCTGGCGTAAGGTCGCGGAACGCAGCGGAGCCCTCCGTGCGAGGGGGAATGGGGCACACTGTTAGGGAAACTTCGTCTTCGGCTTGATTGACGCTCGCCTTGCTTGCTTCCAGAAATCAAGACGCCGGGTAAGGCCAAGTCCAAGTCCAAGTCCAAGGGCAGGCCGTACCGGAAGGTGAGCTCCTGGTGCAAGGGCGACTACCGCAAGCGCTCCAAGAAGCCCATGTCCGACAAGGGCCAGAGCCCCGACGCCGACAAGATGGGCAAAGCCAAGGCCAGGTCGTCGCCGCGGAGGCCCTCGTCCGAGGCCAAGCAGGAGGACGGCCTTCACGGCCTGCACGGCCTGCACGGCCTGCACGTGGCCGACGAGAACGAGGAGGCCGCCATCAGGACCAGGGTCAGGTTCCTGCTGGACTGCGTCAACAAGGTCCTCGGCCACACCGAGTGAGTGTTCTGTTTATAGTGTGGGTCCAGGTCAGCGCAGCGACGCGAACGTTTTTTCACCGACGTGTTGCTGCAGTTCTGCCGAGAGGCGCCTGGAGGGGGAGGACTCGGGCCACGCCGCCGCCCCGTTGGACTACGCGTACAAGGCCGTGGAGCTGGAGGGCGACGGGCCGCCGCGGTGGCTGTGCCTGACGTGCCGCCGGGACTGCCGGGACGCCCCCGGCGACGAGGCCGAGACCAGCTTCACCGCCACACTGCGACACCTGTTCAGCCGCCACCGCAACGTCTGCACCATCGTCACCAAGGCCGTCAGGCTGTCGGGTCAGTGCTGAGCTTTAGTGCCGCCCTCGCTTAGTGGGCCAGAAGACCGGTGGAGGCGGCCAAAACCCCAGACGCGTTTTGAGCTCCAGAGTCGCTCAACAGGACTCGAACCGAGCGTGTGACCCCACCAATGGATTCCTCGTTCGGAGAGCAATCCATTGGTGGGGTCACACGTTTGATTCGAGCCCTGTTTGGCGGTGGAGCTCAAAACGCGTCCTGGATTTTGACCGCCTCCACCGGTCTTCTGGCCCACTGTGCCTCTCCTGGCCCACTGTGCCTCTCCTGGCCCACTGTGCCTCTCCTGGCCCACTGTGCCTCGGTGCCGCCACCACCGCGAAGCCCCCGAGAGAGGGAAGAGACAGTCCCGCACGACAGCCGAGCTCGGCGGGCTGGCCTATGCTGCGCATCACAGGGGCGCGGCCTCATACCTAGCAGTGCTTTCGTCGCTCCGTCTCTCGTCACTCTCACACTTGTGTGTCGTCCCGAAGGGCTGAGAGACACAGAGCGACGAGCCACGCCGCGCCGTTCGCAAGCAGCCCTCTGGGGCTGGACACAAAACACCGTTACTTGACTCTGACGTGAACCGCTCTGTCCCTGCAGGTGCGACGGCGACCCTGGTGGCGGCCGTTCTGCCGGACGGCTTCGGGCCGCGCCCCGTGGACCGCGTCCTCGCGGAGGACGAGTTCCTGGCCAGGCCGCACGTGTGGGTGGCGCAGCTGCTGCGCGCGGCGGACGCGGCGGACGCCACGGACGCGGCAGACGCCAACCACGTGGCCGTCGGCCTGCGGAAGGTTGGCCGCGTCACGCGCAAGAGCGTCGAGGAGCGCCGCGCCAGTGAGTACACTGCACTGCACCCGTCTGGAAGGACGCGCTACGTGTTGCTGCCGGTGTGGCACGGTGCGCCAGAAGACCGGTGGAGGCGGACAAAACTCTGGACGCGTTTTGAGTTCCAGAGTCGCTATGCAGGACTCGAACCGAACGTGTGACCCCACCAATGGATTCCTCGTTCGGAGAGCAATCCATTGGTGGGGTCTTACGTTCGGTTCGAGTCCCACTTAGCGACTCTAGAGCTCAAAACGCGTCCAGAATTTTGTCAACCTTCACCGGTCTTCTGGCCCACTGTGTGTAGGCCCTTTCTCACGCCACTCGTGTCTGCAGGTGCCACCACGCCCGTGCTGCCCGTCACGGAGGCGGACAGGCCCGCCCTGGAGGGGACCCCGAAGGCCTGCCCGTCGGCCAAGGCCAGTCGGTGCCCCGAGGCCGGCTCGAGGGACGCCTCCCAGGGGTGCCCCGGGGCGCGCCTTGAGGAGGCCACGAAGGACGGCGTCGAGGAGGGCTGCAAGGCGGAGGAGAGCCCGGCCAAATGGCCTGGGGACGAAGCGGAAAGCCGCCTGGAGAGCCCTGCGGTGACGCCCAAGGAGAGCCCCGCAGTAAGCCCGAAGGAGGGCTCGAAGGACAGCCCGGAGGAGAGCTCCAAGGAGAGCTACTACACCTCGAAGGGCAGCCCGCAGGCAGCCCCAAAGGACAGCCTGGGAGGCGCGGAGGTCAGTCCCGGGGTGGAGCCTCACGCCGACTGCGAGGAAATCCCCCTGGAGTGCTCGGAAGTCCTCAAGGCCAGCCCCGAAAGCATCTTCCCGGACGATTTCGACTCGACCTCCGAAGACATTCCGCTCTCTTGCCTCGCGACAGTGCTCAAATCGAGTCCCAAAACCAGCCCCAAAGACAGTCCGAAGCCCAGCCCCAAGTCCAGTCCCAAGCCTAGCCCCAAGCCCAGCCCCGACCTCGACAACACCATCAACAGCATGCTGGAGCAGGTGGGCTCTCCCCGGGCGGACGCGGCGTCCGGATGCGAGGCCCACGAGGCTCCCGACGTCGCCAACACCGCCGCCAAGGACGTCGAAGACGGCCAGCCCTTCATCTCCTCGAGGGTGAGTGTTCCGCGATTTGAGCTGTCGTTTTGCCTGCTCTCTGCGTCTTACTTGAGCGTTTGGCTTCTGTGTCCTGCAGCCCGGCCTGCGACGCCGACAGCGCGCCCCGTCGGCGGCCTCGGCGGCCTCGGCGGCCTCGGCGGCCACGACGGCCACGGAGTTGAGGAGGGCCGCGCCCCGGGCGTGCACGCGGACGCGAACCAAGTCCGACGAAATGGACGTAACCACCAACAGGTTAGGCCAAACAACAAGGAGGCTAATTTATTTTTGTTAGCGATTTTTTTTTGTAACAGGTTGTTGACATTTCTATTTGATTCCAGGACGACCGTTGAACGTGTTTCTCCAGTGGCACTACCGAGTAGACTCGAACCGACGCAGGGAACGAGTAAACCAGAGACTGATGGCTCCGACCAAAGCACTGAAATTAGGTTTGTCCAGTCTCTAGTCGGACCTTGCATTCGTGTCGTATACGAAACTGAATATTAATCCTGGTGACCAATCCTATCCGACAGGGTATCTTCTTCAAATACTGGAGACTTACTAGACCAATCAGAAGTAGTTAGTTCCGCGAATGAAACCCCCAGTGCGATTACCGGCAGTGTGGGCAGCAGCAGAAAAAGCGGGGGCTCTCGACCCAAGGTCAAGAGGTCAAGGTCGAGGAAGAGGTCAAGGTCGCGGAAGAGCATCAACGAGGACCCGGGCCCTTCGAAGCGATCGGAGGCCTCACCGAAACCCGCCGAACAGCCGAGGTACCCCCCAGTGTGCCTTCGGGTCGCCTTGGCCGCCGAAGTGCAGAGCGCGCAAAGTTTTGTTAAGTTGTTTTGCTCGTGCCGCCAGCCCCGCCAGCCCCGCCAGCCTGCCGGACTTCCGCGGCCCCCTGGCCTTGCCGGAGGCCGTCGGCAACGTCGTCAAGGAGGGCGGCAAGCAGGCGAAGCAGGCCAGCGCGGCGGACCGCGCCGACAAGAGCCGGGTCTACGTCGAGGGCTCGGTGGACTCGGAGGTGGCCATCCCCCCTGCCGTGCCGCCCCCCGCCACCGCGCCCCTCGCGGCCCCCGCGGCCCCGCGGCCCCCGCGGCCCCCGTGGCCCCCAGCCCTGCCACGCCCGCCGAGGCCGACTCCACGCCCAGCCCTCCCCCCAAGAGGGGGCGGGGCCGGCCCCGGCTAGTGCGGACGGACGGGCAGCCGCCAAAGTGAGTACGACGAGGAGGAATCCACTCCAGATATTCTCTGTGCGCGCAGGGATATTCACGTCCGGAACTTTTCTGTGACATCATACTGGTAGATTCATAGTCTCAACACTCACATGTATTTTTAGATATTCAATAGTAATCGATTCATTAATTGATCCAAAGACCTGACATGCTAGTTTGGACGCAGTGGCGGCTCCATCGAGTCGGCCCTACTCTAATCACAATTTCCAGACATTCGTCGTCGTTTCCGTCAACTCCGCGGCAATACTGCTGCGAAACCGAGGTGGTTGATCGCATACCTTCACAAGGGCATACAAAAGGAAGGTCCCGTAGAGGGAGCACGATTGATTAGCGAGCTTGGACAGGATGGTCGCTCAAAGTGGGCCCATGTCGCTGTTTCCAGACACGGGAGGCTGACCGTCGGTGTGCTCTGCTCGCTCTGTTTGCAGGCCGGCCGCCAAGCGGAAGCCTGCCGCCAAGAAGAACGTGGAGGGGCAGCCGCCGAGGAAGCGCAGCGCCAAGGCCGGTGAGGGCGGCAAGGCCAGGTAAGGCCGCCAGCGCACAGTGGGCCAGAAGACCGGAAGAGGCGGCCAAAACTCTGGACGCGTTTTGAGCTCCAGAGTCGCTAAACAGGACTCGAACGTGTGACCCCACCAATGGATTCCTCGTTCGGAGAGCAATCCATTAGTAGGGTCACACGTTCGGTTCGAGTCCCATTTAGCGACTGTGGAGCTCAAAACGCGTCGAGAGTTTTGTCCGCCTCCGCCGGTTTTCTGGCCCACTGTGCAGCGTCCAGTGTGAGCTGGGGGTGCACGACGAGGACACGCACTGACATCCCTCGCTCACTCCGCAGGAGACCCAGCGCGCAGATGGAGCTTGAGGCCGGCGTCGCCCACAAGCTGTCCACGGCCCTGCCCGATAGCACGCAGCGCGACACGCCGCCGCGCACCCCGGCGTGCACGGCCATGGACGCGACGGCGATGTCGGGAATGGCGGTCTCCAGGGCGCCGCCCGGCCCCGAGCACCACCGCCCGCACGCCGAGGACCTGACGTACTACCCCGTGGAGATGGGGGCCTTCACCCCCGTCAGGACCCCCATGGGCGTGCCCGCGGGCTTGCCGGAGGTGTGGTCCCCGTGCGACCGGCAGACGGACGCCACCAGCAACCTCACGGCGGCGAACCGGCCGCACGCCGCGCACGCCGCGCAGGCCCAAGTCTCGACGCCAGCCGCCGCGCCACCGGCCGCGGCCACGCCGTCCTGCACCGCCGCCTACCAAGCCAGTATGCCTGGCTACGGCTACTACCACGAGGAGCAGCGCTACAAAGCCTACGCCGACTACGGCCCAGGCGGCTACTGCGACCCCGCGGCCTACCCGCAGCGGAGGCCCAGCTTCGGCCAGCAGCAGCAGCAACCACAGCACCAACAACAGCAACAACAACAACAACAGCCACACCACCAGCAACAGCCACAACAGCGACCGCATGTGCCTCAACAGCAGCAGCAGCATGTCCAGCAGCATGCCCAGCAGCAGCAGTACGGACAATACGGCCGATACGACAACAGGGGCGGCTACACCAGGCCGGGATACGGATGGGGAGAAGACGCGTACGCCAACTACCCCGCGCCCTCCACCGCCCCCGCGCCTGCCCCCGCGCCAGCGCCCACCCCCGCTGCCGTGCCCACCCCCTCGGCCACCCCCGTGGCCGCGCCGCCCCCCGTGCCGCCTCCCGCGCCCAGCCCCGCGGTGCAGCGGTGGCAGCAGTGGGGCAACGGGGCGGCGACCGGGGCCGGCTGGTCCACGCCCGACTTCCACTCCGACTCTGCTGGCTACTACCGGAACTACCCCGCCGACTACCACGCGGATTGGAGCCACCAGGGCCACCAGGGCCACCAGCAGCAGCAGCAGCAGATGTCGGCGTGGTACCGTCCCCAGCAACAGCAGCAGCACCAGCAGCCCGTGCAACCCACTCCAACCTTCCCGGCCAGCGCCTGGCCCCCCACAGGGCCCCACGCCGCGCCCCACCCTGCGCCCAACGCTGCGTCCCACGCCACGCCTCACACCGTTCACCACGGGGCACCCCACGCCGCACCCCACGCCTCGCCCCACGCCGCACCCCACGCCGCGCCCCACGCCGCGCCCCACGCCTCGCCCCACGCTACTTCCCACGCCACGTCTCACACCGTTCACCACGGGGCACCCCACGCCTCGCCCCATGCCACGCCCCACGCCGCACCCCACGCCGCACCCCACACCGCACCCCACGCCTCGCCCAACACTGCACCCCACGCTACTCCCCACGCCACGCCTCACACCGTTCACCACGCGGCACCCCACGCTGGGCCACACGCCGTTCCCCACGCGGCGCCGCACACCACGCCTCACGCCGCTCCCCACGTCTCGCCTCACGCCGCTCCCCACGCCGCTCCCCACGCCGCTCCCCACGCCGCTCCCCACGCCGCTCCCCACGCAACGCCTCACGCTGTGCCCCACGCCGTTCCCCACACTACGCCCCACGCCGTGCCTCAGGGGCCGCCTCAGCATCCCCAGCATCCCCAGCAGCCGCAGCAGCCCCAGCCCTCTCAGGCGCAGCCGTCGCAGCGACACGCGGTCCAGATGCCCCCCGGGCCCCAAGGCCCCCACGCCCTGCATGTGAGCCAGGCCGACCAGGCCCGACATGAGGGATGGGGCTTCTCGTATGGCCAACAACAGCAGCACCAACAACAACATCAGCTGCAGACGCAATACCGACCCCCCAGCACGCAGGCCACGCACGCCACGCAGGGCACGCAGGCCGACGGGGGGTGGGGTGCCTCGCCCACCGTCACCAGCTCCACGGACTACCCACAGTGCGCCTGGGCGGACAGGCAGCAGCCGCAACGCAGGCGGCAGCAGCAGCCGCGGCCAGGGGCGGAACCGGTGGTGTCGCCGCCCTACGCCGCCGACGCCATGGGCAACGTGAACGCCGTGAACGTGATGAACGCCGCGGGCAAGTGGGCCTCCCAGCCCGTGGTGCCGCACGCCTTCCAGAGACACGACGGCGGCACGGCCTTCTAAGGAGGGCCGCCCTAGAGTTTAGAGTAAAGGACAGAAGAGACATCTTGCCTAAAGCAGTATTACAGTGTCGTGCCCTCTAGCCAGCGTGGCTGCCTCGTCTCCCCGTCGAGACAGCCCTCACAGGTTTCTTATACTTTTTTCCTGGAAAGAAAACTTAACGTGTGGTAGTGTAGTAACTGGTGCCTTGAACGGCCTGTATGCCCGTAGAGCAAAAGCCCCCTTGTGAATTGAGAGCGTAGTGCGCTGTGCCAAAGTCCTTTCCCTGGAGCGCATTACGGTTTGTTTATCATAGTAGGAACCTCGACTAAACTAGCCAAAACACTAAATGTACCCTCCATAAACAATTGTATACGACTTGTATCTCTTTCGCGCGGTTAATATTATTCGTATACAAAGTCTATCAAATTAGATTGAATCTAAATAAAGCCCTGTTATTTCGTGTGTAAATATTGAGTCATGATTTGTTCGGGGAGTCCTAGTTTTGCTCAATTTGTTTGTCATGACGTTCTTTGTCACTAAACTAATCTTAAGTAGAGGGTGGATTCCCGCCTTCGGCAAACCTTAAAACCATTTATGTGCGATGGATTGAGAAAGTTTATGCATGGGTTTTGATATTTCGAGATGATCGTTTACCCGATGTTTCGAGATATCACCTAGTTACCCGCCTTCCCATGAGAACACCATGAAATTTAAGGCGATATTCTGTGCTTCTCTCAGTTAGAACGCGGCAGGCGGCTGAAGAACGCATTTGGATATGTTTGTGATTGCAGAGTGTGATGATCTGACTAATTATTTGTGATTTACTTGTTTAATGGGCTTAGATCTTCCTTGTATGCTGTACGAAGTAGGGTATATACATGTAATAAAAAAAAGCCCATCTCTTACTTTTTAAGACTGGTTCTGAATCCTAGAAGTTTTCTTGACTAATCACGAGATGCATAACTATTGTTTATAGTCTTTGAATATTTTCTATTGTGGTAGCTAGCGAGAATTTGGTTTTACATCGTGTAAGCTGCTGGCTAAGCATACATCTTGATCGTTATAGAATTCACGGTGACCATTTTACACGAATCTCGACACTTTGCTCTCGATGGTAAACGAGGTACGCTGTTTTTGTGTATACGACTTTCTTAATTTCGATACTTTTTTTGTAATTTGTTACTGCTCTTTCGAAAATTGCCTTCTGTACTGTTCAAAGGTCATTTCGTCTTGGAAATTTTCGTGTTTTACTCCCATTGATCCCTTCGTTTTGAGAGTTTGTTGTCGTGTTGTGAAGAGCGTTGCATTGGTCTCGGACGTTCTTTTGTGTGCATTGCTATCCTTGTCCCACTCACACGCCATGCTAAAGTGTTGGTTTGGACGCAACTATGTAGATAGACAGCCCTGGTCCTAGCGATCTCTTTTATTTCTCCATATATTTATTATCAGTTTTTTCTGTTGTTGTTGCCTTGCTGAGAGGCTCCTACCCCACGAATAGCCACAGCCAACATATCGTCCTCGTCCTTCTTACTCGCGATCGCGTCCGGACCGGGGCTGCAAAATACGTGTGTCGAA
The DNA here is from genome assembly GCF_012932325.1 of Thrips palmi. Classification (NCBI taxonomy): domain Eukaryota; kingdom Metazoa; phylum Arthropoda; class Insecta; order Thysanoptera; family Thripidae; genus Thrips; species Thrips palmi. The sequence continues at coordinate 9,096,793 of NW_023144629.1, read as the reverse complement.
ATATCCTTTTTGGTGTGAATAATAAAAATACTGGATGAAACACGTGCAATGTGTGCTCTGGCATTCTACTCCTTTCGTCGACGCGGTGCTTGGGGTCCTTGAATTTGACGTTGACTTTGACGTTGAATTCAACGCTGACTTTGACGTTGAATTTGACGTTGACTTTGCCGTAGCAGCGACGCGCCCATTTCTAGCAGATCGAGCTGCCAAGCGATTCCGCAGAGTCGTTTCGTCGCCCCGTCTCTCTCTCTCTCTCTCTCTCTCTCTCTCTCTCTCTCTCTCTCTCTCCTCTCTCTCTCTCTCTCTCTCTCTCTCTCTCTCTCTCTCTCTCTCTCTCTCTCTCCTCTCTCCCTCTCCTCTCTCTCTCTCCTCTCTCTCTCTCTCTCTCTCTCTCTCTCTCTCTCTCTCTCTCTCTCTCTCTCTCCCTCTCTCCCGCGCGCGCCTGCGGGCCGCTCCACGGGTGCGACAGAGACAGAGCGACGAGGCGCCGCTTCGGAATGTGTCTGCTGTGCCGCGTTCCGGCGAGCCGTTTCCGGCCGAGGGCTGCTGGGTGCTCCGCTAGTGCTCCGGGCTGCCGATCCATTCCGAGGAGCGTCGCCCCGTCTCTCTCGCACCGCGCGGGACTCGGGACTCGTGCGACAGAGAGCGACTTTCCGGAAGCGGCCGGCTGGAGGCTCCAGAGGGTAGCGGCGCGCATGCGTGCTGGAGCCTGCGCCGCGCTGCAGTGGGAGAGGGGGTTGACCCAAATGCGGATGGGCCAGGCAGGCCCAGCCTACTCCAGCCCCATCCAGCTCCAGGCCTTGCTTCAGGCTCCAGGCCCTCCAGGCTCAGCGTGGCAGAGGTAAGCGCCCGCTCCTCTCCTCCGGCTTTGGCTTTGTCGTCTTGGCTGCCTGTCTCGGCGCGGGCGAGAGCGAGAGAGAGAGAGAGAGAGAGAGAGAGAGAGAGAGAGAGAGAGAGAGAGAGAGAGCTGCAACGTTCGTTGAAAAGAGAGCGCAGGCCGCTTCGCAGAGAGAAGCCATCTTGGCGTGTACACTGTACTCGCAGAGCCGCTTCCGGCCTCTGGCTTCCGGTCGGCGAGATAGCGCGGCAGCGCGGCGTCCACCGCACTGTACTGTCTCCTGTTTGGAGAGCTAGGTTAGAGTTCCAGCGTCCCAGCCCCGGGGGGCCTTACCCCTAACCCCCTTCCCCCTCCCTTTCCAACCCCCTCCCGTCGCCATGGCAACGGCAGGCCCGACGCCGCGGGGAAGAAGGGTCCAGGGTGCAGAAATAATAAATCAATACTCCAGGCGGGCTGTCCAGGCAGGCGGAGGGCGGACGGGCCGGGGCAGACAGGCAGGCAGACTGGCAGGCAGGCAGACAGGCAGGCAGGCAGGCAGGCAGGCAGACGGGCAGGCAGGCAGACAGGCAGACGGGCAGGCAGGCAGGCAGGCAGGCAGGCAGACGGGCAGGCAGACAGGCAGGCAGACAGGTAGACAGGCAGACGGGCAGGCAGGCAGGCAGGCAGACAGGCAGGCAGGCAGGCAGGCAGGCAGGCAGACGGGCTCGCAAGGCGTGTGTTGTGATTGGCAGGCATGGGGCCGGCCTTCGTCAAGAGTCAGGCCATCCCGGGTCCGTACGGCTTCACCAGGCACAAGGTGCAGCCCCTGCAGCCCCTGCAGGCCGCGGCGGCCACCGGAAGCACCGGCAGGCCCAGGCCCGGGATGGGGCCCCAGCAGGGGGCGGTCGGACACGTCCCCGTCGACGCCACCGCCACTCCAGCCACTCCAGCGCCGCCGAAGCGGCCGGACGCCAAGCAATAACATGGGCCTCGACGTGGACCTCGTTGACGAGGACGCCGTCAGCCAGGACGTCGTCGCGACTACCGGGAGCGACACTCAATAATTGAGGAGGAGGAAACGGAAGGACTGCTTCAAACATATCATATTTGATCCTTTTTTTTTTCCTTGTCGGGATTCTTTTCGTCTTTTTTGCGACTTTGTCTGCATGCTCATTTTTGTGTCAATAAATCTCTTCTTGTTGTCTACTATTCTTTTTTACTTTCTGTCTACCCCACCCTCCCTCCGCGGCCGAGCCCCTGCGAGAGGCGGCGTAGGCAGTGCCGCTGCCCGGCCGTGCGTGGCGGGCTGGCCTACGCCGTCCATCGCAGGCGCGCTGCCGGCCTCCCAGCCCAGCCTTGCCTACTCTTGTTTGCTTCTCATAGCGTTCCGGAGTCAAATTTGCAGCGCGTTGCGTTTCTAAACGCGTCTCTCGTTTGGGTCTCGCCGCCCGCTTGACGTTGGCGACGCCTGCGACGCCGGGGGCGGATGATGAGGGGGCGACGGGGCGACGCGACGCACAGTGGGCCAGAAACCGGCGCAGGCGGCCAAAATTCGAGACGCGTTTTGAGCTCCAGAGTCGCTAAATGGGGCTCAAACCGAGCGTGTGACCCCACCAATGGATTCCTCGTTCGGAGAGCAATCCATTGGTGGGGTCACACGTTCGATTCGAGTCTCATTTAGCGACTCTGGAGCTCAAAACGCGTCTCGAGTTTTGGCCGCCTGCGCCGGTTGCTGGCCCACTGTGCGACGGGGCCATCACCACCGCAGGTGTATACGGGCAGGGGCGCAGCGGCCCAGCGGGAGGTTCGTCTCCCACCCTGACGGTGACGTTTAGGCACAGGTACAGCTTCGTGGGGGCGTTTCTCACCATTCTCCGCACCAGGACAGCAGCGTGGTGCAGGAGGTGGCCGCGCGGGGCGGCGCTCCGAGCTTCGATCCGCAGGGCTAGCTCAGGCAGGGCTTAGCGCTGGGCGGACCCTTCACTGCGCCCCGGCGCCCTGTCTCTCTCGCACTCGCGGGGCGTCCCGTATGGGTGCGAGAGAGACAGGGCGACGAAAACGACTCTCGGAATCAGTCTGCTGCGCCAGCCCTACGCCCACCATCCGTCTACCCGACCCGACCCTCTGGCCTCGGGCACACCCGATCCTGGTAACGACCGAAGCCGAAACACCACAGCCGGCTGCGTACAGTGCAGGGTGCGCCTCGCAGTGTGGTGTGTTGGGGTGCACAGCACTCGCTACCTCATGGACCTTTAAACGACGCGGGTAGGACACCGGTGGCCACGAAACAGGAATCGGAATGGTTCGAATGATGAAAGACACCTAGCAGTCATTGGTTTATTGATAAAAGCTAACAATACAGTGAGCATGTTTCAATGACGCGTTTTCTGCGACAAGTATAAGAACCTGAGATAAGTTTTCAGCTTTAGAGTCTTAATAAAAATTAAATAGTTCAGATCAGAGAGGACAGTGAAAATTCAACACAAAAATGTGATAAAACAAAAACAGAAACAACTCCAATATTAAGTTCTTTCTTTTCTTCAGAACATTTTTTTAACAATCCTTTCCATTTATTTATATATCTCAGAAAGTACAACCAAAGACACATAAGAATTGATTTTGAGAATGATAAACTATTGAAAAATAAAACAAGTATTCTGGAATCACAGAATCACAACAAAGCCAAACATTAACAGGTGTCACTAAGATTCAAATAATAAAAAGCATGCGACTAGATATCAAATACCTCCTATATTGCTCTGAGACAATGATAATAAATACCCAAAGCACATTAAAGGTATGTAAACAGAAACATTCTTCTTTTACAACTATAGAGCAGTTTAAACTTACAAAAGTTATAAAAAATATAGTGATAAACTTTTATCAACTCTAGCACTACCCTAGAAATTATGAGGCAGGAATTTATCCAGTAAGTCAAGTTTTCTTTGAATAACTTTGTTTTGTACTAATGCACAGTTTATAAACAAAAAAACTAGAACTAAACATTAAATGTGATGAAGGAGGACTGACAATATTTTATATCTTGCAAACTGAAAACCTGGGACAACTACAGTAAAGTATGAAGCATCTTAAATCTACTCATTTCTTTGGAGGAATAGTGTATTTGCAGCCAACACAAACCCTTAGGGTGGCTAAAATATTTGTCAAAACAGTACAAAGGTGACCCATTAGAACATATGACAAAAATAATACCTACCCCAAGAAAAAGAAAGAAAAAAACCATGAAGTTTTGTAAGTATGCAGTACTGTCAAACACAGAGAGGACAAGTTACATGAGTGCAAAATTTACTCATGCAAATTTATAGTAATTCTTGTTCACTTGGAAAACTTCTGGGTGTATTCTTGTTGTTATGAAAACACAAGGAGAAAAAAATCACATCATATCACAATGTAAATTATTCAAGGGCAAAGCAAATCACAGTAAGACAGTACAAATAAATAAAAGAGAACAAACAAACACATTTTTGAGTCAAATTGTAAATTGATTTCTTCACTTGGAAGAAATGCTGTCACATTTGGAGCTGCAAGCAATTATAAATTTTCATCAGAAGGTGCGGTGACATCTTCATCGGAGCTTTGGTTCAAACCACCAACATTAGAAAAACCTGCCTCTGCAAGAGCCGTGGTTCGCTCCACAGGAGATGTAACTCCTGCTGCATGCGCTCTTTGGGCTTGATGCATTGTTTCAATTAGATTGTCTATTTGGGTGCTGGATTCTGAAGGATGAATACTTTGTCCTGCTGCTAACATTTGTTCATACAGGGGCGATTGTGAGGAGCGTCCTTCCTGAAGAGCTTGATGGGTAGGAGCTCCTCTGTCTGGAACTTCATCATCTGTGTCATCATCACCATCAGGTATGTCGAGATGTACTGATCCAGTAGGAGAGTGCAGGGCAGCTTGAATGTAAGCTCGACTGGTGGGCGAAACAGAGCCAGTGCTGGTCCGACCACTGTATACAGGCCGGCCTGCAGTGTCGATGAAAGCGGCTCGGGCTCCTTGCTGAGACGTCCCAGGACGAGGAGCAGGAATGAGCCTGCCTACAATCATACGAGAAGGTCGTCCATTTGTGGGAGGCGAAGAACCAGATTCATGCGCACTACTACTGTCAGTCTGCATCTCAGGCCTGTCTGAAGTCTCCATGATGGGTGCCTCTATTGAATTAGCAGGAAGAGTTTCCACATCAGAGTAAGTCAAAGCTGGCACATCTGTAATTTCTGGAGGAGAGGGAGCTTGCATAGTAGCCTCAGATTCCTGAAGCTGATACACATCTGCGCCGTCATCATCTTCCATGTCATCACTGCTTGTTGTGTCATCCTCCTCATCGGCAAGGTCGTCCAAGTCCTCTTCGTCTACCTGAACAACATAGAGGAAAATAGGCATTAAAAAGACACAAAATGGCATGTAAAGAAAATCAGAAAGCAATAATGAAATTACAGACTTACATCATGGTTTGTTTTACCAATCGGTAGGACATTAGTAAAGACTCGCCCAAGGCTCACTTTCTGTTAAATAACAACAAGAACTAAGCATAAGTAAATTGTCAAGGTAAGCAGAAATGTTTAGAAAAAAGGGTTTTGTCTGGGGAAATAAAAGTAACCAAACTCTAGACAGTATGTGGCTTGAACTTATGCACTTCTATGGCAAAGAAAAGAGCACATGCCAAAGAAATTTCTTGCAATCTGAATATTATTTGTGAACTAGGAACCTATTGTGCAACATTGGAGGCATAAAAAGTCAGGCCGTTAACCTCCTATAGAGAGGCAAGGGCAGAGATCAGAGTGAAGAGGACAGTAAGTTGGGCTTCCCTTGAACTGACAAGCAAACTTCAAGTTTCCTTGCGCCTCAAAACGTTAACAAACAGACCAGTTTAGCAAAAAGCAGAAAGAGCACTGACCCAGTCTTGTTGTCCTCGTTCCAGTTCCAAGATTTCGGCCTCCTCATCAATCGGAGGGTCTATGTCAAGCCAGAAAGGGCTGGAAATATTCGGTCTCAAGCTGGGAAACAGTGGAATCGACATGCTTGTGGACTGTCGCGGCACAATAACGACAGAAAACCCGTGGAAGACAGGGATCACATGCGCTAAAGGGCGTAAACACAGAAACAAAAACAATAACAAACAGCTGCCGCTCTCGCAGCACAGGTGCACCATCCTCTCTACAGCAGTTGCCAACGTAAAAGGAGAGGCGCGGAGCGAGAGCGGGAAACGAGTGTAGGTGTGAGTAAGTGTGAAATGTGTGAGTAGGTGATTTTCAAATTTTACCCACTTTTGCCTCGAAACGTCGAAAATATTTGTACCCGTCGTCACCGATAGCGCTTCCCTCTTGCAACAAGCACTTGTTGTAAAGAGTATCCAAGGGCAGGAGGAACTGCATTTATCTTTTCCAGTGAAGTTAACTTGTGCCTATACACGATGGCAAGCTCAGCACACCACAATATAGGTGAAAATCTGCATCAAATGTTTTACATAATTGCTTGTAATCATTTCTACTGTTACCTTCCTATTTACTAACAGATTCGTGTGCCCAGTGTGATGATGACTTTGATTTGGGCATTGTGGTTCGTCGTTTAACAGAAGAGGTAGAGCACATGGTCAAGATAGTGACAATCAAAAAAGTATTTAATTACACTTTGCTTTGGTCTTCAGTTTTTGTTTTTTTTTGTTGTTAACTAATGTACCTTCCCTGACTATCCAGAATGCCCTGTGCAATGTGCAGGGCAGAGTGACTGCTCTGTGTGCAACTCTTCTTGATCAAGGTACCAATACAGTTCGTGCTCTAAGGAATGCATTTCTGGCTAAAGTTCGCCTTTGTGAAGCAGAGCGTGCTATTAGCAGGGCTCTAGGTAAGTTCTGATAGACAGTGTCAATGCCTTTTCCGTATAGAAGCGTCTAATATTTTGTGTTAATTGGTGCAGCACCACACTGCATTGGGCAGCACTCCAGCAAGCAGGAAAGGGATGCAGCAAGAGGCATGGCAGCTCAGCTCAAGGTTTACAAATTCTTGACAAGCTAATTGATTCAAGCTACTTTTTCTTGTCTGAAGGCTTATGCTTCTCTGATTCCGCAGCTCCGTGTCGAGGTATTGCGCTTATTCCAAGGTGATGGTTCGGGTAAGATGCTGAAGAGCACGTATAAAGGGCTGGAGAATGCCCTTGAAGTATTGTCTAGTGAACTAACAGGACTAGCTGAGCGTCACCGCACTTTGCTTGCCATGTTGTCTTGCCGAAACAAAGCTGTTTTACAAGAGAGGGTGTACACACCAGATGTAAAGTTACAGCTAGAGTCTCGCTGGATGCATGTGTCTAGTAAGCAAACATTTGATTTAAAGTCCGGTACTGCTTTTTATAATGTTAAGTTTTCACAGTTTCTTTTGAATATTTCTCAGGCACTGTAGACAGCCAGCATGACAAGATGAAGAACTGCAAATCTGTCTTGTGTGTGACTTCATCAGAACTCGTTTTATTCACGGTAAGCATTTATGAACCAATCACCTAATCCTGGTTATTTTTGGAAATAGAGTTGGTGTCCCATTTCATTCATTCAGGAATCACAAGCACGTTCAGATGCACTTCGTCAGCTGTGTTTGGAAATTCAACAGACAGGATCCTTGCTCTGATCATATTTTTCAATGAGTAGACCAAAGAAAAAGAAAGGATTAGGTGTTATTAGTTAAATAGACACTTCATTAACCAATAACAGGATTTGACACATTTATTCAGCAGAAATTTTATACAACTTTTATGCTGACTTCTTGCTTAAAATTTAACTATTCAAGTGTGTCGCTTTTGGATTTTATACTTTAGTGATAAAAGCTTTTTGATATTTTCAATTGATTTTATTGTTTATACAGTTTCAACTATTGTCAATTGCAAAAGCATAACAGTTTAGGAGGGGGATGTTTGATTTTAAGAATATCTCAAAATGCAGTCAATGGACATATTAAATAGTTAAAAATTTAAAACTTAAATCTAAATACACATGTCTAGGCCAGGAATGTAATTGGAGCACCATAAATCATAAAATACCTACAATGTTCCAAAATTTCCTTTTCTAATCTGTACCTGAAAAGCAAGGGCTAATAAAATACAGAACTGGTGAGAGCTACATCATCAAATATTAAATTGTAGGCAGAGTATTAATTTTCAAAGAATCTTCTAGCAGGTTTAAATAATGGCTTTTGAAAAACAAGGCTTACCCTAATCAAACAGTGGATACCCAAAATATTTTGTACTTCAACCCCAAACTCTAAAAACAACCACAAACCACACCTAAACTACAAACAACCATGCACCACACCTCAAAAATACACTTCTCATTCTTAAGATTAATAGCGACTTAAAAATATTGATTTCAAAATGCATTCTGAAGAAACAGACATATCTTCTCAATTGGCATGAGTAAGAAGACGGAACTTTCAGTCTAGGCTATAAAAATAACACAAGTATTTTTCACTCCTTAAAAAAAATCATGACATGGAAACAGCACATGAAAGATCAAGAAACTGGTACTGCTTCGTTTAGAATGACAGAAGAAGCACGAGCAGCGGAAGAAAATGTAAAGCAATTTCATACAAGTGACATAAATGGATTGAGTACAGAAATACAAGTGAAGAGGGAGTTGAAGAAAGAAACCCTGTGACTACTGAAATAATTTGTGTACAAGAGAACCAAAGAATTAGAACGAAGGGATAAAGAAATATTTATACAAGATATCCAGAGAAATATCAAAATATCAAATGCCAATTTTAATAGTACGATTGATTTAAGTATCCATGCATCATGACCACTTTCTGAGAAAATTGAGCCATTCAGTAATACTACACGAGCTAAATATCACCAAATCAAACCATTGCAATCCATTCACACGATGTCTAAAGAGGTAATGAGGAATGAAAATGCCAATAAATTAGAGAGAATAACACCATCAAAAATTCACCTCATAGGATTCAACGAAAGTTTAGTACTTCAAATCATCTTTCATTTGTATCATGAAAGCATCAAGAAAAACAACTGGAAACAGAAGCGTAAATCATTTCTCAGCCTTTTGATTTTGTCTCCTTTCAGAGGAAAATAAAAGGCAAGTGCAAGTGTACATCAATCTAAAACTGAGTTCAGAATGATCTTTTTACAAACATTGTACTGTAGTGACGGTTTATAGGGAAAGCAACATTGGCCCCACAACAATCATTACATAAAATTCAAAAGAGAAAAATTAGGAATCAAAACACAAACTGTATGAAAAAGCTATGCCATATTAAGGAGGCCCTAATTTTGCTTTGGGTATGAATGTGAAAGAAAATCACAGCTGGAATTGAACCGCAAACGTGCTTCAATGGGAATGTTTTCAGATCCATCTGGTATTTCTTGAAATGCACCTTAAAAATAAATCTTAACACTAATCGGCAAGTCAAATGCATAAAATTCAAACATTAAAAGAACTTCAAATTCATGAATAGATAAAAATGAACAAAAAAAAAAAACTCTCCTCCTCTCAGAGACACACACACAAATGCTTAGGACAAAAAAAAAAAAAAGACAACTAAACCATAGAGAACACTGAGTGAATAAGAGAGCAAAATTGCAACAAACATTACCAAAGTGGGACAGAGTTCTGAGAGTTGAGCATTTGCAAAGAAGCTCATTACATGAATGAATTACAACCCACAATGCAAAAGATTGTCATTCACATCCTTGCAATACATGGCAAGACATATGGCTAGTTACAAAGGAAAGAAAACCACAAAAAGTGAGGTGTACACACAATCAAATTCTCCCCTACATACAAACAAGATTCAGGCAAAATAAAATAGGCTGAGTTCAAATAATTGTGAGGAACATCTATTCTGCGCTGAGTGTTAGGGTCTTCCGTGGCAAAATAAAATTTCAAGTTCATGAAAATTGAGAATGGGTGCACATAAGCAGAATGGCAAGTCTATGGTGAGGCCCGTTTACAATGAAGTGCAAACACATTGCACAATCTCTGTATGTAATGAATCAAACAGCATTGAGTGTAAGTAACACTGTTCAACAATAATGATTAGATTAAAGTATACCATGTTTAAAGATTACATGAAATTAAACATAGAATATTTTCTCTTAAAAATTCATTTTAATTTAACATAACATTAGTTAACTTAAATAAAAGTGAAAAGTCAAAGCTTCTTCTTTGGCAAAAGAAATTACATTTTCTTTGATAATGAGTTATTGCACCAGTTGCACTATATTTAAAAACAAAAAATAAAGAGAAAGAAAAAACAAAACAATACAAGGAAGTAGTTTATACATCACAATCTATTAACGAGCATTAGCATGTAGTTATCAACTATAACAACTACATTTGAGATAAAAGGGAAACTAGTGAATCTGCAGATTTCCCATCCGTTCTAGCTTTGAATGCTGAACAGAATCGTAAAATATTTGATCACTGTCTGTGACAATAAGTTAAGTTGTTGAATCACTCAATATACTGAATTCATGGTAACAAATGCAACTGAATAAAACATACTTAAATAAAATTAATTGGGACAACTCCTCCAACAACAAATATGGAATGCAATGAGGGTAACTGATTTCATTGATGACATGAACACAGCTTTCATACATATAGACATGCAACAGATTATGCACCATTATTGACACAATGAATTTGGAAGAGTTGATATTCCACTGAACAGAAGCAATCGAGTTCAGGGACTAACAACAGAATATGGAGCTGCTCTATGGCACACAGCAAGAGGATTCCCATCTTGTATATACAAGTTGGAAACATCCTGGGACAAGGACATCTCATTTCAACAGATGACATTTGGCACTGTCGGTCCCGGACTTCCTCCTGAAAAAAGAAGATAGAGAGGTGATTTTTTTTTCCATTTTTAGTACCATGTTAAATTAAAAAGCGTAGACAATGATACTAGCACATACTTGCTGTGAACGTATTTTCACTGAATCCAAGAGCTGATACGACTGCGAAGAAATTCTTTCGCAGGCTCATAATACAATGTGCGAACTGCAGCAACTTCAGGCAAGCGGCGCAATGGTGCAAGAAGCCCATCTTCTGGTGATTCCAGGACAAGAGCAAAAAATAGCACCAGCAAAACTGCAGTAAATGCCACTGCTGGTAGGAGGTAACTTGCTCGGAGCCGCATTCGGTGAGATGGTGTCTCTTGCTTTGAGATCCCACCTTCAGTTGCAGCTGTAATAAATTTCATTATTAAAATTATTATTGAGCTGTTCGGTTCCTAGTATTGGACTCAAGCCTGCAGCATTATAGGCAGTTATAGAATGTTAAGAACACATCATCATGCACATATATAAAGGGTATGCTCACATTGAGAAGGTATAACAGCACCACTGTTTAATGACAAGCGGCTTCCTGTTTTGCCACGAGTAACTGGTGTTTGAGATCTTGATGAACGATGAGAGCGACCCTGACCATCAAGCAGCTGAGATTCAGAAGATGACTGGTCATAAGACTCGCGCAAGTAATATTCGGAGAGCCCTGTGGCCGCGCCATCCATAATATCCATGTCCCGTTCTGCAAGGAAAATGAAAGAATTGAAGCCCTAAATACGCAAATTCAAAAATTTTTAACCAATAAAATGTTAAACTAAGGAAAGTGGAATTCATACAGCACATAGCAGAAAAAAGCAATAGAATCTACCCTCAATAAGAAACACAAGCAAACAGTCAGATTCACACTAAACTTGCACTCATGCTAAGATAATCCATGCATTGAAGCCACTCAGGAAAAAAAAAACATTGCTTGCTCCTCACAATATTATCACAATATTATCTCCTATTCAACAGCCATCAGCAGAACACATTTTTAAAGATTACCGAGCCTTGAAGATTCTTGTAACCAGAGCTTCTTCTAGACTGACAAATGCAGCTTTTTGAGGTGTCTTGTCCAACAACCAAGTTAACTTCACCTTCATCGCCCATGGCCTGAGAATAAACATCTCGAGATAAAACATACCCAACAGATGTTTCCAAGCTGTATATAAACAATGCTGCTAGAGTGATTCGGTAAATTTCCTTAAAACTGAACAGCAAATGGAAGTATAGACGTTTCCTTTAACATACTGACAAAGAGTTTTGCCTTTCGCCTAACTTTTACCCAAAGCAGTGCCTTTCTACATAGAATGTTGATTTCATTTCTTCTTTCATTTGTGTCTAAGCTGATATACGTCTCCATTCAGAGCTTTACTTCCCCAGAGTCTCCTTAAAAATCATAAATCCATCCCCATTCCTTTCATCTTTAACATATTATTGACATAGATATCAACATTTTGGCTAAGCATTGATTTATAAAAATGCCTTCCAGCTTCACCTTAATCTTGTCAGTTAAAATACAAATTCTAAAAAGTTTGAGAAGCACCAACACCAGATATCAAGCACCACTACCACTGCGACCACACAGCACACTAACAAAAATATGAGAAGCCAGTAAAACCTACAGTAAAAGTAATCTTACGCACACCAAAATACCACCATTAACTGAATACAAAACATAGCAAGCTACTTCAATTCAAAGCTACATCCAGAGTTGACCTACTTTAAACTGATCAAAAGCTCTCTTAATGCATTGCTTTATCTACATAAAATGGAACCAGCACCAATAAATTGTGTCTTAAAAACACAATTAAGACAGAAAAATTTTAATCAAATAAAAACGGCAACTTTTAGCAATTAAGGAAGGACTGTGAAATTTATGATACACAGCCTCATTCAGCCTCATACTTCCAGTCTACATACCCCATGAAAGCATAAGACGATTACTAAAGCCTTCAGGGTTTCGACTCTTACCTGCATTTCTCTGCCTGGAATGAACTTCATGATCTTCACTCACAGTCTCCAAAAGAGGTATACTATCAAGACAAAAAGATCCTTCATCATTTGAGGCAAGGAGACTTGGTCCACCATCCAATCTGGAGTCTGGTACAGAGTGATTTGAGCGAGGAAGTAGGCCATAACCTGCAAGAACCAGCAATATGAGAAAATCAACCAAATTACTAACAACTATTATAAATAAAAATCTACGAGGCTTTTGACGCTTACAGATGTCACCCATTTCTGTTGGCGAGGATGGAGTTGCAGGAACACTGGATGCTTTACGCCTCAAGCTGCCCAGGCGATTAATCATGGGTTCGTCGCGGCGCAAAGGCCCAGCTTCTTCGAGTAATTCTCGTTCAGTGCGCCCAGTGTACTTGAACTTAGTTGAACTCCATGAGAAGAAACTTCCACCACTGACCACAGGAACAACAGAACCTGAGGGCAAGCTGGAAAAGGGAAGCAATCACGGTAAGAAAATAAGTACACAAGTTAACTTAACTGCATTTTGCTCATTCTTCATTCTGCACTCACGTGAAAAATAGCATTTGTTCCACTGCACACCGCCACACATGGCGGCATGCTGCACCAGTGGGGCACTTAAAGCCAACAGTTTGTTTCTTCTGAAAAATACAGAATGATGGATGGTCACAATAAAAGGACAGAATATTCTTAATGTCACAAAAATTAAGATAAGGACTACAACTAAGTACTTCTGTGCAATGAAAGCAAAATTTACCTTTGTTCGGGGATCCTGGTGGGTCCGGATTGGAAATATAAAAAAGATTAAAAGGGTGCTTGAAGTATTGAACATCAATGAGAGCTCAAAAAAAAAAAAAGTACAGTCATAAAGCGATACGTAATTTAGAAGAAAAACAAACCTCATTATATGTCAGATGAACAATGAACATTTTCCCCTCATAGTTAATTTTGTGTACTTCTGGCCAACGGAAGTGGTTTGTTTTACGAGATCCTTGAAAGGTGAGGATGCCTAGATGGTTGATTCCAAGGTACAATTGATTGCCTCGATGGTCCTATGAAAGAAGAAATATATTATTATCCACTTTATTTAATAAGTTGGCATGAGAGCAATCTTCTCCAAGAACATTTAAATGCAGAAATTTATTAAAAAATTACACAGTAAATAGAACAGATTAGCGTAGATCTTACCTTCACTGGGTGAGGGTCGACACCAAAAGTGTCGAGAGAACTTGCATGTCTTAAAAATTCTTTTTCAACTTCTTGTGGAGTCTGCCCCAGCAAAAGAGTTTGATGCAATTCTATTATTTTTTCTTCAATCTGAGGAGTTTGTTTCAGTAATAATCGGAGGTCTTGTACATAGTTCCCTTCATGTTCCTCTGGATTGAAGTCACCAAGATCAGCTGAAATTCATACAGCCAACTTAGTGTTTTGTTTGAAATACTGTACTCGATAAAAACTATGTGAAAAACTTTCTACCTTGAACCACATAGGCAGCCAAAAGTGCAGCTTCATTAGGAGTACAGTAGAGACGTCCATGAAGGAGGTCTCGTCGCAACTGCAAGTATATTTGATAGCGAGTGATTTCTTCTTTCAGGCGAAAGGGGTCTGGTGGATAAAATTTGACTCGGAAACTAAACAGTAACGGGTCAAGGTCTGTAAATAACAGAGAAGGTTATTCAAACAAAATTCTACAATATTGCAGACTTCACATATTGTTGGAAAATCATTTTTGCTTACATTTAACTTGCTTTACGATAGTCTTGTTGAGATCAAGCCAGTGCTGAAATCAGAATTGTAAATTATTAAAATATACTTAAAGTAGTGAAGGAAACACAACAATAGACACAGAAACTTACCCTCTGTTTGTTTATATCTACATATCGGAGGCCAAAGTAATCTTTTTCAATCAAATTTAGTTGTTGACAAACTTGGTCCAGCAGATCTTTCCCTTCATAATTGACCTGGAGAGATTGAACAATAAAAGTTAAATGAGACAAGCATTGTACTTGCAAAAGAAGAGAGAGAGAGAATTTACACAGAACAGGAGTTTGTGCAAAATCAAGAACAAAACAGATAACATCAAACTTGTCATGTCATTTGCAGGTAGGCGGTAGTGCAACCTCGCAAGGAGTGGTTGCAAAGCGAGTCAGAACGAAGAATTTACGCTCAGGTGGTCGACGATCTTCTTATTCAAAGTGAACCGAAACAAACACTTCTACACGTTGAAAACATTGAGAAAGCGGGTACTTACCTGGAATTCTAATTCGAGCACCTCTGTGTCTTCCAGTAATCGCACCGTGCATTTGAAGGTTGTGTTCACGTCGTTCCTGCTGCCGAACCGCAACATTTTGGTGTCCGCAACCACTCGGTACAAAAGGGCTGCAGTGAAAGAGAGCGGTCTCACAGAAAAATTGGAGGAGGGGCTCGAAAAACCGTGAGAGCGGTTAACTCTTCCTGTTCCCCATGTCTGCGGCAAGTTACGGTCGGCTGCTGTGCTGCGGGCTGCGGTATCCGTCACGACCGAAGCGCGAAGCCTGCACTGCAAGTCCGGGCGCGACTCGCACGCCTCCTTTCGCTGCCGCCTTCTTTGTTCCACGCGCACGATGCCCGCACGGGCGTGTGAGTGTGACAGAGAGAGAGAGAGAGAGACAACGCGGAGCTGAGAGCAGAGACCGTTGCCTCTTTCGGACGCAGCCTCGCACCGCCCAAGCCTCCGGCCCCTCCCCCTTCGCTTGCAGCGACACGCCGCGGCCAGTGTGGGAACTAGCGCCCAATCGTTTGTTTTGCTGTGCCTTGCGCGCCGCGTCTCTGAATGAAATGGAATGAGTGGAGTGGATGAGGACTGGTGTTTTTTTAAAATCTCTGTATTCTGCTGGTGTTTGGTGACTTCGCAAGATTCGCACAAATTTGCTTTGCCAATGACATGTGTCAGGCCACAGTACATAAAACACTTCACTGGAGTGAAATAAGGAGTGCAACTAGAAAGTCGTAATGTTCCCTTTTATTAAATTATTATTAAATTCATCACTTAGCAAAAGGCAACAGGATTACACACAAAAAAAAAGTCACTAAGCAAAGAAATGGGTGGGGACTCGTACACACACACACATTCACACACAAGGAACATTCACCATGGACCTAGTACCATACATTCAGGATCATGCTAATCAGGAAATGGTTAACATTATATTTGAACTGACAGGAATTTTTTTTAGAAACAATCTTGCTCTGAAAATTAGGAAATTGAATGAAAAAGGAGCATTCCAGGTGTTAAAAATATCACAAATGCAAGTTAAATTACTCCAAAAAAAAGAAGGCAGATGAGTAACTTAGCAGGCATACAAAAACTGAATCAAATTCCCTAGACCAGAAAAATGCTTTCTAAACAAACAGAACAGATGAGCAGCACAGGGAAGAGAAAGGTCACAAATTACAATGGTTCAATCAAAGCAACAGGCTTGACAATAACCAAAACATAATGAGAGCCGAATCCTACACAGTTTGATAAGTGGAGGTTTTATCAAAACACTCGGGTATAAAGAAAGATTCCCTTCAGTCAGTCCTCCCCAGGCACACAATAATTTAGGGGCTTGTCTTTATTACCCAGAATAGAAGGCAGTAGCAGTAGAAGTGTTCCACAATTGTTAGCCAGTA
This sequence comes from Thrips palmi, assembly GCF_012932325.1. Taxonomy (NCBI): domain Eukaryota; kingdom Metazoa; phylum Arthropoda; class Insecta; order Thysanoptera; family Thripidae; genus Thrips; species Thrips palmi. The sequence goes on along the minus strand of NW_023144629.1, from coordinate 9,080,493 downwards.
AAAAAAAAGAAAACAAAACACAAAAAGGCCACTCATTTATTGTGCTTTCCCTAAATTTTGGAGACTCAATAAGACTTTCAATAATAAATTAAAGTTACAAAGGCATAACTAAAAGAAAATTTAAAAATAAAATCTAGTGATACTGAAACAGCACAGCTTGAATGAGCAGTAGGTGAAGTAATCAAAAAGTTTAGGCTGTCAAAGACTACTAAGAACAACAAGCAAGTAAAAAGGTTTGATTTGTAGGTTCATTTATCACCGATCAACTACCAGCCTTTTCTATAAAAACATCACTCAAATGGAAAAAGATGAGTAACAGGTAATTGTAAATGATTAATACATTCCCTGGTTTACAAGAATGCTATCATCCACATGTTAAACCATGGCATTAAAAAATACACATCAGCGTACATGTTAAATATGAATATGCCCTAGACTAGTCGTACTTGATGATATCATTATGTAGACAAATTTTGCTGTACACAGACCAAGCCCAAGAAGAAAATCTTCGCAGAAAATATTATATGTGAGCAATTAAGGATATTTGAACGTCATAAATTCATAGGAGTAGGCAATGGTAAACCAGTGCAACTTTTCACACTGACAAAACTGCTCTAATACTTTCATATAAAGGGGGAAGGGAGGAACCAGTCCACTTGGTTAGACCCATCCCACTTCATATTAACAGCTTGCAAAGAAGTTATCAAAATGGAAATGTACATGAGGAATTTTGAGAAGAGACGTCTGCACAATTTGCATGTTAAATTACATTTTAGAACAGTTTGGTCACGTTTGAGTTTTAGAGATGATTGTTTTGTTTAGAATCATTTTAAAAAAAAACATATGCTTCATTTGGCTGCTTGAGCGGTTTTCGCTGCTGCGAGTTCCTCCTTCTTTTTCTGCTTTTCCCTCATGAGTTCAGCGTCCCTTAAACACAAGCAAAACACTTAATTAATCACGGCTGATTCAAACAAAATTGCGATTCCTTGAAGTTTTAACTTACCTGTGTCTTCTCTGCTCAAGTGTCATTCCATCGTCAGGTCCTTTAGACTTAGCTGCTGCCAGCTGCTTCTTCTGGTTCTTGGCACGAGCAAGTTCACGCTGGTTACCGCCTGGGAAAGGGGATGGAAACACAATATAAATATACTATATTCAAGAAGAATCCAAGTGAGGCGAGGAAGAGGCAACTCGCAGATATGAAAAGAGGGTGAATTTAACACTGTCTGATGGCTCCAACTGTGAATCAAAATTTAAGATCAATAACAAGTTATATTAGTGAAGTAGGAAAACACTCAAAATGCAACCAGAAAGAAAAGATTCATTTTCAGAACATCAAAAACTCTATTGTGATGCAGCGAACAAAGAGAATACGGAACGACTGCACTCCACCATAAATGAGAATAACCTTTATGCTCGAAATCAGGATGCAATTTTAAAGACAAAACTGGAGGGCTTTAGAGAAGGCAGTTGGCAAGCACCCTCTAGAACGGGGAGAGAGCTGCAGGCAACACCTGGGAAAGAGACGAGCTTGGTGGTGGAAGTTTCTAGAACCCGACCGCTACATCGACGCAGCGGCCTGCTGGTTTCGTTCTGGATGCGAGTGGTTGCACCGCGACACTCGAATTGGACGTGTCCAGGTCGAGGGGCCGCCGCTCCAGGGAGCCCCAAACACCAAAGTTTACTTACGGGTCATTTTCTGGGCTTGGCACGTATGCGAGTGGCTGGCAGTCAAGTTGAGTCGAGGTTAACTGGGACCTGGGCTGGGACCCTGCCCGAGGGCGGTCGACGACCAAGCGGGAAACTCGGCACACTGGGCGACTGGGGTGATTGCAGCGATCCCAATTTGTTGAATGGATGCGTAGACGCCGACGGGATCAGCTGTTTCAATTACGGCGATGTGTTGTGGATCTGTGTCGAAGCGGGGGAAGAATGTCGGGTCGGGTCCCGGGTCGGGATGCCAAGGGATCGCGAGCTTGGAGCTGACTGTACTCGACTCGACCGACAGCGTCCGAAGCTGGCCGAAGCCGAGCCGAAGGCACCTGAGCGGTGCCGAGCGGGGAAGGGGGAGGGCGGGGGCGGGGGCGGGGGGTCACCGTCCGTTGGGTCGGGGAGGGAAGACACTCGCAGGGAATTCCTCTTCTTCATTTTACGCGTTTCGTCGCATTCTGATCAAAGTCCTTCGATTTGAGGCTCACTGCTGGTGGAGGGGGGGTTTTGTTCTTTCGGTCTTCTGGAACGTTCCGTGGTGTTGCCCCCAAAACGGGACTCGGTTCCAGATGCTCCGGGGTGGCGTCTAGAAGAGCTCACTATGCTCACTCACTCTCACTCACTCACCGATTCACATCGTGCACAGGTAGACTAGTTGTTGCCAACTTTTGACAATAATTCCCTAACCTGCAGGAGATGAAAGAGCGCACCTCATTCACCCGCAGGAGTGAGTGAGTCACTTTGATTAAATTAAGTAAAACGTGTTTAAAGGCCACTGGGTCACTTTTTGGCTTGTTTGTTGAAGTAGGGGGTAAGACTGGCAACAACTAGTTTGCCTGTGCACGATGGGAATCAGTGAGTGAGTGAGAGTGAGTGAGCATGGTGAGCTCTTCTAGACGCCACCCGGGTGGACGCCGACAGGTTCACCTCGAATCTGCTCGGGCCCCAGCACCCCGGGTCCGGGTGCCACTGGACTTAAGCGGGTCGCGCAGCCGCAGGCCATGCCGTCGGCTCAACGCGACAAAGGGAGTCTAAAAATAACAAACCGAACAGCAAACACCGAACCGGACGTACCTACGTACCTAACCTAACCTAACCTACCCGTGTCCGAAAGCCGGAAGCTCAAGGCGCTTCCGCTTCGAGGCGCGTCGCGGCAACGAGGGTCTCCACGAGGATCGTGGTGCACGAGGCGCCGAGTCGAAAGCAAAGGGCGTCGGGTTGCAGTTCTTTATTTTCCAGAAGGCAAGACAGTGGATGGCGCACCGCGGCGCCGCGGGTGGACTGCAGTGGAGTGGACTGCCCAGGACTGCCAGTGTGGCGGTCACTGACTCGCCGCGGCGGTGCACGGCGGCCACTTCCGGGCCGCCCATATCGCGCCCATCTCACAGTGGGCTAGCAGTGGACCCAAAGACCGGCGCGGCGGCCAGAACTCTGGACGCGTTTTGAGATCCACAGTCGCTAAATGGGACTCGAACCGAGCGCGTGACCCCACCAATGGATTGCTCTCCGAACGAGGAATCCATTGGTGGGATCACACACTCGGTTTGACTCCTGCCTAGAGACTCTGGAGCTCAAAACGCGTCTAGAGTTTCGGTCGCCGGCGCCCGTCTTCTGGCCCACTGTGCGTCTGCGGCTCGTCGCTCTGTGTCTATCGCACTCCAAGGCAGTGCCCCACAAGTGCGACAGAGACAGGACGCGTTCCGCGGCGAGTCCATCATCTCCCCTGGTGGGAAAGGCCGGTTGTCGCCGTCGCCGTCCTTGACGTGCACCGGGACGACGGCGCCAGGACGCCAGGGCGGCTGGTTCAGAGGCTGACGTGGCAGAGCCTCGGCGACGGCGCGGAGGGCGCCGGCTTGCGGTGTACCCTGCCCACCGCCTTGGCCTGCGTCACGTTGTCGGGCAGGGCCTTGTTGAGCGTCTCGGGCAGCAGCAGCGCCAGGAAGGCGCCGCCCACGCTCATCAGCCCGAACAGCAAGATGGGCATGCCCCAGAAGAACACCTCCTGCGGAAGGGGAGGACACTGTCAGCAGTCCGATTCCGAGAGTCGTTTCCGTCGCTCTGTCTCTCTCGCTTCCACACGGGGCGCCCACGAGTGCGAGAGAGACAGAGCGACGAAAACGACTCTCGGAATCGGTCTGCAAAGGTGGCAGCCACAGCACTACGCACCAGCAGAGGGGTCTGCGGCGCCAGCGTGGACCCCATGCGGCCGATGGTGGAGCACACGCCGATCATGGAGTGGCGCGCGTTGGTGGGGAACAGCTCGGCCGTGAAGACGAAGAGCACCGTGAAGGAGGCCGTGATGGCCAGCTTGCCGGTCAGGTACAGGATGAGCTGCAGGGGCAGCAGGCCTGCCGAGGGGGGCGAGACACACGGTCGGAGTGAAGCGACTTTCGTCGGGGCTGTACCAGTGTACCACGCAGCGTGTCGCTCCGTCTCTGTCGCACCTATACAGGACTCCCCATGAGTGCGAGAGAGACCTAGCGACGAAAAGGACGAAGAGGACGCACCGGAGGGCAGCACGAGGAAGGCCAGCAGCGAGCCGCCCGTGAGCGCCAGGGACGCGCTGACGCTGACGCGGCGGCCCCAGCGCTCCGACAGGTACCACGCGAACACGTACGAGGGGATCTCGACGAGGGCGGCCAGGATGAAGTTGAGGTGCAGGTCGCCGGCCAGGGCGACGGAGCGCAGCGCCAGCCCGAAGTACACGAACGAGTTGACCACCCTGTGGGCGGACGGAGCGGCACGGCGGTGAGAGCGTGGGCGACGGAGACGACACACTGGGCGAACGCGGTACCGCACGCACACTCACCACAGCATGGCCGTGAGGAACAGCCGGCGCAGCAGCAGCCTGGACCGGATCACCTGCAGCACCGGCCACTCAGACGTGCCCCCGGTCGCTGCGCACACACTCACACACTGGTCAACGGGTTCGAATACCACCGCCGGCGGCGGTATAATTTTTTTTCGGCGTGGGGCACTTACATTGTCGCGGCGCTGTGTCGGTGGAGGCGATGGAGCTCGCGTCCTAGTGGCGGAAACCGTGAAGCGTGGTCAGCATGGGTCGCTTATGTACTCATTTTTCGGAGTGGGAAGTGAGTGGGAAGGGGCGCTTACCCCTGCGTGGGCGTCGGAGCTACGCAGCAGCAGCGGCGCGGACAGGGGCACGCCGTTGACGGCGGCCACCCTCTTGAGGACGGCCTGCGCGTCCGCGACGCGGTTGCGCGACAGCAGCCAGCGCACGGACTCGGGCAGCAGCCTGCACAAGGCAGTGTGCAAGCATGGCGCGAGTGTACATTCCCGTCCAAACGCGCCAGACTTGTGGTGCACAATGGCCTAGAGGACCGGTAGAGGCAGCTAAAATTCGAGATGTGTTTTGAGCTCCAGCGTCGCTAAGTGGGACTCGAACCGAACGTGTGACCCCACCAATGGATAGCTCTCCGAACGAGGAATCCATTGGTGGAGTCACACATTCGGTTCGAGTCTCATTTAGCGACACTGGAGCTCAAAACGCGTCTCGAGTTTTGGCCGCCTCCACCGGTCTTCTGGCCCACTGTCTCGGCCTGCGGGACGTACCACACTGCCACCACGGACAACCCCGCCGGCACGTAGGCCACCCGGGTGAGCCACCGCCAGTCCGGCTGCCACCAGGCCACGGCGCCGAGGAAGGCGCAGCCCAGCGAGTAGAAGCTGGCCACCAGCGAGCTGCCCACCACGCGCTGCTGCCCAGCCATCAGCTCGACACCTGCAGCACGACACACTTGGACACACAGGGAGGGAGCGACCGCGTCCTTGACGGCACCCTTCGCCTTCGTCCTTGCGGCCGCATTACGCCCGCGCTGTCTCTCTCGCACTCATGGAGCGTAGCGAAGGGCTGTGAGAGAGAGAGAGAGAGAGAGAGAGAGAGAGAGAGAGAGAGAGAGAGAGAGAGAGAGAGAGTCAGACAGACAGAGCGCTGCTCGGGATCAGTCCACTGGACCACGCTCCAGCCAAAGCGGCCCAAGCGGCGGCCCACAACGCACCGCCGACCAGATGACCTTTACCGGTTGCTGCCAGATTGTGTCATCGCCGGCAGTCTGATTCCGAACAGCGGCCCGTCGCTCCGTCTCTCTCGCACCCGTCGGGACGCCCCAAGAGCGCGAGAGAGACGGAGTGACGAAATCACGATAACAGCCGAGCCGAAATGGAGGCTCACCCAGGATGAAGCAGGCGCTGTAGATGCCCGCCGCGAAGAAGGCGTCCAGCATCTCGAAGACCAGGAACGCGGTGTAGTTGGGCGCGAAGGAGCGCGCCATACCGCTCGCCCAGGACAGCGGCACTGTGAGGAGCAGCAGCCCGCGGCGGCCGAACCTGGCATGCCCACAACAGACTGATTCCGAGAGTCGTTTTCGTCGCTCTGTCTCTCTCGCACTCGTGGGGCGGGGCGCGAGAGAGACAGAGCGACGAGATCGCGTTTCTGAATCAGTCTACGGAGACGTTTTTGATGTCGTTGTCGTTGTTTTGTGATGGGTGCTGAGGGCGGCGTGCGTTACCTGTCCGAAAACACCCCGGCGAACGGCATTCCCAGCAGCTGGCCCATGAAGTTGATGGACCCGACCATCGTCAACTTCCACCGGTTCTCCGCACAGGTGATGTTGAACTGGCGGCCAAGGGATGCGAGTCAAACTCCCCGCCGTCACGCGCGAAGCAAGGGGCAGCGGAAACACTGCGGCGGCGCACAGAGGGCCAGAAGACCGGTGGAGGCGGCCAAAATCCCGGACGCGTTTTGAGCTCCAGAGTCGTTAAATGGGACTCGAATCGATCGTGTGACCCCACCAATGGATTGCTCTCCGAACGAGGAATCCATTGGTGGGGTCACACGATCGGTTCGAGGCCTGTTTAGTGACTCTGAAGCTCAAAACGCGTCTGGAGTTTTGGCCGCCTCCACCGGTCTTCTGGCCCACTGTGCGGCGGCGGCCTCACCTCCGACACGAGGGTCTTGTCGTGCTGCGGGAACACCCAACGGTCGCACGTCTCGGTGCGCGTCGTGATGAAGGTCTCCGGCCAGCACCCCGGGCCGGCGGGGTCGGCGACGGCGCCCCTCTGCGCGGCGTAGCGCAGGCAGGTGTCCGGGGGGCGGTGGTTGGAGGGCCAGGGCCGCTGCACCTGGCTGGGCGGCACGGCCCACGCCAGCCACGGCGGGTCCAGCTCCTGGGCGCCGGGCGCGCCGTCGCACTCCGGCACGTAGCACCTGGCAGTGGCGTCACATCATTCCGGGCAGCCTCTCTCGGTGCCACAGTGGGCCAGAAGACCGGTGGAGGCGGCCAAAGTTCTAGACGCGTTTTGAGCTCCAGAGTCGCTAAACAGGACTCGAACCGAACGTGTGACCCCACCAATGGATTGCTCTCCGAACGAGGAATCCATTGGTGGGGTCACACGTTCGGTTCGAGTCCTGTTTAGCGACTCTGCAGTTCGAAACGCGTCTAGAATTTTGGCCGCCTCCACCGGTCTTCTGGCCCACTGTGTGTGGCCGTGGTAGGCCGTACCTGTAAGGCAGGTCCCTGGACGCGAAGATGTGGTTCATCATGTAGATGGCGGTGTGCGCCACGGGCAGCAGCAGCAGGGCGTAGTTGAGGCACTGGAAGCGGCCGAAGGTGCCCACCCTCTCCAGGGCCTCGTCGAACTCCATGGCGGCTCCGGGCTCCAAAGTTTACCTTACAGTGTCCCACCTAACCTGTCGAGACCCTCTGGATGTGCCTTCGCGCGCTTCCAGCACGCTTTCCACTCCACCCCGCGCTTCCAGTGCCGTGCCGCGAGCCCTGCGCTGTCTCCGCGGCCCCTTCGGCGACGCGGCCAGGACTGCCAGCCCCGTGCCCCGTGCCCCAGGCCAGGACGCCGAGAAGGCCGAGGAAGGCCGAGGCCTCTAGGCAGCGCGACCAGCGCGACGGTCGGCAGGCCCATTGGCGTCCAGCGGGCCGACCCCGAATAGAGCCCCGTCGCTCTGTCTCTCTAGCACCTATACGGGGCGCCCCATGAGTGCGAGAGAGACAGAGCGCCGCTCGGAATCGGCCGGCAGGAGGACGAAGACGGAAGGGGCTCCGCCTGCTCCGCCTGCTCCGCTAGCGTCGCCCCGAATAGGAACTGGGCCACTTTAAATCACGTGGTGCAATCATTTTGATACGCGGCAAGCCTGGGCAAGCCTGGGCAAGCCAAGACGGCGGCCGTTGGCGGAGGCAGTGCGCGGGCGGCGCGTTTCGCGCGTCTCTCCACCAAGGGCCGCGCGGCCGCGCCTACACCCCGCCTCGGCTCGGGGCGCGTGCGGCGCGAACTGCAATGCGAAAAGCAACAAGAATGCAAGTTTGCCGCGTCGTCCAACTGGAGATAAATTTTCGCGGCGATTGGTGTTGCTGACGGTGCTGGTGGCGGCGCGTGCCAGGGCTGGGCTGGCCGGCGGGGCACCCCCTACCCCCTCCCCTCCCTGCCTCGCCGGCCTGGACGCCTCGGACGGCGCGACGCCGGCCGGCCGCAGCGCGTTGTGCGTTGCGCGTTGCGCGCGCTATGACTTTGACCGTCACTGACGGCCTGACGGCCACTCGCGTTCACGGCTCCCTGTTGCAAGGATGCACTGCCTGGAGGTGATGCAGGTGCAGGGAGCCCCCGCCCGGAGCCTGCGCAGCCTGCCGCGGCTTCCGGGGCCGCCGCTGGACGCGTGCTACTGGTCCGGCCCGGCCACCCCGGAGGACGGCGTCGACGCCCCGGAGGACGGCGCCGACTACGGGGACGACGCCAGCGCCGACTACGGGGACGACGCCATCGCCAGCCCGGACTCGGACGCGGCGGGCAGCCACGCGGCCGGCGACGGCGGCGGCGTCAACACCGTCGTGCAGCGGCGGCGTCGCCTCGCCGCCAACGCCCGCGAGCGGCGTCGCATGCTCAACCTGAACACGGCCTTCGACCGCCTGCGGACGCACCTCCCCTCGCTGGGCAGCGACCGCCAGCTGTCCAAGTACGAGACGCTGCAGATGGCCCAGACCTACATCACCGCCCTCGTCGACCTGCTGGACTAGTGCGTCCCGCGCTTGACCGCCGACGCCGTGGATCCGCCGGCGACTCTGGGAAACCATGGACCGGGGTTCGAATCCGAACAGTGCCAGTGCTCTTTTGTTTTTGCTGTGGTGAAATTTGAGCTGATGTGGGCTTGGCCGTTTTGCCGTTTGCCCGTTCTATTCGCGCTCCGCAATGGACCGCCTTGTTAGCGTGGCCGTGCCGTCGGCGTGCCGTCGGCGGTGAAGTGAGGCCGAAAAAGACAAGCGGCCCGCGGGGGCCGGACACGGCGGACACGGCGGCCACCGCCACTCGGGCTGGACTCGGTGTCGCTCGGCGGCTGGGCGGCGTCCGCGAGGTCAGGTCAGTGTTATCCAGTGTGCTTCCCTCTTTATTTTGTTTGGACTATCCTTATTTATTTTGTTATTTATTGTTTTATACGAACGTGAAGGGTTTGACGGGGACGGTATATTTTGTATGTAATGCGCGCAATGTACTTACGAATGCCTCCAATAAACTTTTTTTTTATTTTTCACTGATGTCTTGATTTTTGGTTCGGCCTTCCCGATGAGAATCGTCTCGCGTGAAAAAAGTAGTCAGCGCAAAAAACGAAACATTTTGCACGCTAAACAATGCCGACAAAGGACCGATGATTTCACGTCATACCCACTGCACAGTGGGCTAGAAGACCGGTGGAGGCGGCCAAAATCCCTAACGTGTTTTGGGTTCTAGTGTCGTTAAATGGGACTCGAACCGAACGTGTGACCCCACCCATGGGTTGCTCTCCGAACGAGGAATCCATTGGTGGGGTCGCACGATCGGTTCGAGCTCTGCTTAGCTACTCTGGAGCTCGAAACGCGCCTGGAGTTTTGGCCCACTGCGCACCGCCTGCTGTGTGGCGGCGGCGAACTGCGAACTTATCAATTGTTCACACTAGAACGCCGGGGCGCTGCCAAAGTGGCTGCGAAGAGAGTGAGAGTGGCCGGCAGACAGACAGACGGGCAGACAGACAGACAGACAGACAGGCAGGCAGGCAGACTGTCGGAGGTGTTTTACGGCGGCGGGCTGCTCTTCTTTGCCACGCCGGCCTGCGATTAGAGCGGCTAAAGTCGCTCGTAAAAAGGGCGGCAAACGTGGAGAGCGCGCCGGTGGCCCGAACCGGAAACACTTTAAAACAATGCCGCCCGCCACGCCGCGCCGCGCCCCCAGCAAGCGGGCAAGACCCACCCGGAGTCTCGACACCCTGGGGTTCATCAAACTGGCCCCGAATCGAACACTTGAGGGTATCAATGAACTCCTCGTTTCGAGAGCGATCCGTTGGTACCCTCAGGCGTTGGATTCTAGGCCCATTGTCGACACCAAACGTCGTCCAGCGGCGCCAGGGAGGGGGGCCTCGGCGGCGGCGGCGGCCCACAGTGGGCCAGAAGACCGGTGGAGGCGGACAAAACTCTGGACGCGTTTTGAGCTCCAGAGTCGCTAAATGGGAATCGAACCGGACGTGTGGCCCCACCAATGGATTGCTCTCCGAACGAGGAATCCATTGGTGAGGTAACACATTCGGTTCGAGTCCTTAGTGACTCTGGAGCTCAAAACACGTCTAGAGTTTTGGCCGCCTCCACCGGTCTTCTGGCCCACTGTGCGGCCTTCCCGAGCCGGGGCAGCCCGGTTCAATTACCACTCTCAGTTAGAAGCTCATCTTGCCACCTCGCCTCTAAACGCCATGCAAAAGTACGACGCGCACCGCACTCGCACGAGAGCTACCGCCTGCTCGTCGCGCTTGGCGAGCTTGACGTGCGTGGTGTGGAGCATGGCGAGCATGGTGTTGTGTGTGATCGGTGGTCGCCCCCGGCGGTGCACTGTACGCAGGGCGGCCGCTCCGCCTGCTGCCGAAGGACCGTCTCGTCGCTCTGTCTCTCTCGCACCCCCGCGACGTCCCACGTGAGTGTGAGTGAGAGAGAAAGCGGAAAGCTTCGGAATCCAGGCGGCTGCAGCAGCGAAGGGAGCACGTAGGAGTTACGGGGCAGCGAGGCTGCGGTGCTGATTTGTGACTAAAGGCAGTACCACCTTTATGCACAGTGGCAGCAACTAAGGCAGGCAGAGCACTCCGCAGCAGACTGATTCCGAGCACGGCCTTCGTCGCTCTGTCTCTCTCGCTCCTCTAGGGGGCGCCCCACGAGTGCGAGAGAGACAGAGCGACGAAATCAGCGCTCGGCATCAGTCCGCAGCGGCGCGCAGACGCAGGTGCGAAATCCTGGCGGGATTCTCTGAAACAAGTGTGCGTGTGTCTGCCCGTGTCTGTGCCTTGGGCCTGCGCGCGAGGCAGTGGCATTGTTCTGGCGCGGACTGCGCACTGTAAGTCTGTAAGTGGCCACGCAGGTTTCAATTGGCTGCGTCAGCTTTGCCTTTGCTTTGCCTTTGCCCTTTGCTTAGCCAGTGCCCTGCCTCCCCGCTCCAGTCCGTCACCCGCCAGCTCAGGCCACGTGGTGCCAGTAGTGGTAGTCTCTGTTGCTGTTGTTGTTGTTGTTTTGTTGCGGCAACGTACATTAATTGAAACCGCCGCGGTTAGCCTAGCGGGCCTAGCGCCTGTGAAGTGCCGGGTAGGCAACGCGGTGCGCAGGCGCGTCGCGCAGGCCGGTCGGCCGGTGCGTCCGCAGGCGCTCCAAGAAACAAACGAAACTTCTTTAGAAACGACGACACAAATTGGGGCTCTGCTGCTCCTTTCCGGAGATGGGGAGAGACGTCTTGTTCGGCCGGCGGCGGCGGCGCGGCGGCCTGTTCAGAGACTCGGTGGTGGCCCGGCAAGGCTGCTGATTCTCAACAAGAGCGTTTTGCCGCTCTGTCTCTCTCGCACTCGCAGCCTGGAACGGGAGCGCGCGAGTGCGAGAGAGACAGAGCGACGACAGCCATTAGGCAGAACAGCAGGGGAATGCAGCACGCCGGCCGGCGAGCGCCGCGACACCGCTCTGCCGGCTACTAGTGTAGTTCGCGCGGCCAACAGTTGGCAGCCCTGCCGCGCAATAATAGTCCGGTTCGGCGGCAGCCTGGCCCACCAGCGGCCCAGCGCGGCGCAGACTCGTTCCGAGAGTCGTTCTCGTCGCTCTGCCTCTCTCGCACCTGTACGGGACGCCCCATGAGTGCGAGAGAGACAGAGCGACGAGAACGACTCTCGGGATGAGTCTGCTGGCGGTCCAGCGGTGCAGCAGTTGGCAGACGTGTTGGCGCTTCGCTGCTTCGCTGGCTTTACTGCCGCCAGACTCGCAAAGGCTAGCATCAATGTCACGCCGCCGGCGGCGCGAGTCGCTCTCGGCAAGCCGTCCGTAGAAAGCGTAGGCAAAACTTAAAAACGAAAAAAAAATTGTTTGTCGAAAAATAAATAGAGACGCAAGTCTGGGCAAACTATCGTCAACGGCGTCGCTGTGATTTGGTTGACGAGATGGTCGTCGTCATCGGCGTGGTGCACGAGGTTTGCACAGGTGTCGCAAGGGAACTGCGGGAACTGCGCAGGGCTGTGACGGCCGCGGGGCGCCAGAGGAGGATAGAGTGTCATCCTCCTCTTGCAGCCGAGTCGCTCTGTCTCCGTCACGCCCCGGCGACGGCCCGCGAGTACGAGAGAGAGAGAGAGAGAGAGAGAGAGAGAGAGAGAGAGAGAGAGAGAGAGAGAGAGAGAGAGAGAGAGAGAGAGAGAGAGAGAGAGAGAGAGACTGTCGCGGTTGCACAGAGACATCGCCGCCGAGTCACGACGGGCGTGACAGCGACTCCGATTGCGGGTTGCATAGTACTCCCACTCGACTCCCACTCTCCACTTTCAAGCAGACCCACCGCTTTTTTCGGGAACTTTCTGCGCCGCGCTCACAGCCTAAGTTCAATGAATCGGATAGCGAGACGAATCGGCCGGGCCGGGCGGTCGCAGCGGGGAAGTCCCCGCAGCAGTGGAGTACGAGTGTGGTTTTACAGGACAAGCTCCTGACCAGCCGTATGTCTTTTGTCTCCGTGATCTTGACTCGGCCGGCGCAGCAGTGTAGTGGACCGTCGATACCCCTCGTCCGTCGCGCTGTCGCGCTGCCGCTACTCCACTGCTGCGGGGACTTCCCCGCTGCGACCGCCCGGCCCGGCCGATTCGTCTCGCTATCCGATTCATTGAACTTAGGCTGTGAGCGCGGCGCAGAAAGTTCCCGAAAAAAGCGGTGGGTCTGCTTGAAAGTGGAGAGTGGGAGTCGAGTGGGAGTACTATGCAACCCATTTACAGAAACAATATTTGCCAGAGTAGAAAATGAAAAGTAGCTTTCATGGCCCTTCTCCCTGCTGGGTACTTCATCATGAGTTCCGAAGCCAAAAGGTCAATGTCGCCACTTGCCCGAGGAAGGATTGATTGGAGTCAATGGTAGTGGATAGTCACATCGGGAGTAATACGATAATAAAGTAATACGCATGTGTTTGAGAGAGCGAGTGGCAGCGGACCCGGCGGAGGGGACCGCGACGCGGCTATATGTACCGAGAGAGTCCGGGGAGTCGGCCGCGAGAGGCAAGCTTCGCCGAGGCCCCACGGCGTCCGGTCGCCTCCAGCGGGGCTCTGGCCGGCCTCCAGAGGTCCCCGTCAGCCTTCCCTGCACGGTGCCGTGCTCCAGGGCCTCCTCGGGCGTCGTCCTCGCGGCCAAGACCCCAATTTGTCGTTCAGGTCCACCCGCGTCGCAACGCTGGTCAGTACGCGATGTACTCGCGGCGAGTGGTGGGGGCTCGGCCTGGTCGGCGGGCAAGTGCAAGCCGCGGGGCCGCGGGCCTAACGCGGACGCGGTTCCAGAGCCGGCCGCCAGAGCGCGCGGCGCGCGGCTAGCGCTCCAAGACAGCGCGGCAGCTTTCAAAGTCGGTGCGGAGCCGCGCTCGCCCGAGAAGCAACGGTTGTCAGCCGCCAACGCACAGAGGGCCAGAAGACCGGTGGAGGCGGCCAAAACTCCAGACGCGTTTTGAGCTTCAGAGTCGCTAAACAGGCCTCGAACCGATCGTGTGACCCCACCAATGGATTGCTCTCCGAACGAGGAATCCATTGGTGGGGTCACACGATCGGTTCGAGGCCTGTTTAGCGACTCTGAAGCTCAAAACGCGTCTGGAGTTTTGGCCGCCTCCACCGGTCTTCTGGCCCACTGTGCAACGGCTGGACAAATGTGGAGAAGTCGTGATTTGGTCTGACTTTGGGCGGCCGCCGCGCCCTCGCTGCGCCCGATCCTAGAGTCCTATAGTGACTGGATGGACTGGACTGGACACTATAGGACTCTACCCGATCCAAGCCGGGAAATCGTTCTTTCTCGACAGGGCGGTGAGCTCAGAGGCTTCTTTTAGCATGCCGCACCTTACGTTAGTTTCGGAGCAGTGCTGCCGCAAAGCTGGTCGGAACGGTGACAAACGTCTCGAAATCGGGTTCGGGTCTCTACGTTCTCGCGAAGCCAGGCGAATCACAGTGGGCCAGAAGACCGGTGGAGCGGCCAAAATTCGAGACGCGTTTTGAGCTCCAGAGTCGCTAAATGGGACACCAACCGACCGTGTGACCCCACCAATGGATGCCTCGTTCGGAGAGCAATCCATTGGTGGGGTCACACGTTCTATTCGAGTCATAATTAGCGACTCCGGAGCTCAAAACGCGTCTAGAATTTTGGCCGCTTTACCGGCCTTCTGGCCCACTGTGCGAAGCGGAGGTGTCGCTTGGGTTGCCAGTCTCGCAGGCGCGCCGCCGCAGCGATGGCCAGCGAAGGCGGTTGGGTTGCCTGCCATCCCGGCGGAGTGCCGTTCCCGGTCTCTGGCAGTTGGGTCGGGCAGTCCGGGGCGCTGGAAGCGCACGGGGCGTTAGGAGATGGCCTTGCCGTGTGTGTGTGTGTGTGTGTGTGTGTGTGAGAGAGAGAGAGAGAGAGAGAGAGAGAGAGAGAGAGAGAGAGAGAGAGAGAGAGAGAGAGAGAGCGGGGTAAAAAGGAGGGGGGGGGGGTCAGGCTTGACTCTTTATCAATTAGGAGATCATTTTGCTTTTGTTCCGTGGAAGAAGACTAACAGAAGGAACAAAAGCAGAATCGCATCTCTGCATTAAGGGCGGTATCCCAGTAGTGCCAATGTGGTTTCAAATTAAAAAAAAAACAAAAAAAATCATATGTAAACATTACCTCAACGCAAAAAAAGAAACATAAATGCGATATTTCGCTGTTGTTGTGTCGCGAAAAAGGGAGTCCACAACAACATAACTGCATAACCAAAAGTGGCGTCTTCTTTTTCTGTATGCGATGCCCGTTCCTCTTTGGCAGCTGAGCTCTTGCTTTTCCTTTTCTTGTTCGGTTGCTCGGTTCTTCGGTCGGCCGACCCCGCACCGCGAGCGGACCGCGCACAGTGGGCCAGAAGACCGGTGGAGGCGGCCAAAACTCTAGACGCGTTTTGAGCTCCAGAGCCGCTTAATGGGACTCGAACCGAACGTGTGACCCCACCAATGGATTCCTCGTTCGAAGAGCAATCCATTGGTGGGGTCACACGTTCGGTTCGAGCCCTGCTTAGCGACTCTGGAGCTCAAAACGCGTCTAGAGTTTTGACCGCCTCCACCGGTCTTCTGGCCCACTGTGCACCGCGAGCGGACCGCGGTCCGTTCCACCCGCAGCAATAGCAGCAATAGCGCGGCGAGGGGGGGTTGTTACGCGAGGAGCCTCACAAAAACAAAGAGGCCTGCTCTCTTACACACAAGTTCGATAAAGTCGCATCAAAGTCATCGCCGCCATAATCCGTCTTTTGCCCGATTTTCGCGCGTGGAGACTCCGCTCCTTCTTCTCCTTCTGCTCCGCGATACGCGGCGGACCGGCGGACGGACGCATTGCATTGGCACAGCGTCGCTCACATTCTTTCGTCTCTCTCCGTCTCTCTCGCACGCCCGCGCGGCCCTCGGAACGCCCCGGAACGCCGCGCGAGTGCGAGAGAGACGGAGAGAGAGAGAGACGGCGGATCGGAATCGGCCCGCTGCTGATGCTGCCAAATTGGGCGTGTAAATCAGTCGCAAAAACAAAGTGCGCCACCCGAGCGAGAGAGGGGGAGCGTTATGGCACAGCGCACAGTGAGCCAGAAAACCGGTCGAGGCGGCCGAAACTCTAGGCGCGTTTTGAGCTCCAGAGTCGCTAAATGGGACTCAAACCGAACGTGTGACCCCACCAATGGATTCCTCGTTCGGAGAGCAATCCATTGGTGGGGTCAAACGTTTGGTTCGAGTCCTGCTTAGCGACTCTGGAGCTCAAAACGCATCGAGAGTTTTGCCCGCCTCCAGCCGTCGTCGTCTGGCCCACTGTGCAGCGCCCTCGCTCTGCCACTTTTGCCACAATTGCTCTGCCACTCCCGGCGGCGCCCTGGCCCTGTCATGGGGTCTTCTTTTTAGTCCGTCTGGTTGCCTACCTCTGCCTTCTCTATCTAGCGGCTCGGTGGGCCACTAAACGTGCGGTGGAATTAACATCGGGACACGTCCCCTCCCACCTGCCACTACCTCGCATTGCCCTCGTTCTGGTCTATCAGGAGGAAGCCGGCCCACACCGCAAATTAAACCGATGCGCGATTCTCGGCTTAAGTCGAGCTCGGCGACGTCGATGACCTCCTCGTCCCCCTCCCCCGCACCGACACGCCAACACGATCAGCCCCCTTGGGCGCGTGCCCGCGGACCGCAGAACCCCGCCGCGCCGCAGCATAGCAGACTCATTCCGAGAGTCGTTTTCGTCGCTCTGTCTCTCTCGCACCCATACGAGACGCCGCGAGAGCGCGAGAGAGACAGAGCGACGAAAACGACCCTCGGAATCAGTCTGCAAGAGCCCCGCTGCAGCAGCACGCCCCACCTTTGGTTTGGTGGCGTGGCGCTCAAATGTTTTGTGTTTTCTTTTTACGACCCCGCGGGGGCGAGGCGAGGGGACGCGGGGGCGGTTCTCATTTTTGCGAGGTCCCGTTCTCCTTCGTGCGCACGGTACACTGTAAAAAAAGGTTCCGTGTACTTTGGTACGGAAAATTTCCTTTTTTCTCGCAGTGTAGCGGGTTGCGCCCGTGCGCCCCCGCTGCCGTTCTCGCGTAAGGACCCTGGGCTCAAATTCCATGCGTACGTACACAGAACGTTTTTTTCGCAGTGAGTTTTTTTGCTGTTGTTGCCAGTGTCCGTCGTATGATTTAAGGACGCCCCGATTACAGGCCAGCTGAGCAGGGCCGATAGGAATTCGCGTACAGTCCCGGGCGAGAATCGCCGAGTCCGTTTGCAAACGGTGCACAGTGGGCCTGAAGACCGGTGCAGGCGGTCAAAATCCCGGACGCGTTTTGAGCTCGCAAGTCGCTACATGGGACTCCGACCGAGCGCGTGACCCCACCAATGGATTGCTCTCCGAACGAGGAATCCATTGGTGGGGTCACACGATCGGTTCGATTCCCATTTAGCGACTCTGGAGCTCAAAACGCGTCAAGACTTTTGGCCGCCTCCGCCGGTCTTCTGGCAAATCGACTGTGCGGCGGCGCTCAAAACAACGACGAACATGACGCGCGAGGGTTCGATGGCTCCGCATTGCCACGCCTTTCAGCCGCAGCATCCAATCTCCCCGCGAACGCTGTCGTTGTCACAAGAGACCCTGGATAAAACGGTCATCTCGCGCCGCCCCGCTCTGCCTGGCTCTGCCCTGCCCCCTGGCGGCCGGTCATCGTTTATTACCCCCTCGTTCTCCTTCTCGCGGGATGGAGGCCACGGCGGCCGATGAGCACAGCAAGGCGACGCACAGTGGGCCAGAAGACCGGTGGAGGCGGTCGAAATCCCGGACGCGTTTCGAGCTCCAGAGTCGCTAAACGGGACTCGAACCGAACGCGTGACCCACCAACGGATTACTCTCTGAACGAGGAATCCATTGGTGGTCATACGCTCGGGTCGAGTCCCATTTAACGACTCTGGAGCTCAAAACGCGTCTAGAATTTTGTCCGCGCCGGTTTTCCGGCCGACCGTGCGATGCGGGGGGGCTGAGACCAGTTAGCCGCGGGTTCAAATTCCTTGTTCTGTAACAGCATGTACACACTGAAATACACTTTATTTTGCTTTTCTTGACGGCATGAAATGTTGGGTTCCTACAGAGGCCCGGTGCATCCTCAAGTGTCTAGTCCGCCAGACGACAGCGACAGCGGGCGCCTCTTTGAAGGGCATGGTGTCTGGGGAAGCCTATCGCGTCGACTACGAGTGGAGCGGTGGTTTTATCGCCTTTCTTATTGATTTTTTTCCCCAGGACTTTTGTGATGTAGATTGATACGAGAAAAGGCCTAGGACTTCCGCGGTGTAGCGAAGAGTTGAAACGCCCATGTACTACACACACTTCCTTCTGAATCTTTCCAAAACGCTACAGCCTCGAGTCACCGGGTCCGCCTTCTGACAGAGGAAAAGAGGACGCTCTCAAACTGGACGCGCTGAGTTACGTGCTGATGCACTAGGTCGGACTTCTGGTGGCACGCCGCGGACCGTAGCGGCAGCTGCCTCTAGCCTTCTAGCATCTACCCGGCGCGCCTGCTAGAGGCCCTATAGACCCTCTAGGCGCGCCCCGGCCCACCGACCTCCTCCGTCGCTCTGTCTCTCTCGCACCCACGCGGCGTCCCGCATGGGTGCGAGAGAGACAGAGGCATGGTTGGCGCCGGGCCAGCACCTGATAGCGCCGGTATGTGTCGATGTGTCGATGACGCCCTGGCCAGCCAAGGCTTCGGCCGCCGCGGTCAGCCGGGGGTCGCCCAGTACAATGTAAATAACCGAAATATACGGGCTGGGCGCCTTTTCGGCCCTCCCCCACCCCCACCCCGCGATGTCGACATCGAAGAAGGTTTTGAACGCCGACAGCGCCTGGGGCGGCCGTGGCGGCCGTGGCGGGGCGCGGGGGGCAGGGCGCGGGGGGCAGGGCGCGGGGGGCAGGGCGCGGGGAGGGCTCAACCGAAAATACTTTTGGGCGGATCGGTTGGGCCGCGTCTATCGCTCTGTGAGTCGCGTCGCTATCGCAACAATAACATGAAGTAGTAGTGGCGGCCCGGCGGCCCCGCGGCCCGCGAGGTCGTTTACAGTGGAGGGGCCGCCGCGCCGCGCCGTCGCCACCTCGCCGGAGATCACGTTGACGGGTTGCTACGGCAGGGGAGCGGGGACGAGTGGGGTACGTACGTTCTGCCTGCGGACTCATTCCGAGAGTCGTTTTCGTCACTCTGTCCCTCTCGCACCTATACGGGACGCCCCATGAGCGCGAGAGAGACAGGGCGACGGAAACGGACTCTCGGAATCATAGTCAGCAGCATGCGGAGCAGCGCGTGAGCCGCAAGGGACAAACAGGGTTGTTAAACTAGCGAAGGGTTTGCGGTGACAAACATGGTGCGTTTGCCCCGCCAACAAAAGACACGTTGCTCTGGCTCCACCATGGTGGATGCATCAACCAAAGGTTTGGGTCTCTCCTGTCCAAATACTTGGTCCAATTGTTGTTGTTGTTGTTGCAGTTGTTGTTGCTGTTGTTGCTGTTGTTGCTGCTGCAGCTGTTGTTGCTGCTGATTTAGGAACGAAAAGACAACTTGAAACTTGTCGATCCGCTTTTCGCTGTGCATCGAAGTGGGTGGCGTGACCAGGGGGGTATTGAACTCGCGCCGACGACTATACGGGGAAACCCGCCGCGGTCCGAAACGAAAACAAAACGAAAAAGTTTTGAGCAGTGAAGTCGCCCTCGGGTTTCGAGTTCCACCCTCGCCTAGCCTAGCAGCGTCCTTCCATTGAGAACTCTCCGGGCAAGGGGGGCGGGGAAGGCGGCCTTGGGGGGGGGGGGGGTCCTGCGTGGAGCAGAGGGAGGGGGAGCCTCGCGAGGCTGAGCCCCCCCCCCCTTCTGTCCTTTTCAATGGCTGCAATGGAGTTCTTGTAACTATTACTTACCACACAGCACGCAGGCTGCGCGTTTGTTTTCCTCAGCCCGTCTTTTTTTTTGCGGTGGGCAGGCTAAGGGCAAGGGCGGAGGACGGTTTATTTTGGTCCGCACTCATCATTTTTTCCTCGTAGGCTCGCGCGTCTCGCACGCCCAGCGAGCCTGGTGCCCTTATCCTCGCCCATCTTATCATCAGCGAGCAGAAATTTCAAAGGAACACACGGCCGGCACGCGGGCAGGCAGGGCAGGCGCGTGACCGGCAGGCCCGGCAGGTCGTCTTCGTCGCTCTGTCTCTCTCGCACTCACGGGGCGTCCCGTATGGGAGCGAGAGAGACAGAGCGACGAAAGCGGAATCAGTCTGCAGGGCACTTGGCGATGAACTTCGGCTCGGCCGTGAAGGGCACGGCACACTGTACGCAGTGCGACGCAGTGCGCACAGTGGGCCGTGGAGGCGGACAAAACTCTAGGCGCGTTTTGAGCTCCAGAGTCGCTAAATGGGACTCGAACTGAACGTGTGACCCCACCAATGGATTGCTCCCCGAACGAGGAATCCATTGGTGGGGTCACACGTTCGATTCGAGTCCTGTTTAGCGACTCTGGAGCTCAAAACGCGTCCAGAGTTTTGGACGCCTCCACCGGTCTTCTGGCCCACTGTGGTGCGCTCGGCACGGCCGCACAGAGTGTCTCTCTCGCACCCACGGGGCGTCCCGCGCGGGTGCGAGAGAGACAGCGCCACGCCGCGCGGATGGTAAAGCCTGCCGTGTGTGCCGCACACTTTCTTGGGCTTTGCGTCGCTGTGCGTCGCTGTGCGTCGCTGTGCGCTGCTGCGCGCTGCCTCGCGCGCCGTGGCGTGGATGCTCAAACATTTGCCGTTGGCCGACAAGCCCGGCGAGAGCAGCGAGAGCGCGGCGGAGTGGCGGAGGCGAGGCGAGGCGCCAGTCAGCTCCGCGCCAGCAGCCCGCCAGCCGCCGCGGCGCCGGTCGCCATTGGCCGCCGACGTGATCACGAGCCACACCCACGGCCGCCATTGGCTGCCGACGGCCGAGCACGTGAGTCGAGTGCGGCGAGGCGGGGCGGGGCGGGGCGGGGCGCCCGGGGAAGCGGCTAGGCGGCACGACTAGGCGGCACCGTGGCCACGGCGGTGACGGACCTGGCCTAGGCTAGGCCACCAAGTGCTGTACTATGCGTGACAAAAGTAAGCGACCCCTCCGGCCGGGCCTGGCGATACCCCGCGCCCAGGCCGCTGCTGAGACAGGCGGACTCCTCGGCAGATGGACCGACGCAGGGCTGCGCTGTTGTCAAACTATATCACTGCAGGTGCCGTGAGGGGGATGGGGCAGCATGTGCCAAAGTGCAGAGGCAGAGGACCCGGCCTGTAGCAGGCAACTGGACTTGGTCTGGAATTTCGGTTCAAATAGTCGTAGAACAAAATTTCAAGATATCACTGGACTCGCAGCTTCGCAAGGAACCCATTTCCACTCAATTCGAAATCCAAAAATAAGTTGTTTGAAAATTTTTATTTTGAGTCAAGGGGCAATAAATCAGCTTGTCAGCACCCTCACGCCGGTGCAGCCAGGCAGTGAATGAGACCCGCGACACAATAGCCTGCAGGCAACCCGGCTAATTCTAGAATGCAAATTTTCTAGGGCGTTATTTTGACATGTTGGGAATGTTGGCCACTGTATTGAGGACTCAATTTCCGACTTATACATGTAAAAATTAATTTTCTAAGATCATTTTGATGAAGTAAGAAAAAGTTTACTAGATACCTTACAATGAAATAATCAGCTCAGATTGAGACGCATTTTGGTAGTAGTGTCAAAAATGGTCATATTTGCATGAAATAGACTTGTAAAAATAGCACCCGGCCAGCAGCAGGAGCAGAACCGCTCGGCCGCTCTGTGGCATCCAGACCGGCGGCTGGCCCAGGTGGCCCAGGGTGTCATTCACTCGTCGGGGGGTAATAAAGCTATTGTGCACCTGCAGTGATAGTTTGACAACAGCGCAGCCCTGCGTCGGTCCATCTGCCGAGGAGTCCGCCTGTCTCGGCAGCGGCCTGGGCGCGGGGTATCGCCAGGCCCGGCCGGAGGGGTCGCTTACTTTTGTCACGCATAGTACAGCAGCCGTCTGATTCCGAACACTGCTTCGTCGCTGTGTCTCTCTCGCACCCCTACGGACCGCCCCATGAGTGCGAGAGAGACAGAGCGACGAAAGCAGTGCTCGGATTCAGTCGGCAGAGTCAGAGAGTCGTTTTCGTCGCTCTGTCTCTCTCGCACTCCTGGGGCGGTCCGTTGGGGTGCGAGAGAGACAGAGCGACGAAGCAGTGTTCGGAATGAGACGGCTGGCTAGGCCGCGGCGCTTCCGAGCAGTGCTCTGTCTCTGTCGCGGCCGCGTGGGTGGCACCGCGACAGAGTGAGACGGCTTCGGCGTGCGGGCCTAGTGGGCCGGCCGCGTCGACAGAGACAGCCCATGACGTGCTCTCAATCAGGCTGCCGGAGCATGGCGGGCATGGCGGCATGGCTCGGCGAGCCTTGCCGGGGACCGCGAAGGCAGCGCGCAGCGCAGCGCAGCGCCGAGGAGGGGAAGGGCGTGTATTTATTTCCCGGCGGTTGCAGAACCAGCAGAACGGTCACCAACGGTCACGTGGGCAGCGTAACGCCAAACACAACACGCGGGGCGGGGGGCGGGGCGGGGCGGGGCGGGGTGCAAGTCTCTCTTTTATGTAACCCGCGCAATCCATGATACGTCGTGCAATCCGCGCTCGCGTTGCAACCGCTGCGGGAAAATTTGAAAAGGCGGCTTGGCTTTGGCTGCGCAGCGGCGGCGGTGGCAGCGGCTGTTGCAACCGTAGACGCGGATGCACTTCGAGCGGCGGGTGGACACGTCGCCTGCGAGGCCACGGAGGCCACGGGGGCCACGCAGGTCGCGGACGGCAATCTCACCACCATCACGGATTTTATTATTTTCGCCAACGACTCGCTCGCTATGCTGTAAGGGTTCCAAGGTTACGGGGCGCAAAGTTCAGCGAAATGCAACGACACTGCGGGTCGCCCGGCCGCCGG
The DNA here is from genome assembly GCF_012932325.1 of Thrips palmi. Taxonomy (NCBI): domain Eukaryota; kingdom Metazoa; phylum Arthropoda; class Insecta; order Thysanoptera; family Thripidae; genus Thrips; species Thrips palmi. Next base: position 9,057,809 of record NW_023144629.1, on the reverse strand, counting down.
AAGTCGTCGGCCGAGGGAGGCTGGAGAGAGAGGTCACAGTGGGCCAGAAGACCGGTGGAGGCGGCTGAAACTCCAGACGCGTTTTGAGCTCCAGCGTCGCTATGGGACTCGAAACGAACGTGTGACCCCACCAATGGATTGCTCTCCGAACGAGGAATTCATTGGTGGGGTCACACGCTCGGTTCGAGTCCTGTTTAGCGACTCTGGAGCTCAAGACACGTCCTAGTGTTTTGGCCGCTTGTGCCGGTCTTCTGGCCCACTGTGCGTTGCATCATCCTCGGAGGCCCTTCCGAACAACAACATAGTAAGCACACTTACTTTTGCGCCAAATCCCTATATACTCTGACCAGAAAACGAAGAGCCCTGGGTCCTCGCGGTCGAGGGCTACCTGCAATGCTATCCAAGGCGGCAGATGCCATAAACCGCGAGAACTCAGGGCTCTTCGTTTTCTGTTCAGAGTATAGAGATCGCTCCAGTCCAACCGCGCGGCCGGCTGCTGTCTCACGCAGGGAATTGCCCCTCTGCCTCACCTGGTTGCTGACCTGGCCAGAAAAGCTGCGCTGTTTTCCTCGCAGTCAAAGCGAGCCAGCCTGCCGGCGCCTGTCGGGATGTCCGGGGCCGGGACTTCCCTGAGGGATGAAATTCGCGGGAAGCCGTGCCATCACGCCGCGCTGCGGCCCAGCCATTGGCCCCGGCCACGCGACACGCCGCGCGCACGCAGTCACGCATGCACCAGCAGACTGCGTCCGAGAGCCGTTTTCGTCGCTCTGTCTCTCTCGCACCCACACGGGACGCGCCACGAGTGCGAGAGAGACCCCGTGTGGAACGAAAGTCTGTAAAGTTGTCGTAGTTTTGTCGTTATTCTCACGATGAATTAACATCAAATACACTTCGTAACTACGACGAAATAACGTCAAACTGAGCGTCAAACGCGTTTGGCGTTAAACAGCAGGTAAATTTGAAGTTTTTTTGTCGTTAAAGTGGTCCGTTTTACGTCAAAAAAACTTCAAAATGACGGTGGCCCATGGAGCTGCGAGCCAAAACAGAAGCCTACTCGCCGAGTATCGAACCGAGACCCTAGCCCACCAACGCGTTGGAGGACAAGTGTCGGAGTTCGAAGCCGCTCGGCCAAAGCGACTTGTGGCGGTCGGAGTGCATCGACGCGAACTGCTTCGCCTCGCGCTTCCCGCTCTCGCATTTTGTCGCAGCAACGTAGAGCACTTGATCTAAGTAACGCTTTTTGGGGTTTGAATCAGCTGATGTTACATAACACATTCCAGCACGGTAAAAACGGTTCCTGGTTTCCAATGAAACGTATGGTAAAGGGATTTCCAGGGAGTTCCTTGGAAAACCAGGAACCAGGCAGCGTTACTTAGATCAAGTGCTCTACGTTGCTGCGACAAAATGCGAGAGCGGGAAGCGCGAGGCGAAGCAGTTCGCGTCGATGCACTCCGACCGCCACAAGTCGCTTTGGCCGAGCGGCTTCGAACTCCGACACTTGTCCTCCAACGCGTTGGTGGGCTAGGGTCTCGGTTCGATACTCGGCGAGTAGGCTTCTGTTTTGGCTCGCAGCTCCATGGGCCACCGTCATTTTGAAGTTTTTTTGACGTAAAACGGACCACTTTAACGACAAAAAAACTTCAAATTTACCTGCTGTTTAACGCCAAACGCGTTTGACGCTCAGTTTGACGTTATTTCGTCGTAGTTACGAAGTGTATTTGATGTTAATTCATCGTGAGAATAACGACAAAACTACGACAACTTTACAGACTTTCGTTCCACACGGGACGGAGCGACGAAAACGACTCTCGGAATCGGACTGCAGCCCTTATCGGCAGGCCACCAAAACAAGGGTCGCTCCGCTCCAGCGTTCCAGTCACCGCGTCCAAAACTCCAAAACGGTCCTGGACGGACCGTGGGGTGGGACGCCGCGGCACCGCTCGGACATGACCGCCTTGTTTTCTTCTGGTGCAGATATAGCAAGTCACCGCCAATGCATTGCACTCCGGGCAGTCGGCCGGCCTGCAGGCCAGCCACGCCGCGAGGTGCGAAAAAGGCTCATCTACAGCAGCAGACTGATTCCGAGAGTCGTTTTCGTCGCTCTGCCTCTCTCGCACCCATGCGGGACGCCCCATGAGTGGGAGAGAGAGGCAGAGCGACTCGCGGTCTGCTGCAGGGGTTTCTGGATGATGGCCCCAATGCACAGTGGGCCAGAAGGCCGGCGGAGGCGGCCAAAATCCCGGTCGCGTTTTGAGCTCCAGAGTCGCTAATTACTCGAACCGAACGTGTGACCCCACCAATGGATTGCTCTCCGAACGAGGGGCGTGCACAAGGGAGGGGCGGAGGGGGCGACCGCCCCTCCCGAAGGACCCCGAAAGGTATACTTTTTAGGAAGGTTTTGGCGTATATCCCCTGGAAGTTAGGCAAAATCTCTCAAAAAATGGTCTCACCGCCCCTCCTGAGGAGGCGATCTGTGCACGCCACTGCGGTTACACGTTCCATTCGAGTCCTTTTCAGCTACTATGAAGCTCAAAACGCGTCCGGGATTTTGACCGCCTCCGCCGGCCTTCACTGAGAAAACCTTACAAACTATTTTTGGCCTTACAAAGAAAAGTAGTTGTATAACAAAGTATTTTGAGCATACATATGCTTACAAAGAAAATACTTCGTAATTTACAAACTATTTCTTCGTATAACAAAGTATTTTAGTTTGTTATACGTATGATCAAAATGCTTCGTAAGGATTTAAGAGTGTTCTGGCCCACTGTGCAACGGCACTGTCGCAAAAGTCGCCTCAAAAACCCAATGATACATCCAAGCCAATCGTCTCGTCTTGGGTGCAGAGTGGCGTATCACACTGCAACTGGATGAGCATTCGCATCCTAGACGGAGGCGCGGGCGGCGGGGAAGTCTAGGGAAGTCCCACCGCAGCCATTTCAATTTTGCAGTCACGCCCCAATTGCGAAACTGCAATGACCCGCGACGTGCACCAACAAGTCGAAAAATGTAAACAAGAGGAGACTTTTTCAATCCGCGACGTTTGCCGCATTTGCCCTCGGAGGTTTAGGTGACCCCGAACCGCGGCGGCGGCGGCGATCGCGGCGAGACGTATGGTCCTTCCCTCGCGCCTTCGCGCCTCGTCGACCCGCGTCGCTCTGTCTCTCTCGCACTCATGGAGCGTTCCGTTCGGGTGCGAGAGAGACAGAGCGACTTGCAGTGCAGGCCGCGCAGCACAGCGCACAGTGGGCCAGAAGACCGGTGGAGGCGGCCAAAACTCTAGACGCGTTTTGAGCTCCAGAGTCGCTAAATGGGACTCGAACCGAACGTGTGACCCCACCAATGATTTGCTCTCCGAACGAGGAATCCATTGGTGGGGTCACGCGTTCGGTTCGGGTCCCGTCTAGCGACTCTGGAGCTCAAAACGCGTCTTGAGTTTTGGCCGCCTCCACCGGTCTTCTGGCCCACCGTGCAGCACTAGAGTCCGGCAGGGCGACGCCAGCGCCCCCGGCGGCGGACGGCCGCAACGCGCGGCGCGCTGCCGGTCGCGGCTGCCTGGGACGGGCCGGCTCGAGAGAGAAGCCACCAGTTTGAGCAGACAGTCAGTGAGAGAAGTGCAGTGAGTGAGGCTGCGTGGTTGGCGGCAGGGAGGCCACAGGCATCGTGCCTACGTCGGGAGGAGTACAACACCGAGCCGTCGTCCGTCAACGAGGACCCCAACAAGACCGTCACCCGCGGCGGGATGTTCTCCTGAAGCCGCAAAGCAACCACAACGCCGCCCCCAAGATCAACAACATCAACAAGCAGTGAAACCCGGAAGAATCAGAAACTTTTAAAAAGCGAACTTGAACAAACTCAAAGTGACAGCCGACTTTACTGACTGAAACTAACTCCAGTGCGAGGTTTGCTCCGCGTGTTACAAGTGGAGTGCCCAGCAGGCCCTCATCCTCGTCGAGCAGCCGCTTGGACTAAACCCGCCGGTAAGTGTCAACGCCCCTCCGGCTTCCCTTTCGACTTTGTTTTGGTTGTCGGTGAGGTGCAGCTTGTCGTGGGCCGGGCCTGGAGCCCCGCGGGCCGCAGGGTGGCGGTGGCCGTGGGTTACAGCCGGCGGCGGCGTGCGCGGCGTGCTGGTGAATGAATGGGACGTGCGGCACGTGGCGCGGGGGCGTTCGGAGCCCTGCCGGCGTGCTGCCGGCGTGCGCGACCTGCCCCAACCCTCGGCGCCACGCCGCGTGCCCGCCCAGCGTGCCGCCGCGTTTGACACGCGACACGCACCGTCGGTCACCGCGACGCCGACGTCGCCGTCGACGGCGACCTGACCTACGGGTCGCCGCCGCTGGGCCAAGTTCGAGGCGAGGTGACGCAACCCGGTGCAGCATGCACGCGCGCTGTGCGTGCGCCGGCCGGGCGCGCCGGGCGTGCCCGAGGAGGCCCTGTCCGTCACGTGCAAGCTCGGTGCTAGGCCCGTGGCGGCGTGGCCGGTGGGACGGTGGCCGCGGTGTCGTGGTGGGGCCGTGTGACCTCCCCGACCGCCTCGGCCTGGCAGGCCTGGCAGCCGGCGGCGGCGGTGCCAGACTCGTCTGCCCGGCCCGGCCGTGTTCTGTTCGTGTTCCGCTCGCGAGTTCAATGAATCTGGCGGCGATCTCGTCGCGGCCGCGCCGCCTCCGCGTTTTGCGCTTGCTGTTCTAAAAGCGTCGCGAGCTTTTCTGCCAGGCTGGCGGAAAGGGAATTGGGCGAGTGGGGCAGCGGCGCCAGCGCACAGTGGGCCAGTGGACCGGCGCCGGCGGCCAAAACTCGAGACGCGTTTTGAGCTCCAGAGTCGCTAAACGGGACTCGAACCAAGCGTGTGACCCCACCGATGGATTCCTCGTTCGGAGAGCAATCATCCATCGGTGGGGTCGCAGGCTCGGTTCGAGTCCCATTTAGCGACTCTGGAGCTCAAAACGCGTCCGGGATTTTGACCAAACCCAGAGTCTGCCGACGCGTACTTTGCCTTCCTCGCGGACCGCTTCGCCAGGGCGCGGCAGTGCGACGACCAGGGTGTGGTACCAGCACGAGGCGGCCGAGAGAGAGGACGCCTTGCTCTACCTGCTGGACGGACGACGAGCTGCCATTGGCAGCCAGCCCGGCCTGCCCGGTCGGGGCCTCGGGGACCGTCCCCGAGCCGCTGGAGTGCCGCAGAGCCTCCTCGGCCGCCCCGAGGAGCGAGTGAAAGCCAAAGCCAGCCTCGTGCCGCAGAGCGCAGAGCTCCGCGTCGTCGTGGTGGTGGCGCGGGCCATCGGAGTCCGGAACAAAATAAACAGGCCAAACAGACGCGAGTTAGTTTTTCGACAAGCCCTCGGCTACAGTGCGAGACGTGGCGGCCGAACGAGCAAATAGGGCCGGAGTTCGTGAAAGGGGGACGCATCAGTGCCCGATCTCGCCGAGTCAACACACTCAGCTTTTTCGAGACTCGAAGCATCACGTGACGGGCTCACGTGCGCGCTCGCTGATTTCGATGGGTCGAAACGTCAGTCGATCAAAATAGTTCGAAATGTTTTTTTTGGGGGGGAAGGGGGTGGGGACGTAGACATGTCCCTACCCTAGCTCGGAAAGAGACTTCACCCCCCGCGTGCAATGCGGCGTCTAGTACACGTTCCGGTGCAAAATTTACGTCTGTCTCGCTCCCTCTCGCTGCACGGCCGGCCAGACTGGAAGGGCTGCTCTCTCCGCCGCGCCTACACTGCCTACGTGACCGCCAGCGCCGCGGCCCGCTTGGCGTGCTTGGGGCTTGGAGGCGGCCCCCTAGGCTTTGGGATTTACACTGGTGGGGAGCGCGTCGCACCACGTCTGCACCACGTCCTTGCCGTGCTGGCGGTGCCGTGGCGGTGCGGGCCCGGCCACGCTGCTGGGCCGTGATGCCTGGCCGGCCGGTCACTTTCGGCCTTTCGAGGCCCGTGACGTCACGACCATCTCTCCAGCGAGGCCGCGTGCTGTGTCTGCCATTGACGCAGGCCGGGCGTGGCTGGGCCGCGCAGTGAGCTAGAAGACCGGCGCCGGCGGCTGAAACTCTAGACGCGTTTTGAGCTCCAGAGTCGCTACATGGGATTCGAACCGAGCGTGTGACCCCACCAATGGATTCCTCGTTTGGAGAGCAATCCAGTGGTGGGGTCACTCGTTCGGTTCAAGTCCCGTTTATAGCTGAAAACGCGTCTCGAAGTTTGACTGCCTCCACCGGTCTCCTGGCCCACTGTGGGGGGCACTGCGCTGCAGTTCGCCCTGCGCAAACTCGCACGGAGGCGACGATAGGCGGTCCATTTAGCGTGCGCCACGGCGGGTTAGCGCATCTGGTGAAGGAGGTCGAGCCGTTTCGCTTCCGCAACCCTGACCCCTTCGCTCGCTGGTCCTGGGTTCGAATCCCGGCGCCGCTGTCCGTTTTCTCATCCTTTTTTGTTGGTCCAGCCCGTTCCCGCCCCTCTGCCGTGCTGTCTGGGTTGGTGCAGGGCGGGCACAGCATGGTTTGATCCGGCCTGCGCCGTGCCGGGCCGAGCCGGGCCGGTTTAGAAATGCAGTCGAATGCACTCGGCCGGCGTGGTGGGCTGGTGGGCCGCGTCGAGGAGTGGTGGGCAGAGCCAGGACGCCAGGATGCCGACGTGTGGGCCGCGGCGAGGCAGCGGCATGCAGCCAGCAGGAAGCAATGCCCCAGAGATGCTCTCCTCTCGAATCGGCAGAAAATGTTGCGAGCAATCGCAAAGGCCGACCCGATTCGGACTGCAGACCGATTCCGAGATTTCGTCGCTCTGTCTCTCTCGCGCCCACGGGGCGTCCCGGGTAGGTGTGAGAGGGACGGCGACGAAAACGACTCTCGGAATCGGTCTGCAGGGGGTTTCGACAGTTTGCCAATGGCCGGGTTTGTTTCGTTGGACGGCCCCGGGCCGCCCCGCCACCGCCCCGCTGGCGACATGACCTTGCCGCGAATAAGCACTGCCCCCCCACCCCCACCCCCACCCCCACCCCCACCCCCACCCGCGCCTTGCCACCGAGCCGTGACTAAGACAATGATAACGCTCACCATCTGCACCGGTCCGCATTCCCTTGCGTTCACTGCCAATCAAGCAGGCTGCCGTCTGATTCCGAGCACTGCTTTCGTCGCTCTGTCTCTCTCGCACTCATGGGGCGTTTCGTAGGGGTGCGAGAGAGACAGAGCGACGAAGCAGTGTTCGGAATCAGACGGCTGTCTGCAGGCCTCGCTCCGTCCCTCTCGCTCTGATGGGGCGTGCCGCAAGCGTGCGAGAGAGACGGAGAACTGTTGTCAGTCAAGTGTCGGGCGGCGCCTGCCTGCTACTCGTCGCGGAGGTGTCCGACGGGGTGCCCATGCCGTCTAGACCGGCCAGGGCGCCGTCTCTTGGCCGCCACACTCGAAAAGGTGTCGCCGTTGATTCACTTGAGGGGTTCCCGTCGGCGGGGGAGGGGGAGGGGGAGGGGGAGGGGGAGGGAGAGGGAGAGGGAGAGGGGGGAGTCGAGTCTAATTTGCCAAGCGGCCCTCCTTAGCGGACTGCGCACCTGATGACTCAGCTCGGCCGCGTGCCTACGGGGGTGCCAGGGGAAAGAGAGAGGTGACGGGGTTCCTGGGGATGAAAAAGGGGGGGGGGAGGCTGCCCGTCAGGAGACGTCCTCGAGATAGGCGCCACCACTGTCTGCATGCATGTGCTTCATTGGATTGCACAATCGGTTTGGTACTTTTCCGTGCGCCGCTTGTGCAGCATCGCGCACATTCATTGTGTGCATACTCGCGGAGATTAGACATTTTTTTTTCGCTCTGTTCGTGGGCGACGTGGTCGGCCGGAGCGAAGGCAGGGGTCGGGTTATCGGGGTTAGTAATTGGTCGGCCTTTGTTTTATTTCTGCGTTTCATTCTCAATGTTTGGGTGCGGATTATTCTTTTTGGCTGCGGATTATTCGTTTCGCCAGCCTGGTGCCCATCAACCTCACTAAGTAACAGTGAGAGGCTCATGCTTGACAGAGCCGTTCGTTGAGCGTCCAACCTTAAACCTTAAACCTCGTGCACAGTGAGCCACACGACCGGCGCCGGCGTCCAGAACTCCAGACGCGTTTTGAGCTCCAGAGAAGCTGAACAGGACTCGAACCGAGCGTGTGACCCCGAATGTATTCCTCGCTCGGAGAGCAATCCATTGGTGGGGTCACGCGTTCGGTTTGAGTCCCACATAGCGACTCTGGAGCTCAAAACGCGTCCGGCACTTTGACCGCCTCCACCCGTCTTCTGGCAAGTCCGCTGTGTCTCGGCGCCGCGTGCTCGCGCTCCTCGTGGTCGTCGCGCACCCCGTCTCCGCGGACACGCGGCCCGCGGCCGGCCGACGCATGCCTGCCGCGCTGCGATAAGCTACACTACTAATTCCGCAGCGGTATAGAAAAATGGTCCGTCAGCGTGTAGAATAAGGCTCGTAAAACGGACCTATCGAGTCAAATAAACGCAGATGGCGGTGTCTATTCTTGCCGCTGTGTGTGTGTGGCGGTTGTGATAAGCGGGCCGAGCACTTGGAGGTCAGTCTGTTTGCCGCTTCTTTCTCTTCGCACGCCCGGCCTGCCCCGGCCTGCCCCGGTCTGCCCCGGCCTGCCCCGGCCTACAGACTGATTCCGAGAGTCGTTTTCGCCGCTCTGTCTCTCCCGCACACGCAGGGCGTCCCCGTATGGGTGCGAGAGAGACAGAGCGACGAAAACGCCTCTCGGAATGAGTCTGCCGCCCCGGGCCGCCCCGGCATGCCCCGGCTCCGTGATAGCAGCCTTGTTGTGGTGGAGGCGGACGCGCGGACGCCGCCTGGTTTTTGGCTCTCGATAAGGGAGACGCCCTGGCCCTAGGCGACCTCCTCAAACACGGCGAACGAGTGCGCGGCGCCGCGCTGACCCCCGCGGCGACGACCTGGCGGCGCACAGTGGGCCAGAAGACGGGTGGAGGCGGCCAAAACTCTAGACGCGTTTTGAGCTCCAGAGTCGCCAAATGGGCCTCAAACTGAACGTGTGACCCCACCTGTGGATTCCTCGTTCGGAGAGCAATCCATTGGTGGGGTCACACGTTCAGTTTGAGGCTCATTTGGCGACTCGAGAGCTCAACGCGTCTGGAGTTTTGGCCGTCTCCACCGGTCTTCTGCCCCACTGTGCGGCGGCGGTCGTTATGCGCGCTGGTTCCGCTCTCTCTCGCACCTCTACGAGGCGCCGCGCGATGTGTGTGAGAGCGACTCTGACACTGTTCGGAATCATCTCCCGCGCGCCTGTGATCGACGGCGTAGGCAGCCCGCCGGGCATGGCGAGTCGCTCTGTCTCTCTCGCACCCGCACGGGACGCCCCGAGAGAGCGAGAGAGACAGACAGAGCGACGGAGGCGACTCTCGGAACGAGTCTGCGGGTGTCAGTGACTCGCGTCGGAAGCGCAATGCTGCAGCGGCGCGGCGGCGTGGCTCACCTTGGGTCGTCGTCGCGATGCGGAAGTGCACCAGCTTGGCCGGCCGTGCACCGCGGCACCGCGCCGTCCGGTCGGTCAGTGGGGTGAACGTCTCGGCTGGCTGCTCGCCGAAAAGAGCAAAAAAAAAAAAAAAACGGAAATGAAAACAAAATGAAATACGCTCCGGCGCCGCTGTCTGGCGTAGAATGCACGCGTGACCTGCAACGTGCTTTTGGAGCGGATGATTAAAAAGGGGTTTGCTTAGGCGGTTTGGCGTTCGCTTGAATATTTGCGTGTGTGCCGAGCGAGGCGGTCGCTTGACCGCTCTTGGCGCGTCCCCTCACGTGTTGGACTGGTGCGGGGCCGTTCAAACAGTGACCCGGTCGGTTCGGTCGGTTCGGTACCTCTCTCACGGTGATAGCCAACGGGGTGTCCACGCTGGCCGCGTCGCACAGTGGGCCAGAAGACCGGTGGAAGCGGTCAAAACCCCAGACGTATTTTTGGGCTCGAGTCGCTGAATGGGGCTCGTACCGAGCGTGTGACCCCATCAATGGATTGCTCTCCGAACGAGGAATCCATTGGTGGGGGTCACACGCTCGGTTCGAGTCCTGCTTAGCGACTCGGGAGCTCAACGCGTCTGGGAGTTTAGGCCGCCTCCACCGGTCTTCTGGCCCACTGTGCGCCGTCCACGGCGTCCGCGTCGTCACCGACGTCCCTATCGCCCCGCTCAGCATCTCGGGGTTATCCACACCCGGAACGGAACGGCGCAGAACGGCTGGGCTGATAGTTATCGGCAGCGCGGGGTTCGGTTTGTAATTTATTTTTTTTTCGAGTGGGGTACATGTGGCGGTACTTGAAGCACGCCGTCCATAGGCGCCGTAGGCCTGAACGGTTTTCGTCACGCGGATGTAGATACGGCTCGCTGGCGTTGCCAAATTGAATTAGATAAGTTTCTTCGAAAGTTTCCGCTCGCGTTTTTCTGGTTTGACCTGCGCCTATTTTAGTTCTTTTTTATTGGCTGAAATGTGTGCCACTGGGGAGCGCGGAGCTGGCGGAGTGCGGCCGTGGCGTTGGCTATGGCCGGGCCAGGGACGCACTGGCTAGACTGTTTGTCTAGGCGCCTGATGGGCTTTCAAGGCTTTCCCTGCCGGCGGCCTCGTCCGGCCGAGACGCGTTCAGGGCTTTCGACGCTTTCTCCCCGGGGAATCCGAACCCGCGGGCTGTTTTTACCGAGACGCGCTGACTGGGGCGGGGCCGAGCCTCGGGCCGAGCGGGGCGACAAAAGTCACTGACACGGTAATCGTGTTTACACTCGGCACTGACCTGTGCACAGCTCGTCTTGTTTGCGAGCCCGCAGTAACACGTGAGGCAGTAGTAATCCCGGCCACGTCTTGTTACGGCACTGTATTACGATCCCCCACCCCCGCCCTTTTTTTTGCGGTACTGTATGTACCTTCCCTTGACGATGCCAACGCGGATAGGATAGCGCTGTTGGTCGTTCCCTGCTCGGCTCCAACCCTTGGCATTCCCAGCGGCGACTTCGCCCTCCCCTCTCGATTCGTGTCATTGGCTCGTTCGCAAAAAGCCCCCACGGATTTAGACCGTCCGCGTGATGTGTCCTTTGGGCTGGCGGTGCTGGCCGCCGGCCGTCTCCTCTGCACTTCACAGTGTGGTCGGCTAGGTGCGCGGCGGTGCTGCCGAGTCTCAAGGTCGTCGTGGAGATGCACGGTCTTGTCTCCTAGCTCTTCCCCTCCCCCTCTAGCTTAATCTAGCAGCAGACTGATTCCGAGAGTCGTCGCTCTGTCTCTCTCGCACTCATGGGGCGTCCTCTGAAGGTGCGAGAGAGAGCGACGAGGACGACTCTCTGGCTGGCTTCGGCGGCGTGCTCTGGTTTGGACCACGTGGTGACCGCGTCTATCCGCGGCCGCGGCATGGCCGTGGCTATCTCCCTGCTCGCGGCGTCGCGTCGGCGGGGCGGCCGGCCGAGGGGCTACGCCAGGCTACGCGTTGTTTTGCGGGGACCTTGAGGTCGCCGTCGGCGCGGGGCCGCGGTTGCCGAGGCAGTGCCGAGGCCCCAGAGGTGATCGGCCTGGCCCCGCGGCCCCGCGCTGCCCCGACGGCGGCCTGGGCTTGCTTGGGGCCTAGTGGCCTGACCCGGCAGGCCTAGGCAGGCCGCCACGGTGCTATCAGGTGCGCGGCGCAGGATGTTCAACAGGCACGCCGATGACGCGCGCGGCGCGCCGCCGGCATGCTCTTGTCTAGCCGAGTCTAGCCCCGCCGGGGCACCAGCAGACCGGCCGCGTTCGATAGCCCTATCCTTGTCTCGTGGCACGTCCTGCAGGAGTGCAGGGGTGTGAGAGAGACGGAGCAACTGAGGCGCGAGGCCTCCCCCGCTGCGTTACGTAACAGGGTTCGCCTGCGCGTACCGCACAGTGGGCCAGAAGACCGGTGGAGGCGGCCAAAACTCCAGACGCGCTTCGAGCTCCAGAGTCGCTAAATGGGACTCGAACCGAACGTGTGACCCCACCAATGGATTGCTCTCCGAACGAGGAATCCATTGGTGGGGTCACACGTTCGATTCGAGTCCAGCTTAGTGACTCCGGAGCTCAAAACGCGTCTAGAGTTTTGGCCGCCTCCACCGGTCTTCTGGCCCGCTGTGTACCGTCGGTGTACCTCAGTTGTACTGCTTCGCGCGGAAGCACTTGGAGGTGCGTGACGGCGGCGTGCTCGAGCACGTTCGTCGCGGTGCTGCTCCGCGCGCCGCGTGATGTGTTGGCGCCGCGGCGCCGTGGCGTGGTCAGGGTTTGGCGGTGTACAAGCGCCACGCGCCCGCCCAGGCGCTGTTCACGTGGCCGCCTCACCTCGCGCGGTAAGTCTGGCCGTACCGGTGCCGTGCCGCCGCGGTGCCGCCGTGCCGCGGCTTTTGGGAGCCACTCGCGCACCGCGCGCTCGCAGGACCGGTTACGCTATATTTATCGCGCAGTGGATGGCGCGCGGTCCGTGGGGACATTCCCTGAGCACGCCGCCGGCGCGTCGACAGTCGACGCCGCCCCCCCGCCACCTCGGCCGCTCTGCCGGCGAAAGGCGCCGGCGCGACGGCCTTTTGGCAGGCCGGTGCCAGTGGCTTCGCGGTTTCGGCGACGGCAACGTGCTCGCGGACGCGCAAGGAGGCTCCCCGTCGGCGCGAGTCTCGCTCTCGCATGCAGGTAGGCTACCGGGTCACGGGAGGAAGGGCACCGGCTTGGCCGTCGTCGTCGGCGACGGGCGCGGCACAGTGGGTCAGAAGACCGGAGGAGGCGGCCAAAACTCAAGACGCGTTTTGAGCTCCAGAGTCGCTAAACAGGGCTCGAACGGAACGTGTGACCCCACCAATGGATTCCTCGTTCGAAGAGCAATCCATTGGTGGGGTCACACGTTCGGTTCGAGTCCCATTTAGCGACTCTGGAGCTCAACGCGTCCGGTTTTTTGGCCGCCTCCACCGGTCTTCTGGCCCACTGTGCGCGGGCGTGGGTTCGACTCCCGGCCGCAGCCGGTTTCTCCGGCTCGCCCTTCCCGTTGCCGCGCCGGCTGCATGTGCAACGCGTGCAGCAGCCGCGCGCTTTCTCTTGGGGGCGTGGGCGCACGGGGCGGGACCGAGGTTCAAATACTGTCGTTGGGAATTTTTCGGCGGTGGCGGCGCTTGCTTGCAGTGTGCTGCAGTGCCTCTCGGCCTGGCGCCTCCTCGTGCCGTGCCGCCGTGCCCGGTGCATGCGCTGCACTGCTGCGTCCGATTGGCGGCGGGGAAGGCCACGCGCCTCGCCGACGGCACTGCGATGATCCCTGCACCCACTTGATCCCCGCATGGCGATTGACAACGCCTCCCCCTGGACCCGCAGGCCCCCAGGCCCGCAGGCCCGCACTGCACTGTAGGACTGATAGCGGAGCCGTCGCCGCGGCGCGAGGCGGCGGCGTGGCGAACTAGAGTCGTAAAATGTGGAAAGGTTTGAAGGAGACGAAATGTCATGCGGATGGATCCCCCGCCCCACTTTCTTGTTCCGCTTAAAATAAATCCTTGGCCTTCGCCTTGGCTGACGCACGAGGCTAGAGTGTCTGAGGCACTGTTCTAAGCGCGCCCCCCCCCCTTTTCCTCTGGCTAGGCCGGACGTTTGGACGTCTGGTTGCGCTAGGCCCGGCGCTTCGGCATTCCTTTTTTCTGACGTCCACGTCCATCTGTTGCAGACATGCTGTGCTCCGTGGCGATGCCCGCCGAGTACGAGGTGCCGGCCTTCCACCGGCCCCCGCCCATGCGGCGCCCCGCGTCCCTGAACCTGGCCGTCAGGGTGCCGGTGCCCGCCGCGCCGCGCCGGCCCTGCCTGGTGGTGCGCGCCGGCGGCGAGGGCGAGGAGGCCGTGGTGGAGCAGAGGCAGCTGGAGCAGCCCGCCGACCTCTCGCCCACGCGCAACAAGAAGCGAGTCGTCTTCGCGGACGACGCGGGACGCCAGCTAACGCACGTTAAGGTAATTGACTTGAACGTCACAAAATGACAAATTTCTCGTCGTGCGTCGGTTTTCGCACGCGAGTGCCCTTTTGCCCTTCTAACTCTTCCGGTTTGGCGCAGGTCATGACGGAGCCCAGCTTCGCCCCGCCCAGGTGGAGCATGGCCTTCCTGGCGCAGGTGACCCGCGGCGCGGCGGCCGAGGTGTGCCCCGAGCCCTGGGAGCCCGCGTTCGCGCAGCCGGCCTCGGACTACCTGGCTTTCCGCAGCCGCCTGGACCGCGACAACGTGAGCCTGGAGAACGTGATAGTGCGCGAGGCGGAGCAGGTCGTGGTGGGCACCGTCAAGGTGCGCAACCTGGCCTTCCACAAAGAGGTAAGCGAGCCGCACGCCGTAGGGACCCACACTGGCTAGACTAGGCGCGGCCGCGGCCGCCTGGAACGGCAGCGGCCCGGAACGTGGCGCGGCCCCTCCAGAACGTTCTGCTACTGTGTCCGCGGAGGACGCCATGGGGCCCTTTGGGGGTGGTCCTGGTGACCGCGCCGCGCCACGCGGGGTAGCGCCGCGAGGGTAGGCAGCCCGCCGCGCACGCGTGGTGCCCGTTACACAGTGGGCCAGAAGACCAGTGAACTCGAGACGCGTTTTGATCTCCACAGTCGCTAAACAGGACTCGAAGCGAGCGTGTGACCCCACCAATGGATTCCTCGTTCGGAGAGCAATCCATTGGTGGGGTCACACGTTCGGTTCGAGGCCTATTTAGCGACTCTGGAGCTCAAAACGCGTTTAGAGTTTTGGCCGCCTCCCCTGGTCTTCTGGCCCTCTGTGTGTTGGGTTGCCTCCTCTCGCGGCGCGCGCCTGGTCCTGGCGGTCCTGGCCTACTCTACGCACTGCCTCTCCTTCTCGGCCGCGGCCTGACTCCGTGTTCGCTCTGCCGCAGGTGCTGGTGCGGTCGACGTCGGACGACTGGGCCACCCACGAGGACACGTACTGCACCTTCGTGCGCACCAGCGCGTCGGCCGGCGTGCCCGTCCTCTACGACACCTTCTCCTTCCGCCTCGTGCTGCCGCCCCAGTCCAGGCGCCTCGAGTTCTGCGTGCGCTTCCACTGCGAGGGCCACGAGCAGGACTACTGGGACAGCAACGGCGGCAAGAACTATGTGCTGCTCAAGAAGAACTCGCCCTACAACACGTCCTCCAACAGTGTGGATGACCTGACGGCCAAGGTGGGTTGCTGCCCTTGCTTAGAAGTTGGTAGAACGTGCTTAGCGAGGAGTCTCCTCCACCCGGTCCCATTTGCTGGCAAGCCTTACTTAATTAACAGCCCGGATGACACTCAGGACCACCAGTAGTTCCAAGAGTCTAGTCTTATGGAAATTCTGTTTACGAATTTTTTATGGTTGTTGCTGTATACATGCCACAACTGATTGGTTTTTATTTATTATTTACGCCCTTATGTAAGGCATTTAAAATTTGTTTGAGGAATAAGGGCTTAATTTTGGCACCCTCAGGCTCTGTTCTTTCTAGAGTCCTAAATTGTGGCATGCTTAATGTGGTGGTTCTGTGTGCAGCTTGCGGGACTAGCCTCCAGCCTAGCTTGGGGCCTTAGATCAAGATAATCAACTGATGTTGGCTGCTGTGCTGTGGATGTGCAGATTGGAGAGCTGACGACCGACCATCACTACACCAGCAGCTTCTCGAGTCCTCCATCACAACATGGTCAAGCTGTCTACGACAAAGTGGACTCGTGGTCAGAATTCGCTTCGTGGAATCATCTGAGTGTGGATGGACCTTATTGGTGAAGGTCTCTCTGGTCTCCCACAGGCATGCAGTCAGGCTTCACATCAAGAGACATGCGGTAAGCTTTCTTGCATTTGTCTGTAAGTAGTAGATTTGGTTTTAATTGGCACTGACTTTTGATTTCCTCCTTGTTGCAGTTTGTGTGTGGTACTTCTAAAATCTTGCCTGATTGTCGACTTTGTCGGCTCAAGTCCATCCAGACCCCCATTGTGATATCACCCGCCATGAATTGTAAATAATTCATCTTAGTGATGTATGAATTTCATCCTAAAGACTGATTTGTAAGCATAAACCATTAGTTAATTCACAGATGAATTTTCAACAAATATTAATGTGTAAATTAGAATGTTTTAAATCATAACTGGAGAAAAGTTACAGGTGTATTTTATTAGTTGATGCATGAAACAAACTTAATCAGAATGTCTGATTAACCCCGTTCAGAACTCCTGACAATGTTAAAGTGATAAATTCATGTTTTTATTCTCTCCTTTGGATGACAAAATTCCTAAACTGGCATACTTTAGCTTTCCTGTTGAGCATGGTGAATATTTGAGGATGTTTGATTATGTTTTAGTTTTGACTGTGATATAATGTGGATTAAGACAAGTGTGCCAGCAATTAAAATCTTGATAACATAGCCATGTTGGTAATTCATGTATGAAGGGTTGTTACTTTCATGAATTGACAATAGCTTGTGTGAAGTTTAAATTTTATATTAGAATATTTTTACATAAGCCATTCCAGGGTTCAGCTTTGCGGGTTTTATTTAAGGCCCGTAAAGATTATGTAGGGCTTAGATCATGGGTCATCTTCTTACTATTTGAGGACAGTGGTTGTATTGTTGTAGTGTTAGCTTCAGAGTTGCCATTATAGGAACTGTTGTGCCTTTTTATTGTGTTGTTGCTTGTTTTGTTTATGTTAAAGGCAATGCAGTTTTAAGTCTTCCAGAGCCTTATCATTCTATGGGGTTAGTTTTGAGATAATAGTATCTCTTACACCAAGCAGAACTGATCTTTTCTTTTTTTTTATTATCGATGTTTTAATGAATTTTAAGGTGTCTTTGTACTGAATCATTTTATCATTAACAAATGTAATATAGCTGTGAATATCTGCTTGTATTAATGGACTACAATAATTTATCACTCTAGTCAGTAATTTAACGAAATATTGTCATCATTTCATTCAGTCACTCCATTGTGTTTTTTTTTTTGTAAGTAAATGTGGAAAGATCCTTTTAATGAGATGAGGCTGTTCTAAGGTGACTTTAATTATGTTTTAATTTTTCATGAAAATATTAGTTTTCAATAACAACTTGTGTTTACTTCCAAATCCCTTGGGCGTTGAGAAACATTGCACTTCGAAGATGCGGTTAGATAAGCATGTACGAGTTTATTTGCATTACTGTAATTTCCACACATAAGCAGTTCAAACACGCTTTTTAACAGTTCTGCACTCCAAAACCTATCTTTTTACTTGAATAAGCATGCAGCCTTGATGGTTTTACTCATTGACCAAATTCAATATTCTGAATACGAACATAACTTTGATAAAAATAAAATAGACCAACTGTGCAGCATATTGCATGCGGGCAGTTTGAGCACACATGAAGATACACAAACTCTCATACACACACTTTATATATACAGGGACAAGGAGAAGATGACAAGATACAATATGCATTGAAGGTTGTACATGCCAAGTAAAACTGATCTTTTAATGAAACAGTCCCAACAAAGGCAGTAGAACACAAAATAAATAACATGACAGAGAGTCTCAGTGACATTACCAACTACTCAAGTATACATTCCTACTTAATCCTCACACATACTTTACAACACCTGACCTGAATTACGTATTAATAATACAATCCTTTCACATCTTTGCATTATCCTAGAGCTCCTTTGTGTGCAAGCAAATCAAGAAAGGCATCACCAGCTAACCAAAATTAACTTGGAACTAAGCCAAAGCCATGATCAATGACGAGCTGAAGAAAGCTTTAAACCATAGCACTCCAGCAATTTTTTCCAGAATTAATTGTTATATGGCAAGAAGCTTAATTTCTGTAGCATTCTCTTCGAGAATGAGTCACCTGATATGTTCTGGTAAGATTCTAAGAGCTATCACTGAAAAAATATTTTAGACTGCAATCCAATTTACTGCCCAAATAATTTCAGTACAGCTGGAATAGAAAGGAGGTATACTTCAAACAAGAAAATTAGAAAGACTACTAGACTAGACAGTGTCTACCAGTACGTTAAAAATTTCACAGTGAGTGGTTTCTGATATGCACTAATAAAATCAAAAGGGTTTAAAAATACACAAATGTTCAATAAATATTGCTTCTTGGCCAAAATGCTAATGTAAAACTTGCAGACATCCCATTGAAGGTTCAAGAAAATAAATCAGTAGCCATAGTACATGATAAAAATTCAATCAGTTGGATGTTGCAAGATTTTACCTTAAAAGTGTTTTTAAGATGAGTTTGATAAGGTTCATAGTAGAGAAACTACCATTTAATTGCCATGTACAACGAGGTCATTTTTTTCCTATCACACATCTGCTGGATTAAATCAGAATTTGGCGCTTGATTGACGGCAGGAGAAGCTTTGCTCAGCTGAATCATGGTCCCACCAGTCCCACCACCCACAATTATGGCACATACTTGAATTTACTGCATTTTTTAAACGCATCAGATTAAAGTCGATAAATCTGATGCTTAACATATAACACATCTTATATATCACATTAGGAAGATCAACTAACTAGCTCATCTTACATTAGTACTAATAGACAATATACTTTGGTTTAATGGTAACAAGTTTTAGATCAATCATTTTAATAAGTTTCCGATCCCAGATTGTATCAATATAACATACACAAGGGGGCACACGAGGCAAAGCATCAGAGCAAGAATAGAAGCACTCAGATGCATCAATCGCAATTGTTTTACAACATAATCTAGTTTGACTTCCCAGGAAACCTAAGTAGATTAGATCGCCGTTGGACATCAAGCACTTCAGTTTTCTCTACGAGGAATTAGAGACAAAGGGAGGATGAGACATGATAAATGAAGAGATTCTCTGTACCAAAAAATTTAGCTTGCTTAACAAACTAACACTACAGGAATATCTCACAATATATTCGACTAAAATTAACTATTTAAAACATTCAGTGGCCTCTATTCGGTATGAAAAGTTACTAATTAATAACTTAACCTGAGGACAGGTACGCATTCAAACTTATAGATGATAGACACTGTCATTGCAGAAACAGAGGCAAAAATACAAATTGTGCTAAAGAGTAACTCACGCATAGTGATAATTAAGATGGCCTAATAATCACAATTTTTCTGAGACTGGAAAGTAGTAGTAGAACTCTGCATGATAACTAGAGTTGCTAGCCAATGAAATTTAAAATGGAAATTGCTTAAGGTGGTACTTGATGAACAAGTAATGATGAACACATTAAAATATCCAACATATACATTATGGAGAAATAAATAATTAACAATTACAGTACAATACAATCAACACAAACAAAAAAAGATAAAAATCTATGAAATTTTCGCAAGGAAAGATTTCAAGCAATAAGACTACCCAATAACAAACTGATCCGAACAAAATTCTGGTTCAGTATAAATGTGTCGAAACGACAGCTACTAAAGCTGTCTTGACACAGAACATGCAGTTTTTACTGCTTTATAAGTGATTAGATATGTTTCAATTTCATGAGTATGAATGATTGAACAGAAGTTACTTCCTTTACTGTAACTCAAAATAAAAGAGACCATTAGATTGGATGCCATTACTGTTTGACAGCGAATGCATGATGGCAAGAGCAGAAATTAAAATAGTTCTATAAAGAAGCTTAGCTCAAAATATATAAATACTTAAAGACACTACACAGCCACAAGTCTAGTCGAACCACATCTAAAACTTTAAAAACATATCAACACAAGTTACTACTAGATGCTGGTTGCTAGAAATGACAAATAAAATTGTTACTATCTGAATCATATGATGTCACACATAAACACAGTAATACAAGCAGCTTATTACAAACAGCTACAACATGGGAGGATAAAATCATACTAGAGGTGGACGAATGATGAAACGAAAAGTTCCTTTTCCAATTTGACTCTTTTATACAGTACAGAAAACAGCCCCCAAGGAGGCTGTGAACCCATGAAGAAATATTATGCTCATCAGTCCTTTGTTAAATCACATATTCACACTCTTGCTTTGGGGCAGAACATACCACCAAACATGGGGGGAGGGGGGGGGGGGAAATCAGACAGTTGCAAGTATTTTTACACTCAGCATGAAACGAAATTAATCATGATAAGTGTTTACAGTCTTCACAATGAATTTCCGAGAGGGTCACTCATCACTCACATAGTTTAAGAGTAGCCATATACAAAGCAAATAAAACCAGCTCTGTACTGGCTCAACCTAACAAAACAGGAAACTCAAAGACAAAGAACTTTCAAGATATTCCATAAAAAAAACTGCCTCAAGTCTGTTAAAGATGTAAGTCTATTTCTATTATTACAACATTACTCTAACTGCGATTTAGCAGATACTCATTGTATTTAAGCAAGTATGAAGGTATACTGATTAATCACTTACTCTTAGGTCAGCATTAAGCTGTCTTCAGCCTTTTTTCTGACATCCCAATCCCAAAACAAAACAACAAAAAGTACCAACATCGGTACATCTTAATAGCAACATAATTCATAGGCTATACAGGGCAATTGCTCTACTTAAATGACAATGAGATTGCACTCCAAATATATAAATTAAATTAT
Source organism: Thrips palmi (assembly GCF_012932325.1). Classification (NCBI taxonomy): domain Eukaryota; kingdom Metazoa; phylum Arthropoda; class Insecta; order Thysanoptera; family Thripidae; genus Thrips; species Thrips palmi. Next base: position 9,037,301 of record NW_023144629.1, on the reverse strand, counting down.
AACAAAATATTAAAAGCTCAAACAAAAAAAAAATCACAAGGTCAGCTAAAATGAGTGTAGCACACATTTTCCAGCAGTAGAGTCACATTTCTTCTGAAGACTGACTGAAAGACGAGTTCAAAGAAAAGATTTGTGCACAAATCAATGTTTTTACATGCCATGTGACCTAGCTGCTCTCACATGTGCTACTCTCATCAAAGGAAGGCCTGAATAAAATGTAAATTTGGTACTAATGCAGGGAAATTACATATACAGTAAAGCACACTTTTTTGTTTTAGCTAAAAAGTGCTGGATTCATTGGATACAAGGGACCTCCTAAACTGAAAATAAATTATCTTTTTATCCAATAAGTAGAGGACATTAGCCCACTTACTACATACAATAGAGAAGAAGAGGTCCAGGACAAGTAGTTAACAATGATACATATGGATATGGTTCTTATTTTTTGGTGTTAATATCTAAAATTTGTAGGTCTAAAGAAAAAAATAGTTAAAAATCATGTTAACCTGTGAACTAAGGAAGCATCAGATAAGAAATTATCCTTGTTACAACAGGACATGACATGATTGAAAGTTCCACTGCGGATTCAACTAGAATTCGATACTACGAAGTACGTGTCTGACAATGTTTCAACTTAATTTAAATTCATAACTTTTCCAGACAATATACACACTGTGAAGAAAGCTCCATTTGGAAATACAGTTAATTTATAAGATGCACTTCAATACAAACAGTCCCTAATATGCTGTTAACATATGCTGATCAACCTTGGATGGTTCTCATAGGAGTTGTACGTACATAAGATAGCCAAATGCAATATATAACTCTAACATGATCGAAAGGCAGATCTGGACTTCAAATGTATTAACACAGGTTTACTAATAATTACAGTACAGTTATCTTCTTGAAAATGCATTATGAAACACAGGATGTACAATAATTCACCATGAATGGACGCTGATCAGAATTTTTAGGTCAAAATTGCCAACTGTTTGACGATACGGTCGGCCATATCTCAAATATCTCAGCGAGTTAAATCAGAATGAATTATTGGCCACCCTGTACATATGTGCAAAATGCCTAACAGTGCTTATGGGCTCATGATGATTAAAATAAAACTAAAATCACCACTAACAAGAAAGAACACAAGGACTTACACAACATTTTGTGTTGGATTGCCAGGCTTTACTTCTTGTGGGGATTCAGGACCATCAATGACTATAACCTCAGGCACTTGCTTTACAGTCTGCTTCTGTATCTGACCCATAGCTTTCATCTTTTCCAGTTCTCTCTGTCGCTTATGCATTGCAATACATTTTAACCGGCTGCAGACAACACAGTCTGGTGTCTTGCAGTGTTTCCAGTGGCACATTATTCGCCTTGACGAGGAACAGAAAGGGGCAACGCAAGTGTACCCATCGGTGCACATTCTCATATGCGCCTGCACTTTTTTCATGACGCTGCAGAAAGGAACTGGACACTGCAACAGAAAACAATAAAAATCAATGTGTTACTTCCAACTTTTGAAAAAAAAATTATGTGAGTGGTGCAAAAGCCAGTTTTGATAAAATGCTTACTGGAAGTTTGGTGACAACAGCACGTTCACATTTGTAAGCATGAAGTAGCAGAATCAGATGTTGTTGAATAAGCTTTTTCTTTTGAGGTGCGAGCCCTTTTGAGGGAGGCTTTGTTGTAATACTACTTTCATCGTGGGAGGCTCCCTCAATAATTGGACCTCCACTCATGGGAAAGGCTGGTAGAGGAAGTGCCGCTGATTCAGATAAAATATCAGCAAACCCCATATCAGGGACTCCAAACCACTTGGCTCCATCACTTCTTGATGGGTGGGAGGCCCCTTTGCCCTCCGGGTGTCCCGCATCGATCCAAGAAGGTGGTTCCTGCATCAGAAAACAAACAATAATATTAGGGGTTTGGAGCCTTTCGTTTAGTTGGACGGGATGAATGCACCAACTCGCCTTGCTTTGTTCACCCTCTCCCGTCACCTCGATTTCGTCCACTTGAGCTGTTGTAACATCCATGTTTCCACTCTCTGGAGATGCCCCAAATATTTCAAAAAGAGATGGTTCACCTGATTTTGCGTATTTGGAAAGCACATCAGTACCATGACTTGGATTGTGAGAACTTGACATGGATTCCGGAGGCAGTGACACTGTTTTGACAGCAGCTGTCTTCAGTAAACGGGCTGTTTTGAAACCTTGTGACATATACCGTGACATAATATCTGCTTTTCGAGGAGGTGCATCTGTTGAATTTGACGAGGTTGGCGAATACCTAGCAGAAAGAGGCAGTAAATTAGTGGAAAGTTAAACCAAAGGGACAAACAAAAGGATACCAACAAGAGTTCCATTGTCTGCTGGGCATATAATAACAAAGTAACAGGGCCTCTGAGGCCACTGCTGCGTGTTGTGCGGGCCCCGATCCCGTCGAAAGTAGCGCAAAACACGTTCCGATTCCTCGGGAAAGCCCCAAACGGCCCCAAGAAAGAACTGGCCAAGGTGGGCGGGTAGCCTCCCGTGTTGACCCAGTGACAGAAGCGCCCTGCCCTGCCAGCCCTGCCCAGACACAATGAATGGAGGGATGCACTCGCCACTTTACCTGGCTGGCAGACGCTTCTCTCGCTCGGACCGGCGCATTTTGTCCAAAAGTCGGCCTCTGGCACACGTAGCGGCCGTCCAGATTCCTAGACAGAAGCCGAAAACGGATGAGTGGCAGTAGTAGCAGCCAACAGCCCCGTACGGCAGCAGACCAGCAGACAGCGGAGCAGACAAAGAAAGTGCACGGGGAGGCCGCCCCCCGCTCGTCCCGCCCCTGCCCCGCCCCTGCCCCGCCCCTGCCCCGCCCCCTCGCCGGGTCGATACCCACTGCTTTCACACTCTCCGCACAACGACCTGCCGCCGCGGTCACTGTTGGCGGGCTTCGCGCTTCGCGTCTGCAGGCGATGCTGCCGGGAACGTAGCGGCGGCTTTACTCGAAACAACTCCAATTTCGCGACATTTATTGGAGACGCGTCTCGCTTTCGGTCTCGGTCCGTTGGTTCAAAAGGACAAGGACGGAGACGGAACAGCGAAGGAGCAATCGTCATTCACATTCACATTGGGGTACACGTCGCGTATGAGAATGTTATGACTCGCGGTATGAGAAGTTGGGTGGAACGCTCACCCGCCAAGTTTGAATCGTTCGGGTGGGATAGCAGTGCTTTTGTGCGGTCTCTGTCTCTGGTCAGCGTCGTGCCTTGTGAGAAAAAGCTTCGAGGGCGAGGGGTGACGCACTGTAAATCTCGTGTACAACGATCGCGCGAATGTGTCAGAATGTGCGAAATTCCTGTCGTTTTGCCACACGTGTTGCCACCTGAATGTGGAATGGATCCAAATTTTTTACAATGAATGTGGGCAGTTGTTGCCCCCTCCAAAAGTCTCGTTTTGCAACAATGAGGGCAGCACGGCGCCGCATTTAAATTACATACACATTTCCCGAAAACTTGAGAAATAATTTCTTTTTGAGGACATTACCCACATTCAGAATCACAGAGAAACCGTTGCCGATTTGCTGAACATGATTAAATTGCAATCCTATTCGCGAGGACTCTTGAGTGCAGAGTGCACGCGTGAGTGGAGGTCCCCCACTGGCCCACTGGCTAACTGGCCCACTGGCTAACTGGCCCACTGGCTAACTGGCCCACTGGCTAACTGGCCCACTGGCTAACTGGCCCACTGGCTAACTGGCCCACTGGCTAACTGGCCCACTGGCTAACTGGCCCACTGGCTAACTGGCCCACTGGCTAACTGGCCCACTGGTCGACTGGCCGCTGCGCGAAGGCCTACGCCTGAAGCACGGGCAACACAAAGCACATCGCGGCCGGCAAAGCAGGAAGCCGGCTATGGAATGGAGGCCCCGCGCCCCGCGAGCGGAGTAGAGCTTCCACCTGCCCCCGGTAGATGGCGCCCGGCCGCGCTCAGCCCAGCAGACTCATTCCGAGAGCCGTTTTCGTCGCTCCGTCTCCCTCGCACTCATAGAGGACGCTGCAGTGCGAGAGAGACAGAGCGACGAAAACGACTCTCGGAATGAGTCTGCGGGCCGGCGAGCCGGAGGCAGGCGCCCGACGGCGGCAACCCCGGCAAACCGCAGAGCACCCCTGTCGAGCGGGCTTGCCTACCCACACGGCGTTTGCCGCTGCTGACCGATACCGAGTGACTCCGAAGCCGTCTGCCGAAGCTACTGGCAACGAATGGCCGTAAAAGGCTCCGCCGAGGGGGAAACGACTTCGGTTATCCGATGTACAGCAAATTGGTTATCCGCTATCCGGATAACCAGAAATTTCGAAGTAATCCGGGGAAATTCTGAGGTAATCCGGGGAAATTCTGAGGTAATCCGGGGTAATCCGGCGCAATCCAACGGTAATCCTGGAAATTTTTTGATGTAATCCGGAGGTAATCCGCGGGTTATCCGGGGTTATCCCTATCCGATGTACACAAAATTTCTCAGTCGTTTCCCCCTCGGGCTCCGCACAGCCCCAAAAATAATAATAAAAAAAAAACTTTCCGTTCTGAATCCGGAAGGCAAAGTAGTATAAATGCAGCGTGAAAATATACTGAGACAACAGAAAACCTACTGCACTCTGAACAACCAACCCTCCTGGCACGTTAATTTGATTGCTGCCGCGATGCACATAGTCCACTCACAGTGCCCCCCCCCCCTTCCCCGCCATAGCGCACGCTGCATCGCTGCAGCACAGCGGCACCCGACCGCATCATTATCCCAAAAGCAATCGGAGTCGCGTCGAGGAGAACGGGGAGAACGGGCGGGCCGGCCATGATTTCATTTCGCGGCATGAGCAGTGGCCCGCGGCGCACATCAAACGGCAGCGTCTCTCGCCGCACAGTGGGCCAGAAGACCGGTGGAGGCGGACGAAACTCCAGACGCGCTTTGAGTCTCAGAGTCGCTAAATGGGTCTCGAACCGAACGTGTGACCCCACCAATGGATTGCTCTCCCAACGAGGAATCCATTGATGGGGTCACACGTTCAGTTTGACTCCTGTTTGGCGACTCGGGAGCTCAAAACGCGTCTAGTGTTTTGGCCGCCTGCGCCGATCTTCTGGCCCACTGTGCGGAGGTGTCGTGAGGCGCTTTATTGGTGACTCATTAGACTGCTGCACTCGGAAAATAATCAGTCGCAAAACAAAGGAGGGAGGCGCGCGACTCGATTGGAACTCTGATTATGCCGCACCGTATCCGTTGTTTTGTTTGCTGTATTCGCTATTCGCCCATTCCGCTCACGGCCGTGTGTGCGTTACTGCGTTACTGTTACTGCGTTCGTGTGTGCGTTCGATCAGCAGTCACGCAGCCAGGCGTGCTGCGGTGGGCCGGGGCGGGGGCTGGGGCGGGCTGGGGCGGGCTGGGGGAGCTCCAATGGATGTTGTAGTGCGCGTTGCGTGGCGTGGCGTGGCGTGGCGTGGCGTGGCGTGGCGTGGCGTGGCGTGGCGTGGCGTGGCGTGGCGTGGCGTGGCGTGGCGTGGCGTGACGTGGCGTGGCGTGGCACACCAATCGGTCATCGCGGTCAAAAGCGGAGGAAGCCCTCGCCACCCCCGACCTATTTAGAAAAAGAAACACACCGCAATTTTTTAAAAACAAATTCGGCGGCGAGAGAGAAGTGATAAAGCGTTTTTCTGGGAAAATTTGGAGGACGTTGACGGCAAAGTCCCTTGACATGAGGGAGCCGAAGTCGTCGTCGTCGCGGAAGCAGCAAGCGGCGAGCGGCAAGCGGAAGAGTGGCTGTCATTTAAAATTCAATCTCTAATTTGTGTAACCGTGTTCGGAGCGCCGCGCTGCGAGGCTAGCGAGGGAGTTAGCGCTGCGGAGTTGGAGTTCCGTGGCCCTGGAGTCCACCGAGTCCACGCCCTGGAGTCCCTCGTCTGCTTGACGGGGCCTAATAGTGCGCGTGCCCGACGTGCGTGGCGGCAGGGCGGGCAGGGCAGGGCAGGGCAGGGCAGGGCAGGGCAGGGCAGGGCAGGGCAGGGCAGGGCAGGGCAGGGCGGGCACGGCCTCGATGGCCACCAGTTGAAGCGGCGAGGCGTGGTGCCGTGGCGTGGCGTCGTGGCGTAGCGCAGCGTGGCGGCAAGCAGGCCAAGCCGACCAGACTGCTGCCCCCTCTCCCCCTCCCCCTCCCCACTGACTCCAGCGCCGTAAGCGCCGTGGCCCCACCCAGCTGGTTGCTACCCCCTGCGACAGGACGGCAGCCGCGCCGCCACTCGGCCAGTCTGACTCTGTACGCCGGGCGTGCTCCGCCCAAGGCAACCAAGGCCCCGAAGGCCAGCCGGAGCCGCGCGGCCACGCGGTCCGATACGCAGCGCCGTCATGACGAGCGTCGCGGTTGACGGCGTCCCTCTCGTGCCGAGGACGGCGTCGTCGCGCCGCCATGACCGACCCGCGTGCCGCGCGCGGTGCTGAAGGCCCTGTCCGCGGCAAGGCGACGACGCCGACCCTGCCTCTGGCCGCGGCGTCGGACGTCGACGTCCCCCCGCGACGCGCGTCCCTGCCGACAAGCAGCGACCGCCGGCCGCCGGTGCTGGCCGTGCCGCCGTGCGCCGAGCATGGCTCCGGCCAAGGCCCCGGCACGACGCCCGGCTCGGAGGCGGCGACCGTCGCCCTGGACGCCCTGGACCACAAGCCTTCTCAGCTGGCCGGCACCACGGCCGCCGACCACCGCGCCGAGGCGCTGAGCAGCACCGCCGGCAAGGCGCCGCACCGCGCGCGCCATGGCGGTGCCGCCAAGCTAGAAGGCCCCAGGAAGGCCAAGCTCGCCGAGGCCGACATGGCCGCCGCCAAGGCCGAGGCCTCCGAGCCCGCGCCGGCGGCGGACCCCGGAAGCCTCCCTGCAGGCCCTGCCGCCACCCCGGCGGTGCGGCCTCGCGACATCGCCCTGCAAGGCGTGCCGCCGCCCGTCCCGGACGACAAGGCCAAGCTGCCCAGGGCGTCGACGCCGTCCGACCGGCGGCGCCTCAGCACGCTGCTCTCGGCCTCCACCGCCACCTCCGTGGACTTACCGCCGGCAGCCTCTTCTGGGGCCGGCGGACCCTCGCCGGCCACCTCACCGTCCTCTGCTAGGAAAACGGTGGTGGGGGCCGCGACGACGGAGGTCGCGGCGCCTGAGGCCGCGGAGGCCAAGGGGGTGGCCGACGCGCCCCTTCTCAAGCCCCCCGTGCCCACGTCCTTCCCTGCGCCCATCTCGCCGGCGGACTCCTCCACCAAGAAGCCCCGCCGGTCGTCCGCGCTGCCGGCCGGCGGCGGCGACCCCGGCCAGAGCCAGCCCGGCGATCGGCTGCTGGGGGCGCTGGGCATGCCGTTCCTCTTCCCGTCGCTGCCCATGAAGCAGGAGCAGGAGGAGCAGCAGGCTCGCCTCAGCGAGGTGGGTGACGCCCCGACCGCCACGACCGCCATGACCGCCACCAACACAGTGGCGCAGTCAGACCGCCCATCCCATGAATCAGTGCCACCGCCAGGCGGATGCTCTGTCTCTCTCGCACTCGACGGGGCGGCGCCTGGGGGTGCGAGAGAGACAGAGAGGGAGAGAGAGCGACAGCCCCCCGGCTGTAGCGCGCGCCGTCCCCCGCGTCCCCCGGGGCCAGAGCATGATTGTCCCGCCCTTAGATCCCCGCCATTCTTACTCGCCCGTGAATATTGCAGTGGTGCAGCGCGCAGCGCGTGCACAGCGCGGGGCTGGCTGGCTGCAGACTGATTCCGAGGGCCGTTTTCGTCGCTCTGTCTCTCTCGCACTCATTCGGCGTCCCCTGTAGGTGCGAGAGAGACAGAGCGACGAGAACGACTCTCGGAATCAGTCTACTGGCTGGCTGGCTGGCGGTGGCGGTGGCGTGGCACGAGGCTGCACGTCGTTACAGCGCCGGGGCGCGCGGCTGCGGATTCGTCACGCGTCAGTGCTGCAGTCGCATGCACTCACCCGGGCAGCCGCGGCGCCGCAGCCCCGCAGCCAGTGCGCGCCACACCACTAGCAGGAGCAGGAGCAGGGGTCCTATGTCAAGAGTGTGAATATGCGTCCGCCGTCCGCCACAGGCAGGAAGCAGGAGCGTTTGTGAGTGTGTGTGTGTGTGTACGTGTGTGTACGTATGTGTACGTGTGTGTGTGTGCGTGTGTGCGCGCGCGTGTGTGTGTGTGTGTGTGCGCGCGCGCGCGCGTGTGTGTGTGTGTGCGTGTATTCGCGTGCTTAGGATTCAGGAGGGGGGGGTGCTTGGACGCCACAGCGCCACAGCACGCCGCGAAACGCTTAGCACATGCGGATCTGCAACAACCTCATCTCCATCTCCCCCCCTTCTCCCCCCTCCTCCTCTCCCCCCCCCCCCCCCCCCGCCCCCAGCCCCAGCCAGAGCGCACGGCTGGCCCTTTAGATCATCAAGCTGCAACTCAGTACTTACTCAGTTTTTTTTGGCGAGCAGACCATCTGACGAGGAGGAGGGGGAGGGGCATATGAGCCAACGCCGACGCATATCGCTCCGAGGGGTCTATCAAGAGTACGGAGTTCGGAGAGCTGAGCTGTGTTTTTTTGCCTATTTCCACCCGATTGCCCCACAAATGGCCTACTTGAAAGCTTTTTTTAAAAAAAAATAAAAATAAAAAAATGGTATGATCCAAAGTTTTAGTGAGTTCACAGGTTCGGCGTGTCCAATGAGTACGAGTGCAAGGGGTGGAGGATTCCTTTTTGCATCGCTCCGTCCGTGTTCCAGTCGGTTTCACACCCAAAAAAAAAAAATGACTTCTTGGATCAAGAAAAATTTAACTTTTCTTGGTTTTTACAAGAAAATTTTTCTTAATCCAATTTCTTTTTCTTGAATAAAGAAAATTTTTCTTGTGTTAAGATTATTTCTCTTACAAAAATTAAGAAACCATTTTTTTTGGGTGCAGTCTTGAGCCAATGTCATGGACCGGCTTGAGGCCCGGCTGCTGTGTCTGCCTTCCCGACCAGACCCTTTTCTGGGTGGGTAGGGGCCGCCAGCAAACACGTCCGTCCCTCGCTGGCCCCCATGTCGTGGCCGTGGCGGCGTGGCTCGGGTCGCCGTGGCTCGGGTCGCCTCAGGTAGGACTCTCCACGGCCTCTCCACGGCCTCTCCACGGCCTCTCAAGAGACTATGAATGAGAGAGATGTGTATTTTGCCGGACCTGCTGGATCCGCTCTCGGAGCCGGGCCACAGTGGGCCAGAAGACCGGTGGAGGCGGCCAAAACTCTAGACGCGTTTTGAGCTCCAGAGTCGCTAAATGGGACTCGAAGCGAGCGTGTGACCCCACCAATGGATGGCTCTCCGAACGAGGAATCCATTGGTGGGGTCACACGCTCGCTTCGAGTCCTGTTTAGCGACTCTGGAGCTCAAAACGCGTCTCGAGTTTTGGCCGCCTCCACCGGTCGTCTGGCCCACTGTGAGCCGGAGCCGGGCCGAGCCGATGAGCCCGGCGGGGCAGGCAGGGCCTGCAGCCCAGAGCCCCGGCCATCCCGGCCCGGCCGTGGAAAGGAGGGGACAAGAAAATCAGTCTCAGGAGAGCTTTATCTAGCAGCATCGGGGCAGGGATAAGGCGATGCGGTGGAGGGGAGGCTTGACGCCACGCTACACGCAAAAAAAAACAACAACAACAAGGAAACTCTCACAAATAAAAGAAGGGAGACGGGTTGTCAAAAAGCAAAACTCGCACACCTATCGCCTCTCTCGCCGAGAATAAGTTTGGCTGCCGCTCCCGACGTTCGGTTTGCCCGCACGGCGAGTGTGTGAGTGTGTGCGTGCGGCGTTCTACGCGTTTGAATCAGTCAGCATGTCGGCCATGTCGGCAGTGGCAACCGACTCACTTTTTCATCAAGGCTCGGCACGGCACGGCACGCCACGCCACGCCACGCCACGAGAGCGGACCGTGCGTTCATTATGCATCACAGGGAAGGGACGAGAGATGGGATAGGCGGCAGAGAGATAGATACAGGGCCCACTCCCACTCGCGTCGTGAGTGTGTGTGTGTGTGTGTGTGTGTTTGTGTGCCTGTCTGTTGTAACTCTCTCTCTCTCTCTCTCTCTCTCTCTCTCTCTCTCTCTCTCTCTCTCTCTCTCTCTCTGTGTGTGTGTGTGTGTGTGTGTGTGTGTGTGTGTGCGTGCGTAAGGGGGGGGGGGGCGTTCAGATGGCTCGTCTAATAGTTGGTGAACTTGGAGACCGCGGCATTGCCTGGACGTCGCGATGGGGTCCTCGGGGCGCCGGGGCGTGCGGTGCGGCGCCACGCTTGCGGACTCGACTGTACAGTGTGGCTGCCGCACATACAGGATCATCAACAACAGCGACAAAAGAATAAACTAAAACAACGGAACAATCTTTTTAAATGATAATGACCGCGGTAATGATCATGAATATGCTAATGACAATGATAGCGCGGCGCGCTAATGATAATGATTGTGGGGACGCCAGGTGGGTAATTAGTCTTCTTCTCCTTGAGCAAACCCGACCGCCCCGGACCACCCCCGTCCCCCTTTCCACTCCGTTTCGCTGACCTACACACCCCTCCCATTATTTCTGCTTACCGTCCCGCTCCCCCCCCCCCCAGTCCCTCACGGTGGAGTGCACTCCACACGGGGGAGGGGGGGGGGGCAGAAAAAGAAAGCCACCCCCTCGGCCCCCTTCGGCGTAATAACCTCTGTCGCCAAACACGCCTGGCTCTGCGACGCTCTGCGAGGCGCCGTGCCTGTATGCCTGCGGCCTGCCACCGTGGCCGGCCCCTCCCCCTCCGCCCCCTGATGTGCAGCTCCAGAGACACGCGTCGCTCCAAAGGGCTGTTCTCCGTGGCGAGCGAGGCGTTGCCGATGGCGCCGAGCCGCGCCGAGCAGCCGTTGTTCCAAGGGGCCACGAGGGGCAACACGTGCCAGCAGTGCTCCGCCACGCCACGTGCCCTACCTGTCTGTCCGCCTGTCCGTCCGTCCGTCCGTCCGTCCGTCTGTCTGTCTGTCTGTCTGTCTGTCTGTCCGTCTGTCTGTCTGTCTGTCCGCCCTGAATGGGCCTGCACTGCTCGGCGCGCTCCCGGTCGCGAGGCGGGCCTGCTGTCGTAGAAATTCCGCGCAAAACTTCCAATTGTGCTTCTCAGTGACGCGCTGGTCTGCAGAGCGAACGGCAGGCCAGAGGACCGGTGGAGGACGTAAAAATTCTAGACACGTTTTGAGCTCCAGAGTCGCTAGACAGGACTCGAACCGAACGTCGTGACCCCACCAGTGGATTGCTCTCCGAACGAGGAGTCCACTGGTGGGGTCACACGCTCGATTCGAGTCCTGTTCAGCGACTCTGGAGCTCAAAACGTGTCTAGACTTTTATCCGCCCGGTCTTCTGGCCCACTGTGGAGTGACCGCAGGAAGGGACGGTGACTTTGGAGGGCGAGGCACGCCCTCTGGGCCTGCAAGGTCGGGCCGGTGGGCCTCGGTGCGGTGCCGGCCACGGCCACACACCTGCGCGTCGATGCTGGATTTGCACCTCCTCTCCGCCTGGCCGTGGGGGCCGTTGCGTACTTGGGGAGTCCTCTTCGTCCCCGCGACCGCCCCGAGGGACTCTGAGCCCTCCCTTCGTTTCAGCCCCGATCCTCCGTCCGGCTCCCCCCCCCCCTTCCCTCGCCACGGCCGCCCGGCCCGCCCGGCCCACGTCTGTCTGACAATGTGCAACCCCATGAAGAGACTGGGGGATGCTGAATAAGTAACCAGCCCGGCCGGCCAGGCCCCACAGTGGGCCAGAAGACCGATGGAGCGGCCAAAATTCGAGAGGCGTTTTGAGCTCCAGAGTCGCTAAATGCGACACCAACCGAACGTGTGACCCCACCAATGGATTCCTCGTTCGGAGAGCAATCCATTGGTGGGGTCACACGTTCGGTTCGAGTCCCATTTAGCGACTCTGGAGCTCAAAACGCGTCTAGAGTTTTGGCCGCCTCCATCGGTCTTCTGGCCCACTGTGCTCCGCTACTCCTCTCGGGCATGGCGGCACGGCCTCAGCGATTATTACTTTTTCGCGTGGCGTGGCAGAAGAGCCGAGGCCAGGCCCGGCCGGGGAGTCGGTTGTCGGTCGCCGGCCTGGCCGAGCCCCGGAGAGGCAAATTACGCGCTCCGAGGCCGTGAAGGCAGCTGGGTGTGCAGTTTTTGATGCCTCGGCCGCGGCCCGCCCTGGCCCGGCCCGGCCCCGCCCCGGGTATGCTAAGTGGATGGAAAAGGGCCGCTTCACTTTGCGGGTTCAAAGCGGCCGCCGTCCCGGTCTGCGTCTCGGGCGGTGGCAGCCACAAGCAGCCACAAGCACCACGCACGGGCCGAAAGAGGTCGAGAATCGAATTCTTGGATAAGTCACCCCGCCTTCGAGTCGAGATGCATGTGCTTCTGTCGTCCCCTCTCGTGTGGTGACCGAGCTGGCGGCGCTCAGTGGAACAGAAGACCAGTGGCGACGCTCACAATCCCGTACGCGTTTTGAGTTCCGGAGCTGCTAAACAGGACTCGAACCGAACGTGTGACCCCACCAATGGATTGCTCTCCGGACGAGGAATCCATTGGTGGGGTCACACGTTCTGTTCGAGTCCTGTTCGAGACTCTGGAGCTCAAAACGCGTCTTCTGGCTCACTGTGGGGCGGCTCGTAGCGGTGCACCGGCGCGCGGCGAGCGCCTGTGATGGAGAGGGTAGGCAACCCCGCGACACGAGCGCGCTCCCTGGGGTTCTTGTTGCCTACCTCGCGCGGCGCTCGGGTTCGATCCCTGCCGCCCCCGTCTTTTTTTTCCCGCGCTTCCAGTGCCATCACCATCGCGCGCTCCGGCGGTGAATTATTCTCCGATGTTAACAATGCAGAGTTGTTCTCGGACGAGACGCGAGCGACGGTCCGGCCTGGCGCCTTGCCTTTCCAGACAACCGTGCCAACCCTGGAGCCTTGGCGCCGTGGCGCCTGAATCATGCAGAAACTTGACGTTGACTTCGACTCTCCACTCCGGTCGGGGCTCCACACGCCGTCAGTCTAGCCTGTGTGGGCCGACCGGGCCGACCGGGCAGACCGGGCTGGCAGCCACGGGGATCAATGGTTTAAAATTCATCAGCCTGCAAGTCCAGTCTGACTCAGATTTCTGTCGAAGAGCCCCCTGTCTCAGGTCTTCGAAGACACACACACACACACACACACACACACACACACACACACACACACACACACACACATACACACACCACACAACACACACACACACACACACACACTGAAATGACGCAGGGGGACGTTTTTCAGTGCCCTGGACACAGTGCTGGCACTCACCTTCCCGTTCGACAACAACAAGACCGACAATTTGGCGGGAGAATTATCGCAGCCACGCGGAGCGCCGCTAGCGGTCGCGGCACGGTGCTCTAAGTAGATTTGCCGTAATTCGGTTGCCGCATCCGGGGCGGGGCGGGGCGGGGCGGCGTGGGCGGGGCGGGGCGGGGCGGGGCGGGGCGGGGCGGGGCGGGGCGGGGCGGGGCGGGCGGGGCGCAACGCGGCGCGGCGGCCTAACTCACTGTGTTCATTAGCCAGAACGAACCGCAAAGTCGATGTGCGTCCAGGCTGATTCAGAACAGTGCTTTCGTCGCTCGGTCTCTCTCCGGCACCCCTATGGGCCGTCCCGTGTGTGCGAGAGGGACGCGGCGCGACTACCGGACACCGCCCGCCGTGCCGCGCGTGGGAGTGGGTATGTGTATTCGCGAGGCCCAGCACACTGTGAGTCGTTCTCGTCGCGCTGTCTCTCTCGCGCCTTGACGGGACGCCCCACGAGTGCGAGAGAGACAGAGCGACAGACCCTTTCATTCCTGGAAGGCACGGAGTCAAAACGAGCGGGATGAACCGGTTCGCGCTCGGTATCGCATGGCTGCACCCGGTCGGTCGCGGGTTCGATTCCCGGCGGCCCCGCAATATCCATATTTTTGTTTTGTTTTGTTTGCCTTCCTTCTCGCTGAAACCAAACAAGCAAACAACAACAACCCCGAGCCAGGCGCCGCGTCCGCGGCCGCGGCCCGCATCGTGACGGATCGCTGTGGATCGGACAGTGAAAATAGCAGAAAATGGCAGAAAATAGCAAACAGAGGCTAAAAGCGAAAGGCCGTGCGGCTTCGGGGCTGCGGCGTGAAAGCGGCGCGGCGTCGCGGCGCGGCGAGGCGGTACTGCCAACGCACCGCCGCTAAAACGCGCAATTCCAAAGTCAAGTTCCACCTGCAGACTTTTGCCCCCCCCCCCTTTTCCGCCGTCTTCGCAGCCAGGGTGGCTGGGTGGCGCTGTCGCTCAGCCAAAGAATGAGACCTCCCTCCACCACCTCCTCCGTGACAAGTTTTGTTTGAATTTCGGCACTGCTGGAAATGTTGGTAACGAAAAAAAAGTTGTCGGGGTGGTGTAGTGTTTCGTGAGAGTCGCTGGCCCGGCCGCCCCTTGGACGACTGGTATTGTCTCGCCCCCGAGGGAGCCAGGCTGGTCGGCTGGAACAGGGAGGATGAGAACCCGAAGAGTCGAACAAAAAATAAAAAAATAAATCGAAAACGAAGTGGAAAGAAAAGGGTTGCCGAGGAAGCGAATGAACGAAATAAAGAAGAAAGGGGATTAATTCCTTCTTGGAGAAGTTAGAGGCGGAGTTTCCGCACCACATGTTTGCCATAGGCAAGGCTGCTGCACGAGGGGGAAACGACTCAGAAATTTGGTGTACATCGGATAGGGATAACCCCGGATAACCCTCGGATTACCTCCGGATTACATCGAAAAATTTCCAGGATTACCACTGGATTACGCCGGATTACCTCAGAAATTCCCCGGATTACCCCGGATTACCTCAGAATTTCCCCGGATTACTTCGAAATTTCTGGTTATCCGGATAACGGATAACCAATTTGCTGTACATCGGATAACCGAAGTCGTTTCCCCCTCGCTGCTGCACCTTCAGAGACCAGCCCGAACCGCCGTGGCATTAAAACCCGGCCTTAATCTTTTTTCTTCCCTTTCTAAAATGAAAAGAATTATGCGTTTGTCTTTTTTTTGCGCCCTTTTTACTTTATTTTCCGCCGGCGCCGCCGAGTAGCTTGCATGCAGTGAGTTTGAGCAAAGCCGAGAGCTGAGCGGGTTGCCTGTGCGGCGCCGCGCTGCTGCGCGCTGCTGCTTGCTTTTCAGCTTTTCAATATTCATTACGTTTTCCCACGTATGTTGCATTTGTCCGAGCGCGCGTTCTCGTGGCCGTGAGCGCGTGAGTGAGTGAGTGAGTGAGTGAGTGAGTGAGTGAGTGAGTGAGTGAGTGAGTGAGTGAGTGAGTGAGTGAGTGAGTGAGTGAGTGAGTGAGTGAGTGAGTGAGTGAGTGGAGTGAGTGAGTGAGTGAGTGAGTGAGTGAGTGAGTGAGTGAGTGAGTGAGTGAGTGAGTGAGTGAGTGAGTGAGTGAGTGAGTGAGTGAGTGAGTGAGTGAGTGAGTGAGTGAGTGAGTGAGAGAGTGAGTGAGTGAGTGAACGAGTGAGTGGCAGGAACCTTGTACCTTATTCGCGACTTCGAGTGGCGAGACGACACTGGCGGGATAGCCGCGTCTCGTCACCCTGTCTCTCTCGCACTCCCGTGGGACGCCCCGTGAGTGCGAGAGAGACAGAGCGACGAAAACGACCCTTCGGCCCGCTGCCGCAGTGGCACAGCGCCGCACAGCGCCGCACAGCGGATCAGGCGGCGAGGATCAGGGAGGTGAGGAGGAGAGTGGAGGACATCATGTGGCTGCAGCCTGCTCGATACACACGTAACCTCAATCTTTTTGCCATCATCTGCCCTACCGTATCACGCAGACACTCACACAGACACACACTCTCTCTCTCTATCTCTCTTACGCGAACGCACGCACACGCCCCCCTCTCTCTCACACACACGTACACACTCTCTCTCTTCCACACACACGCACACACTCAAACACATTTTTTTTCGGCTGGTGACGAAAATAATCTCCCGCGTGCTTTTTGATGTCATATCAGAAAAGTCGTTGTCGTGCAGATCCACCAAGGAGGAAGAGGCAAAAAAAGACGGGGAAGGATTCGGAGCGCAGGAGGAGGAGGAGGAGGGAGAGAGAGGGAGGGTGATACAAAGCGATCCCATCCCAGACAGCGCGGCCCGGCCGGGTCGACTGCTGTCCCTCTCACTCCCACCCCCTACCCCTCCGTCACGCCGACGGCGCGTGCTGTCACAGTTAGCCCCTCAGAGGCGGCTTGGCGGAGTATCCGGTTTCCTGGGTGAGAGGGGAGGGGGTAAAATTCCCAGTGCAGGGGCGCGCATTCACACGTCACAGGGAATTTTGAAGGAGGGCGGTGCAGTGGGCGGCAAGCCGAGGGAAGGCGGGGCAAGCGGCCTTGGTGAGGCCGTTCAGCGTCGCCAAGGCACAGTGGGCCAGAAGACCGGTGGAGGCGGTCGAAGTCCCGGACGCGTTTTGAGCTCCAGAGTCGCTAAATGGGACTCGAACCGAACGTGTGACCCCACCAATGGATTGCTCTCCGAACGAGGAATCCGTTGGTGGGGTCACACGTTCGGTTCGAGTCCCATTTAGCGACTCTGGAGCTCAAAACGCGTCTAGAGGTTGGACCGCCTCCGCCGGTCTTGCGACCCACTGAGCAAGGCAGAGGAGACGGCGAGGGAAGAGGGCAGCGCGACCAGGGGAGTCGGTTAATTCGGTGAAACAAAATGGTCGGTCACGGCGACACTCCGTTCGCTTCAGTCACCCCGCGTTCGCCGTCTTCGTCTCGCGAGGCGTGTAATCTCGAGACATCGCGCCGCCACGGCGCCGCCGCCCCGCCAGCAGGGAGGCAGGAAAGTACGCCGGCGGGGCGCGGCGGGGCGCGGCGGGGCGCGCTGGGGTGAGTGAGGCGGATCTGGGACATCAGGGAGGAGCGCAGGTGGCGGCGGGGAGGAAGGCCGCGAGGCCGCCGACGAACGGCGAACACGTATGCGAATCAGTCTGGGAGGAGGCTGATGTCCTTGCGTTTGGAGAGGGCGAGGCGCCTTGTGGCGTGGCGGGGCGTGGCGGGGCACAGTGGGCCAGAAGACCGGTGGAGGCGGCCAAAACCCTAGACGCGTTTTGAGCTCCAGAGTCGCTAAACGGGACTCGAACCGAACGTGTGACCCCACCAATGGATGGCTCTCCGAACGAGGAATCCATTGGTGGGGTTACACGTTCGGTTCAAGTCCTGTTTAGCGACTCTGGAGCTCAAAACGCGTCTAGAGTTTTGGCCGCCTCCACCGGTCGTCTGGCCCACTGTGCGGGGCGCGGGAGGAGGGGGGCGGACGGAGCTCGTCATCAGCTCGCGCCATTGAGGCAGGCCGACAGGCAAACATCGCCAGGTGCATTATAGATGTGGCGTAAGCCACCCAGGCTGCACCTCGCGCGCTCTGCTTGCTGTCGCCCAACCCCTCCTCGCCCCACCCCGCCCCGCCCCGCCTTGAAGCGCGTCGTGTTCTAGTTCTTGTCGGCGGCTCGACGTGACGTCGCGTCAGTCCCCCGTCCGTCATGCGAGCCCCAAATGCCCGACCGCCAGATAGACGTGTGCACGAAAAAGCTCTCAGTGGCTGCTCCCCGTCGCTCGTCGCGCGGAACGCGGCGGGACGCGGCGGAACGCGTGGAACAGGAATATGGAACGGTTTTTGCGGCGGTGGGGTCCGCTGGACGCTACACAGTGGGCCAGAAGGCCGGCGGAGGCGGTCGAAATCCCGGACGCGTTTTGAGCTCCAGAGTCGCTAGATAGGACTCAAAACCGACCGTGTGACCCCACCAATGGATTGCTCTCCGAACGAGGAATCCATTGGTGGGGTCACACGTTCGGTTCGAGTCCTGTTCAGCGACTCTGGAGCTCAAAACGCGTCTAGAGTTTTGGCCGGCGGCGGCGGTCATCTGGCCCACTGTGCGCTATACGTGGGGCAAAGTTGCGGACCGCGTGTCACTCACACACTCACACACGCGCGCGTGCACTCACACACACACTTGGCTCGCAAACGGCAAGCCTTTCATTGGCTCGTCCGTCCCCTCGTCCGTCCCTGTCAAAGACGGCGTGCCCCTTCCTGGCCCCCTTCCCGCTTCCCTCCCTGCGGCCCCACTGTCAATAAAGCTGTGCTCGCCGATGATGCCCCGTAGACCGCTAACGCGCCGCTCGGCCGGCTGTCTGTCTGTTTGCAGTACACGCTGGAGCTGAACGCGCAGATCGCATCATTCCGCGAGCTGATGGTGTGCATCGGCGGCGCCAAGGACACGCAGCAGCTGCGCGAGGACGTGCGCAAGTGCCGCATGGCCACCATGGAGCTGTGCCGCAGCGCCAAGCCGCTCATCGCCGCCTCGCACAAATGGTGAGCAGGTCGCCGTGGCCGAGTGCGCTAACGCACCGGATTCCCACGCACAACTTTCATGGTTCGATACCACCTCAAGTTAGTTTTGTTCATGTTTTGTTTACCCCGGGAAAAAGAAAAGAAAAAAGATTAGAAACTGTCGGACGGGTTTTTGTGTACCTTTGAGGACACTAAGCCCGGTTGGGAGTCTGTTTGTAAAGCTAAACCGGCGCACACGAGCGGGGGAATCTCTGTTTAATCGACGGCATGGAGGCCGAGGCTGAGGCTAAGTCGGTCCAGACCAGCATTTACCCCCTCCCTCGGTCCAGGTGCGTCTAACTTATGGAACGCCCCATGCATGGTTGAGCTCGGACTCCGCTCGCGCTCGGCCGGCGTGCCGTGCCTCGCCGCACAGTGGGTCAGAAGACCGGTGGAGGCGATCAAAATCCCGGACGCGTTTTGAGCTCCTGAGTCGCTAAATGGGACTCGAACCGAACGTGTGACCACACCAATGGATTCCTCGTTCGGAGAGCAATCCATTGGTGGGGTCACACGTTCCGTTTGAGTCCGGCTAAGCGACTCTAGAGCGCAAAACGTGTCAACAGTTTTGTCCGCCTCCACCGGTCTTCTGGCCCACTGTGCCGTGCCGCTAGATAACTCGCCCTGTCCTTCTTGCAGGGCATCCCTGCGTTGCCACTCTAGCGTGCCGGGGCGAGCGGCCTGCAGGACATGTGTTAAGTGAAGCAGCAGCCATTTCGTTTCGTTTACCCGCTTCGCGCTTCGCTGTGTGCTTTCTTTTCTGTTTTTGTTGTTTGTTGTTTGTTTGTGCTACTGCTAGGGGAGGACGTCCAGCTACTCGTAGTCCGGAAGCCGCGATGCCGCGATGCGTGTACCGTTGTCATTCCGTTTGGTTGTCTCGTTTCGTTGGGTTGGCAGGCTTTCACTCGCAGTGTTGCCACTTAAGTGGGCGAACGATTTTCAAGACGCATCATCAGGGTTGCCAACATCAGCCTGCTCGCTAGGAAACATCTAGCCTGTGCTCTCGAGATGTCGCCCTAGGCGGCAGGCTGAGGTTGGCTACTCCATCGACAATGGTGCACCGTGGGAATCCATCGCTTCTTACGTGGCAACACTGCCACTCCTAAAGTTTAGCGCCTCTAGGTTGGCCAGTCGTGTTCCAGTGTGCGTGCAGTGCCTGCAGTGCGTGCGGTGCGCCTTACAGTGCAGACTGCAGACCTCTGACATCGGCCGTTGGGTTGCAGGCAACACCCCAGCACCTGGCCGCACACCATGACCCCGCCGGCCATCTGGTGCGAGTTCATGAAGATGTTCGAGCGCCAGCTCACCCTGTGCGCCATCCTGGTCCGGGAGTTCCCCGCCGACATGTCCGGCTACGACGGTGCGTACCAAACCCACCCACCGCACGGTGGATCTGCCAGAAGACCCTTGGAGGCGGACAAGACCATAGACGCGTTTTGGGCTGCAGTGCAGAGTCGCTAAACAGGACTTGAACCGAACGTGTGACCCCACCAATGGATTCCTCGTTCGGAGAGCCATCCATTGGTGGGGTCACTCGTTCGATTCGAGTCCCATTTAGCGACTCTGGAGCGAGGGGTACCTCACTTTGAAAACAGGTCCCGGGTGGAAGGAAGTGCAGATTTGACTGAGTGCAGACTACAGTCTAAAACTGCAGTTCAGAAACGGCAGTTTTAAAAGTACTTTTAATGTAGTTTAACTCTGTAGATCAAAACGTAGTATAGAGGGCATTTTCAACAGCAGTACAGGTATAGTTTAATTGCAGTCTCACGTGCAGTAGTTCTAACTCCACTGTAGTCAGAACTTAAATTGTACTTCCGTTTGCAAAAAGCAAGCACACTTCGGGAGTGTAATTAAATTGTTGTTTGACTACAATTTTGGTTGCCCTTTTTTGCAGTTTTGTAAGCAACTTCATAGTTCAGCCAAATCAGTGTTCTATTTTGTCCCAATTCCAAATAAATTCACCAAATTCTCCAAATTTAATTCCTTTTGTGTGTTTGAATAACCAGAATATTGGTGTTCAGTCAGTTGCGCGGAATTCGTTAAGATCAAGAAACGGCAGCGGTTCTAATACGGATTTTTTTTGCCCTATCGTTTATAAAAATGGATATGCTTCTCCGCTTATAAAATTGTAAGACTTACGGTATAAAACGTCAGTTTGCGTAGAAATTGTGATAGCCAAAAGCACATTATCTAGCCAAGTGCACATTGTCTATGGTTAAACTGCATTAAACTGCAGTTGAACTGCAGTGCCCGATCAGTGGGTCACGAGAGGGGGTCTTGTCATGTGGTCCGGGTCGTGCACGACTCCGGACACGCCCGCCTGCCAGCGTAGTGGTCAAGTCCTCCGCTCCACGACCCGGAGGATCGTCGTTCGAATACCATCGCCGCCTACAACTTTCATCATCAAAAGTCGTTGAGTAACGAAGGAGAAGGGGGTTGGGTGGGTGGGAGAGAGTTCCCGAAGAACAAGGAATAAAGTTTTAAAAAATAAATTTTAAAACTATAGTTAAAAGGTACTTTGCAACTCCAGTTTTAACTGCTACTTTTAAAACGAGAGATGACCGTAGTCTAAACTGCAGATTTGACTGCAGTATTACAAAAAAACTACCAGTTTATTTGCAAGAAAACTGTAGTTAACTGCAGTTTAACTGTAGTTTCACGACAGTTAAACTGCTGTATCTACATAGGTCCAACTGCAGTCTTACTATAATTTTTTTGTATGCAACCTGCCATTTGTAACACTAGATAAACTTCAATTTAAGTCCAGATGCCTTACAGTTATTGTAGAGTTGTAGATGCATTTTAAAATTGTAGATTTGAGTGCAGTTCGTTCCCCCCGGGGTGTACACTGACTGGTGACTATACTCAATTTCCACTTTGACTAGACTGAAAATATCACGAAATGCGTTGCAAAAATACTAAAATTGGGACAAATTTACGTGGTTTTGCCGACTTTTTCAGTGACTAGACTGAAACAAGGCAGTGACTGGAGTCAGGGGTGTACACTGACTAGACGAAGTGAGGTACCCCTCGCTCTGGAGCTCAAAACGCGTCTAGAGTTTTGGCGCCTACACCGGTCTTCTGCCTCACTGGCACACTGATTCCGAGAGTCGTTCTCGTCGCTCTGTCTCTCTCGCAGCTGTAGGGGCCGCCCCGTGAGCGCGTGAGAGACAGAGCGACGAGAACGACTCTCGGAATCAGCGTGCCGGCGCGGGCGAGCGCGAGAGCGCCGTGCGGGGTAGGCAACGACGCCCCAGTCGCGCGCGGCTGTCTGGCGGGCTGGCCTACCCCGCACTTCGCAGGCGCTCTCCGCGCCACGGGTGTCTGTCTGTCTGTGTGTCTGTCTGTCTGTCTGTGTGTCTGTGTGTCTGTCTGTCTGTGTGTCTGTCTGTCTGTCTGTGTGTCTGTGTGTCTGTCTGTCTGTCTGTCTGTCTGTCTGTCTGCCTGTCTCTCTGTCCGTCTGTCTGTCCGTCTGTGCGTTGACGCGAGTGTTTCCGTGCAGGCGGCGCGCTCTCCAAGCTGCTGGTGCAGAGTCTGCGGCCCGAGTGGAACAAGCAGGAGCTGGCCAGCGTGCGCGTGGACCTGCAGGAGATGGCGGACCTGGTGCGCGCCACCGGGGTCGTGACTCCGGACGAGGAGGTCCAGCTGGGTAGGCCGACATTCCGATAGACGTTGCCGTCGCTCTGTCTTTCTCGCGCTCATGGAGCGTCCCCTGTCGGCGCGAGAGAGACAGAGTGAGTCTGTGCTCGTCGAGGTGCTCGTGGTGCTGATGTTGCCCTTCCGGCCCGCAGAGTCGTCCAACGCGCTGGAGACGCGGGTGCCGCCGCGGCGGTCGGCGCTCAGCTTCATCCTGTGCTGCTCCAGGGACTCGGCGCGCAGCCCGCCGCCCGTGCCGGCCGCGCTGCCGCCGCCGGCCGCCAACCACAACAACAACAACAATAACAACAACAACAGCAGCAGCGCCAACAACAACGGCGAGGAGGACGCGGCGCCGACGACGACGGCCGCCGTGGTCGTGGACGCCGCGTCCGACCCGCCGCGCGAGTACGACCCCGTCACCCCGTGGGACTAGGGTTCGCATACCCGTATTTTTCACCTTTTTTTCCATTAACAAAAGTGAGATCCTTTTTTTTTGTGAGAATAGTGAAAGTTATTTTTATCAAAACTACGGGAAACTTTCTGAAACGTCTGAGAGTATGTGATGCCGTTGTGGATGAACCAGGCGCTTCTGCTTGTGCGGGAAGGCTGGGGGCGCCGGGGGACTGAGCGGGTTTGACGTCGCGGCGTGTCGCTTTGTTGTTAGCGCTGGGCAGACTGATTCCGAGAGTCGTTTTCGTCGCGCTGTCTCTCGCGCACCGCCCATGAGTCCGAGAGAGACAGGAGCGACGAAGACGACTCTCGGAATCGGCGACGCACACCTTTCCTCGCCTCCCTCTCGCAGTGTGCTTTTCGTCTTCTTCTTTTTGGCTGTGTAAATAACTTCATGCTCCCAACAAACACACACACAATCACTCTCTCTCTCTCTCTCTCTCTCCCTCTCTCTCTCTCTCTCTCTCTCTCTCTCTCTCTCTCTCTCTCTCTCACACACACACACACACACACACACACACATACACACACAAACACACCCGCGCGCCGAATGGGGCCGAATCACTCCCATAGCCGAGCATAGCAGTGCCAAGTTGCAGGAAAAGCTTGAACGTGCAGTAGGAGCAAACAACACACACACACACACACACACACACACACACACACACACACACACACACACACACACACTGACCCACGCCGCCCGCGAACCGACTCGAGTTACCGACGATTTGCCCTGCGCTCGCTTTTATGCCCTTCGGAAGAGACGCACGAAAACGGCCAGAGCGTTCTTTACCCGCTTCCTGAAAACGCGAAGAGCGTCCATATTCTCCGGAAAGAATTTTTTTTAATAACACGAAAGGAAGCGAGACTACAGAGCAAACTGAGTTCGCTAATAACGCAAAGGGGGTTTAAGTGCGAGGGGAGGGCGGACAAGGGTTCCTGGAAGTCCTTCAGGTACGGCCCCCTGCAGCGACGGGGGTGGGGAGTGGGGGTTGAACAAGTCGAAAATCTCGAATATCGGGGCTGCCTGGGGGGCTGCACACCCTCAACAAAAGGTCTGCCGCCGGTTTAAAAGAGTCGGACCGAAAATGGAAAAAAAAGGCGCCGCTGCCATTGTCGCGACTGGAATAATTAGATTCCTGATTCTCGTGATACTAAGACTAAAACGCGCCACTTCGGGGTCGGCATTCGGCACGCGAGGCGCGGTGCGCCGTTTAAAATGAATCAAAATAAATTGGTCATAATGAGAAGTCAGCCCCCGCTTCCCGCTTCGCGTGGTGGAAATTCTTCGCCGCTGGATGTGTCCCGCGGATAAATACGTGAATAAATAACCGGAGCACATCGCGCGCTCGCGCAACTTTTCCGAAAACCCCGACAACTGCTGTGTAGTAATTAGGAGTGAGTTGGCTGCCCTGCTTTGACACACCTGGTGGCGCCTGCTGGCCCGGCTCGTTTAATGCAGCCAAAGTAGTGTAGTACCAACCTCACTACACGGCAAAGCGAGGTTGGCAACACTGCTACGCGCCACGCCGCCGCCAGGCCGCCGCACCGCATCGCACCGTTCTTTTACAACGTCACTGCTGCCAACCCACCCACCTCCGCCTCGCGGCCTCGCGCCACAATTACAGGGCAGGAAACTTGCGGCGCGGCAGCGGGCTGCTTCCGAGAGTCGTCGCTCTGTCTCTCTCGCACTCACGGGGCGTCCCGTTCAGGCGCGAGAGACAGAGCGACGAGAACGACTCTCGGAACCAGGCTGCTGAGGTAGAGATGGCGGCGTGGCAAGGCTCCGAGCGCAACTTTGCCTCGGCCCAAATTATGATTATTCCCACTCGTTTGTTCGGGCAGGGGGTGGAAACTCCTATGGCGCGGCTGAAGCCAAGCTCGGCGCGCCGCGCTACGCCACGCCACTGCCCGGCCGGCCGGTCGGCGGGCGGAGACGGTCTGCCGCCGCGTCTTTTATTGCTCAGAAATCACTTAAAAATTGAATGTTATGAGATGCTGTGATTTTTAAACAATGGATTAAGACCCAAGGAATCGCCCTGTCACATTCATTTTGCCCAAAACTTCCGTCATTTCGTACAGTTTGTCGAGAAAACTTGCGGCGGAGCACGAAAATCCAGACTGCAGTTCATATTTTATTTTTTATCGGGTATTTTGGTTGCTCTGACACGTATAGTGTAAGCGAGTCAAAGTTTCCTTGTACTTTCCTCTATCCAATGCGATACGCGGATGTTGAAAAAGACAATCCGCAAAGAAATGCACCGTCATAAAAGATGCGACGGCGAAATGACAGTTTTCGGCAACATTCATTTCCCGCTTGGATTATAATTTCATCTTTGAGGTTATCGAATAAAGACATCTCCTATGCCATGTCAAATTTTATGTAGATTCCAAATCTGTCCTCGGATTTGAAATCCGTTGAAGGATTGCTGAAATCGAAACGGATTAAGTTTGACTTGTAGAGGTTATGTGTACGTGACCTCTACAAGTCAAACTTAATCCGTTTCGATTTCAGCAATCCTTCAACGGATTTCAAATCCGAGGACAGATTTGGAATCTACATAAAATTTGACATGGCATAGGAGATGTCTTTATTCGATAACCTCAAAGATGAAATTATAATCCAAGCGGGAAATGAATGTTGCCGAAAACTGTCATTTCGCCGTCGCATCTTTTATGACGGTGCATTTCTTTGCGGATTGTCTTTTTCAACATCCGCGTATCGCATTGGATAGAGGAAAGTACAAGGAAACTTTGACTCGCTTACACTATACGTGTCAGAGCAACCAAAATACCCGATAAAAAATAAAATATGAACTGCAGTCTGGATTTTCGTGCTCCGCCGCAAGTTTTCTCGACAAACTGTACGAAATGACGGAAGTTTTGGGCAAAATGAATGTGACAGGGCGATTCCTTGGGTCTTAATCCATTGTTTAAAAATCACAACATCTCATAACATTCAATTTTTAAGTGATTTCTGAGCAATAAAAGACGCGGCGGCAGACCGTCTCCGCCCGCCGTCCGGCCGGCCGGGCAGTGGCGTGGCGTAGCGCGGCGCGCCGAGCTTGGCTTCAGCCGCGCCATAGGAGTTTCCACCCCCTGGTTCGGGGGCCGCCCCAAGCCCGCCCGTCGCTCTGCCTCTCCCGCACTCACGGCGCTGTTCGCGGCCCGTTGGCTTGCCCGTTGGCTTACCCGTGGGGGTGCGAGGGAGACAGAGCGACGAAAGCGCAGTGCGGGATCAGCGTGCTGCCCGACTGACGAGCTGCTTTTTACAGTGTCTCCGCAATCGTCCCGCACCTTCACGACATCCCAGGATTCCAGAGCCGCGCAGGCGGTACAAAATCGCCAATATTTTAATCGCGTACCAGTTTTGTGAACAAAGAGAAACAGCTCTATGACGTTTTGAACGCGGCCATTTCGATCAGACTGCCTCTGCCCCCCTCTCGACCACTGGTCTTGAACGTAATGCGCGCCTCCACTGGCGCAGGCCAATTTGTTCCCCATAGACAGTTGAGCGAGGGTGCCCGGCCACCACACCAGCAACTTCGAAAATAAGCGCTGAGTCGGCGCGGCCCGCCCGCCAGGTAGGCAGCCCAACCGCCAGCGCGCGCCTCGCTCTGCTTCGCTCGTGGGGGAGCTCCGTCCCCCAGGCTCCAGTCGACCGCCTCCGAAGCGTCGGTTCGTCGCTCTGTCTCTCTCGCACTCACTCCCCTTTACGGGAGAGACAGAGCGATGAAGCGAGCCTTCCGAATCGCTCGGTAGGTCGCTCCAGGTGGTCAAGCGGAGTCAAGCGGAGTCAAGCGGAGTGAACCCGGAGAGGGGCCGACTTAGGCATTCACGTATTCACGCGTTTCAGAAAGTTTCTCATCGCATGGAGATCGGACATCGATGAGTTGGTGGAAGTTGGAGGAAGGGCGGAGGGCACCCATCTGCCAAAATTATTTCGCTGATTAAAGGTGACTGTGTGATATTGTGAGGTGGAGCGTGGGAAAACGGATCCTTCCTGGAAACACTCGAGGATCAAGCAAGTCTCTCTTTTTTTGTTTTTCTTCGACTCGCAGGCGAGATAGAAGTGTGCTAGAAGCTTGCTGACCAAATAAAAATTATAGTACGTTGTACACTGTTGAACCTTGTAAATCGTCTTGTATTCCAATGTTTTGTACGAGTCTTCTATACCTTCAGTTACTTAAGTACCTTAAATTATGAATATATTGCAAATATTTAAACATTGTAGTCATTGACGATGAGTGCACGTTGTCCCTGTTTTTATTGTTCCGAGTCCCAAACATTAGTGACAAGTTCTTCTCTTATTCTTCTTGATGGTGTGTGTGATGTTGTGTATGATTGTGAAAATCGAGACGGGTGCTTAAGGGAAAGCACTCTCAGTGACTGCCGTTACGCACAAACAGTGTAAAGGAGAACACAGTATTGTGGTCTGTTACTTGATAAAAGGCACGAATGAACAATCCTTTATTATTTAAATAGACGAACCCTGCCCGGCAAAATAGCAATAAGGAAATAAATAAGGACAAGACGTCTAACCCGTTTGTTATGCGTTTGGAGTTTCTCGGAGCCCAGTGTGCACCATATCGATTGCTCTCTCGCTCTCTGTCTCTCCCTTCCCTTCCCTCTCTCTCCCTCTCTCCCTTCTGGCCGTCGGGTCTCTGCTGCCCGGCCGCCGCCACCTCGTGGGTGCCACCTCGTGTGATCGACCCAAGGGCGACACGGTTGCAGGCCGTAGGACCCGTAAGGGTGCCGCCCTTAGAGTCGCCTGGTGGCCCTTGACAGCCTAGCCTGGCGCAGCCCCACCGTGGCAATTAGGACCGAGAGAGAGAGAGAGAGAGAGAGAGAGAGAGAGAGAGAGAGAGAGAGAGAGAGAGAGAGCACTTGAGGACTGGCCTGGTCGATTTTTCATACTCTCAGAGATAACAGGTGTTTTCGTGGTGTATTGTAGTGCCGCGCTGGTGCGTGAACTGCCTTGAATTTTCGGGGTCTAAGATCTTGTAAGCGGATACATGTTGTTACAAGCCTTGAATGTTAAAATTCAGTTTCTTATTTTTATTGTCTGTGGCTCACGTCCTTTCCGGATTCCTCCTCCGAAGGTCTCGAAGTTACAAAATGAAGGCCCCCTAGAATCTAGAGTTTTTGATAACTTCGCCTTCCGCCTCTACTTAGGTTTAGTTTGACCACATCCTCTGTAAATCACTGTAAATACACGAACCGCCATCGACTTACGGTTCTCCGCGGCCTGGACGGTTTTATATTTGTACCTCTAAGATTTTTTTTCTAAAAAGGCCAAAGTTTGTCAATGTTGTCACACCTTGCAGGGCCGGACTGGGGGGTGGGGGGCATGTGGCCACTCCTCGGCGCAGCCACGGCGTGGACCCCGACCCCACACATCCCCACCCACCCAGTCCGACCCTGACTCCTTGTCTCGTTCGATAGCCTGTTGCACTCTATCGTAATAATGTGATGTAGAATGTTTTCACGTCAAAATTTTCCTAAATAAACACAAATGTCCTTATCCTGTGGCTTTTAATATCATGCGGGAAAATCGTGCAGCCCGATTGCCTCCCGCGCGCGCGCGCGCACACACACACACACACACACACAGACACACACACACACACACACACACAAACAAACAAACAAGTGGTCTACCTAATGGACTCCGCACTGCAGGCAGTGACACGCGCCTACACTGTCACGCTGCAAGAAATGGAATTCAAGAGAGCACCGCGCACCGTGGCCGCGACGCGACCGCGATGGCGAGATAGTCTTCCAGAACACGGCCTCCCCGTTGGCGTCGCGTCGCGTGCCTCGGATGAGCCAGCGCCGATAAGGCGGAGTGATTTTACGTGCCGAGCTTTTGACGACCCTGCTCGTCAGAAAATGGTGGAAATAATAACGATACACTGTATCGACTGGAGCGCGCCGCTTGCTGCCAGCCCGGCCTGGCCGCCACAGGCGGCTTTCCGTGGGGTAACGACATGCCGTGTTGCACAGGATAGGTAATCGTACTAACTGTTCACTTGTCGCGGGGACAGAAATAAACACACCGCTGGCTGGGCTCGGCTCGGCGCTGCGCTCGGCCCGGCTCGGCTCGGCTTGTCTCGGCTCGGCTCGGCTCGGCGCCTCCGTGTGGGGATTCCTCCGGCCTCGTCAGACGCCTCCCGACCGGGTCCCACGCAACATGGAGCTCCCCGCCTTCATCCTCAGCGCCGCGCTGGTGTCCGCCGCCGTCCTGCTGGCCCCCATCGCGCAAGGTAGGGCACCGTAGGGCACCCGACCCGGACGCTTCGCTCTTCGGGCAACGGCACTACCGGTTATTTTGACGTTTAACGCTTCGGCGCGGACAGGACACTTTTAAAAGACGTAGTACACCGTGAAATAAGGTTCGCCTGGTTTCTTTCCAAGGCAATGACCTGTCATTTGTATCGATTTCCATTCCAAGGGATTTCGGTTGAAAACACTTGTCCTTTCAAAACAATCAAAACTTTTCCCGATCGAAAATTTTACTAGAAACAAGTGTTGGCCTAACAACGTCTATAAAATCGGAATTCAAAATGCATAAAAATGGGTTTTGTTAAGATTAATTTTTTATTGTGCTCTCTCGACTTTGTCCTGGAACGAAATCCCTCAGGAGTCCCTGCAGAAGTTTCAGAAGGGTCTAGGGGTCTCTTTGATTTTCCATTTTATAACTTGTAAAACAAAATTATTGTTGAACAACCTTTTTGCATTTTCGCGAACCCCCGTTCAATCTCTTGCGGTATGGAGCTAGACCGCATTCCTTGGCGGGCAGCCCGTCACGGGCTTCCGTTTGGGATACGCCGAGGCTCGACACAGTGGTCCAGAAGACCGGTGGAGGCCGCCAAAACTCCAGACGCGATTTGAGCTCCTGAGTCGCTCAATGGGACTCGAAACGAACGTGTGACCCCATCAATGGATTGCTCTCCGAACGAGGAATCCATTGGTGGGGTCACACGTCCGGTTCGAGTTGTGCTTAGCGCCTCTGGAGCCCAAAACGCGTCTAGAGTTTTGGCCGCCTCCGCCAGTCCTGTGGCCCACTGTGCTCGACCCCTGACCGCGCGGATTCGCGGAAACCCGTTCGAGTGGGTTGACATTGCCACCTGGTCCGACCTGGGCACATCCTACTCCCCCACTCCACTCCTCCTCCTTGACCGGGCGAGTTCCATTGTGGGCCTGATAAGTGCCTTGGAATCCCCTGCCTGCCGCGCCAGGCCATCCAGCCATCCAGCTCCAGTGGAGCTCCAGTGGGTTTCCGCGAAACTAGATACCCGGTTCCGCTGACCGAACAGCGTCACTGGCGTGGCGTGGCGACGCGGTTTGGCCAGCAGTGGCGTCACGGGCACGCTACGCCGCGCCACGCCACGACGCGGTTCGGACGAAACGCGCCTGCAGTTGATACAATGCAAACAGTGGCACTCCATGCGCCAATTAGTCAGTCCGAAGCAGCAGCCGAGTGGCGCGGCGTGGCGTGGCGTGGGGAGGTGGCTCCGAGAAGCGCCCGGCCCAGTGCGCGAAATTTAGGACAATGACAAACATTTTTGTTCGGTGTAAGTTTCAACGCTCCCCGTCTAATTCGTTTCTTGTATGGCAAAATTTTGTATTTTCAAAAAATATATGTCAAAATTTTAAATAACAACTCTATTTAAAAAAAAAATTACAAGAGTATTTGCTGATTGCATTTATTCGAAAACTGTCGTTGCGCTTTCGAACAGAAAGCAAAATTTAAAATTCTCGAAAAAATGTCAAAGTTTTAAAGAACAGCTGTTGTTGAGTGGGCGGCGGTGAGGCGAGGCGGCGAATTGTTTCGCAGGTCCAGGCGTCCGCGACGGACGGGACGCCACACTGGAAACTAGAGCCGGCTTGTCTGTTTGGCGGCCGCGCCGCTCCGCGCGCGCCGCTTGCATTCTGTTCGCACTGCGACTCCAAATAAAGTAATTCCGTCCGGGTAATTCGCGGCGCTTCCTGGAGCCGCGCCGCGCCGAGCCGCGCCAAGCCGTTCCCATGGCAACAACAATGGCCGGTCCGTCCGTCCGGTCCCGTCCGTCCTGTCCGGCCCGGCCTCCAAACGGAGGAGCAGCGAGGAACAGACCCCGCATTGTCGAGGATGAAAAACGCAGCAAAAGTGCAAGGACGGACGGCGAGCGCGATTCTCCGCCGGCCCGTTTACCACGCGGTGCAGCTTGTCGCGACGTCCCGCCGGCCAGAGGGCCCCGCCAGGGCCCGACTTCCCGGTCCGACGGGGTCCCCGGGGGTCTCCGCCGACGGCCGCGTGGTGACGTCATCGTTACCTTCGGGATCCCCGCGTCGCGACCCGTCAGGTTCCAGGACTTCCAGGATCCCGGCCGCGCGGTTCTGACGGCGAGGAGCCTGAACTTCGAACGTCACGAGTGCAAAGCGCCGCTGCTGCAGTCGGGCTTCTCTCTCTCTCTCTCTCTCTCTCTCTCTCTCTCTCTCTCTCTCTCTCTCTCTCTCTCTCTCTACCTCTCGCATCCCTGCGGCACGCCCCGTGAGTGCGACGGAGACAGCGCGACGCAGCGACTCGGCGGAGGCGGCGTGCAGGGCCCTGAAATTCGCAACACGGTCGCGGTCGCACTGGAATCCCGGCGCCTCAAACCGGACCCTGTTTACGTCCAGCAGAGCGATTCAGAAGAGTCGTTTCGTCGCTCCGTCTCTGTCGCACTCGTGGGCCTCTCCGTGAGGGTGCGAGAGAGACCGAGCGACAAACCGATTTTCTAACGAGGGAAAGCACCCGCTGCGCCGCGGAGTCATCGCCCTGCAGTGCCCTGCAGCCAGCGCCGCGCGGGTAGGCAACGCGGATGCAGCCGTGGCGGTCGGTTGCCTACCCTGCACGTTGCAGGCGCTAGAGCGCCGCGCGGGTAGGCAACGCGGATGCAGCCGTGGCGGTCGGTTGCCTACCCTGCACGTTGCAGGCGCTAGAGCGCCGCGCGGGTAGGCAACGCGGATGCAGCCGTGGCGGTCGGTTGCCTACCCTGCACGTTGCAGGCGCTAGAGCGCCGCGCGGGTAGGCAACGCGGATGCAGCCGTGGCGGTCGGTTGCCTACCCTGCACGTTGCAGGCGCTAGAGCGCCGCGCGGGTAGGCAACGCGGATGCAGCCGTGGCGGTCGGTTGCCTACCCTGCACGTTGCAGGCGCTAGAGCGCCGCGCGGGTAGGCAACGCGGATGCAGCCGTGGCGGTCGGTTGCCTACCCTGCACGTTGCAGGCGCTAGAGCGCCGCGCGGGTAGGCAACGCGGATGCAGCCGTGGCGGTCGGTTGCCTACCCTGCACGTTGCAGGCGCTAGAGCGCCGCGCGGGTAGGCAACGCGGATGCAGCCGTGGCGGTCGGTTGCCTACCCTGCACGTTGCAGGCGCTAGATCGCCGCGCGGGTAGGCAACGCGGATGCAGCCGTGGCGGTCGGTTGCCTACCCTGCACGTTGCAGGCGCTAGAGCGCCGCGCGGGTAGGCAACGCGGATGCAGCCGTGGCGGTCGGTTGCCTACCCTGCACGTTGCAGGCGCTAGAGCGCCGCGCGGGTAGGCAACGCGGATGCAGTCCTGTCTCCTGGCTGCCGCCGTGTGCTGTCTGCCAGCTCGGCCAGTCCTGCCTCCCCGCAGCACGCCTAGGTTACGCCAGGCGAGGCGAGGCTAGGCTGTGCTAGGCTCCTGCCAGCCCCGGCGGGGCGGCCTATTTGCAGTGGCGTGTGAATAATCGAAAGGCCGCGCCGGAGTTAGTTTCCCATTTTATATTCGGCCAGGTAATTATTCCCAGGCTTTGGGAAGCGGGGGGGGGGGGGGGGGCTGGCGTCACAAGGCGTGTCGGCGAGTCGCTGGGGCCGCGCTTTGGTGTTTTCGCGACGCCGGCGGCGATTTCGTTAGGAAACTTGCGGGAAAGAAACGCTGCAGAATCAGAGTCTCGCATCGCGCCCTCGGGGCCGACCCGGGGCGGCGAGGTGCCCTCTCGTTCCCCCTCGTCGTCCTCGTCGTCCTCGTCGTCCTCGTCGTCCTCGTCGTCCTCGTCGTCCTCGTCGTCCTCGTCGTCCTCGTCGTCCTCGTCGTCCTCGTCGTCCTCGTCGTCCTCGTCGTCCTCGTCGTCGTCTCGCACCACCACCGCACCGCGCCGACCTCCGCGAATGACTTTGATGGCAATTTCCTGTCCAGCTGGCGGGGAGGGAGGGTTGAGGGTTGCGGGGTTGAAGCAGCACCGTCCGTTTGCTGCTTAAGTACATTAAATCCGGACCAACGCAGCAAGTGCGGCCGAGAAGTTGCACGGCACTGGGGACTCGGACGAGGAGTTGAGGAGTCGCCCCGAGGGCGCCGAGGGCCCGGCGGACTGATTCCGAGAGTCGTTTTCGTCGCTCTGTCTCTCTCGCACTCGCAGGGCGCCGTGTACCGGTGTGAGAGAGGCAGAGCGACGAAGACGACCCTCGGCATCAGTCTGCTGTGCGACCTGCCAAAGGGAACAACTTCTACAAGCAGTTCAGGTTGATTTGCGGTGCAGACTCCGCGGGCGTTAGCGCTCCTTTCGTCACCCCGTACAAGTCTCCTGTGATGCCAAGGAGAGTCTGGTCAATGCTCCGAGAAGCGACTCCACAGATAAGCTGGGACGCTGTGTCTGCCTGCGGTCAGCAAATCATGGGACGTTCAGATATTGCCCGGCACTTGGACCAACTTTGCGAGGTTGGTGCTCCCAAACTACTCGTGGTGAAGGCATGCCCGAGGCGGGGCATGAAAGAGTGGTCTTACGATTGGCAGGGCACAGGGGAGGCCTTCTATTCGTAAAAGAGTGAAGTAGTCACCCCCTGGCAAAACCAACGGTTCTAATTTTACCTCTTTTCATTTCTGGCTAGTCGTGACTCGGTCTGTGACAGGCCATTGACCCGCCCGATCCCCAGTCTGATCCCGAGAGTCGTTTTCGTCGCTCTGTCTCTCTCGCACCCATACGGGGCGCCCATCTGAGTGCGAAAGATACAGAGCGACGAAAACGACTCTCGGAATCAGTCTGCCGAGCTCCATGCCACACTAATGGCGTTTTCGCGTCGGCAGGCCAGCAGCAGTACGCGCCCCCCGTGAGCGAGATCTGCCTGGGCTGCATCTGCGAGGCCGTGTCCAACTGCAACCAGTCCCTGAGCTGCACCGGGGACGTCTGCGGCGTGTTCAGGATCACCTGGCCCTACTGGGCCGACGCGGGCAAGCCCACCCTGGCCCAGGACAGGCCCGAGGACGAGGGAGGTGAGTGCGGCCGCTTTTCATCTTCACTTTATCGCCTTTTTTGGCAGTGTGCGCCTCTATCGTGTGATTAGAGAAAGGGCGAACAGACCGTCATTACGTCCTGCCGATTCTGAGACTCGTTTTCGTCGCTCTGTCTGTCTCTCTCGCACCTGCGCGGAGTGACCCATGAGTGCGAGAGAGACAGAGCGACGAAAGCGACTTTCGGAATCAGCCTGCAGGGCTGCTGAGCCAGTAGCAATTTGACGGCCAGAGAAAGCGGTCCCTTTTTTGCGAGTAGCTCCCGCTTGTTCTGCCTTTACAAGCTCTGGCTGTTAGTAAAGGTGTCTGTGTGTTCGCAGCGTACGCGCGCTGTGCCAACGAACCCTACTGTGCCGCCCGCGCCGTCCAGGGCTACATGGCCAAATACGCCCAGGTGAGTTTGCTTTCTCCAAGTTGCGATTTCTGTCCCAACTTGTGCGCGGTCGTGTTCCACAACATTCGGCATGACACGAAGAGTCGCTCTCGTCGCTCTGTCTCTCTCGCACTCATGGGTCGTCCCGTGTAGGAGCGAGCGGGACAGAGCGAGACTCTCGGATTCAGTCTGCTGCTCCCCGACGAAAGAGAAGCACCCATTTAAAAGCGGAGTCGAGCGGGAGGGGTGGGAGGGGGAGGGGCGGACCAGGGATGTGGAGGAGGCGCTGGAAGGGTCTGGGTGGAGGTCCTTCTTGTTGGGCAGGACACAGCTTCACGCTCCAGAGGCCTCGTCTCTGTCTCGTGTCCCATGCCGTCCGGGACGGCCTGGACGCCGAGGGCGGCCTGACCTTTGAAGGGCACTCGGCCTGGGGCACGTCAAGCAGGCCGGCAAGCAGGCCGGCCGCGTGGACAGCCAAAGTCTAGTTTCTGCAGGTGTCTTCAGGCCAAGGGCATTTCCGCAGGCCGAGAGCGTTCTTCGGCATTTCACCAGGCCAAGAGCATTTCCCCACGGGCAAAGAGCATTTCACCAGGCCAAAGCATTTCTCCAGGCCAAGAGCATTTCCCCACGGGCAAAGAGCATTTCACCAGGCCAAGCCATTTCTCCAGGCCAAGAGCAGTTCCCCAGGCTAAGAGCATTTCTCCAGGCCAAAAGCATTTCCCAACCCAGGAGCATTTCTCGGCATTTCACTAGGCCAAGGGCATTTCACCAGGCCAAGGGCATTTCACCAGGCCAAGAGAAATTCTTCAGGTCAAGAGCCTTTTCTTCTTGTGGGGACTTAATTTCGGCTGTGGTTGTCGCGATAAGTTTGAACCGCCTTTTGTGGATCGCGAGACAGAAAAGATTGAAAAACGCTAGTCTACTAGCCGCGAGGAAAACCTCTTTTTTTTTATTGACTTGGTTGTTTGTGGTTTTGACGGTGTGCCCTTCCCTGCCGTTCCAGGACTGCAACGGCGACAGCACGGTCGACTGCTACGACTACGCCGCGCTGCATCGGCTTGGCGGCTACGGCTGCCGCGCCAACCTGGACCAGGCGTTCCGGGACAAGTTCCACAACTGCATGGTGCAGGTGTCCAAACTCAACGGCGGCCAGGTCAACTAGGGTCAACCAGGGTCAACCAGGGTCAATCGGGGTCAACCGGGGTCAACCGGGGTCAACCAGGGTCAACCAAGGCCAAACAGGGTTCGCTCGAAGTGCTCGCCCCGCCGCTCCGTCCGCGGGGTGCGCTCGGAGCGGCCAACAGAAATGTTGACTCGCTTTATTTATTGAAGAAAAAACAGCAGGCAGGCCGCGTTTGTCGGACAAGTTGCGCAGATAAAACGTCGAAAGGTAATACGTCAAAAGGCCGAGTGCTGGCCTCGCGGACAAGAGGAAGACCATTGTACACCGTCGCAGACTCTAGACCATAGAGGAAGGAATGACTTTGCTCCATGAAACTGCCCAACAAGACAGCAACCATCGAACTTTTTCTACGACTTCTCAACTTGAAATAAATCAATCCAAAAACAATATTTTAATTTATTTTAAAATCCGTTTTCTTTGTTTGTTTCTGAAATTCCTGAACGTCCTTTTTCGTGTGGCTCACGACATTTCCCCTCAAAACTCTCATCGTAACGAACGCATCGTCTCACCCCGTTGGTGCTCCAAGGGCCTCCTTCGGGCGCCGTGGAGGCATGGAAGTCTCTTAGGGGCTCCTTATGGGACTCCCCCCTGGCCCCTGGGCCCCTGGGCTGCCCTGTGGGCCCCCTCGGGGCGGCTCGCCCGACCAAGAAGGACCTGTTCTTGGCCACGCTTCGCAGAACAAACTGCAGACGCACACGAGCGTGCCAGAAGACAGCCAGACACACGCACGCACACACACACGCACACACACACACGCACACACACACGCACACATATACACACACACGCTCACGTGTGAACAGACTGCCTGCTGCAGGACCCAAGGCGGTGCCCCGCCCAGCCACGATGAATCCCCTATAAAGCCTATAACGTGATGCGCTGCTTCGACTGGGGCCATTTGCAGTATATTACCCCCCCTCCCCCTCCCCCTCCCCCCTCCTCCCCTCCGCCTTATTTCTGGCGACAAGAAGTCAGCGACACAGCAGCGGGCCGCGCCGCCGCCATCACATATATATTTATACTGCCATAGATTAGTCTTTAAAAAAGTTGCAATTTGCATAAGCATAAATAAAAGGAGACGCGCGCTCTGCCTCGCGCTCGTGGCCTTGACGGCCTTGACGGTCGCGACCCCAGCGGCGTGCCCCGGCCGCCACGCGCGCCAGTACGCAGGAAACTCATGTCACCGTGGCCGAGTGGTCTCAGGGGTTCGTTTCTAACGCTCAGGTTCGAAGTTCGAATCTCCATGTTCCCCATATTTTTTTTCAGGGGTGGCTTTGTTCGCTGTGAGTGGAACTGAACAGAATATAGCTAGAGGTAGGTATGAAGGGAGGAGGAAGGGGACGTGGGAGGGGCGGAGGGGGGCAATGCTGTTTAAATAAACTCAGTTTATGAGAGGTCCCCGAGGGCCGGCCCCGTGCGGTCGCAAGGCACCTGGTAGGCCCATTTCCTTAAATTCGAGAGCAGGCTGGCGGATTCACGGATTTACGGCGCTGTTGTTGTTGTTGTTGTCGTTGTTGTTGTTGTTGTTGTTGTCGTTGTTGTTGTTGTTGTTGCTGCTGCTGTTGGCCCGGGGCATGAAGCGCACACCATGCCGCCGTGGGCCGCGGGGCCACGCCCTCGCAGCGTCGCGGCAGTGCGGTCACACCTCCCTGGCCGGCAGTCTGGCTGCTAATGGCGCACGCCACATGAGCCCGCCCCGCCCCGCCCCGCCCCGCCCCGCCCCGCCTTCGCTGGAGCGTGCTGGAGCGGTGACAGCCGTCCG
Source organism: Thrips palmi (assembly GCF_012932325.1). Classification (NCBI taxonomy): domain Eukaryota; kingdom Metazoa; phylum Arthropoda; class Insecta; order Thysanoptera; family Thripidae; genus Thrips; species Thrips palmi. Next base: position 9,000,234 of record NW_023144629.1, on the reverse strand, counting down.
GCCTGTCCGGCTGGCCGACGAGAGTGACGTCACGCCGCGTCACGCCGACCGCCGGGCTTCCCTGGTCCATTTGTGTGCCATTCCCCGGCCGCGGCATCGCCGGCATCGCCGTCTCTCTCTCTCTCTCTCTCTCTCTCTCTCTCTCTCTCTCTCTCTCTCTCTCTCTCTCTCTGTCTCACTCCGTGTGACGTCACTGCCCGTCTTCCAGCAGAAGCAGCTCCAGCCTCGGCTCCTCAATTATCCAGGCCGGTGGCACACCGGAAAACGGATCTAGGGCTCCGGTAATATGTGAGGGCGTATGTCTGTTGGTGGTTGGACGTGTCTGTGCCTCTCTGTGAATGTGTGTGTCTGAGGGAGAGGGAGAGAGAGAGACAGAGAGAGAGACAGAGAGAGACAGAGAGAGAGAGAGAGAGAGAGAGAGAGAGAGCGTGTGTCACACACGCGCCGTTCCACTCTCCGGCCCCGCCCCCATCCCCCCGATCCAGGGCTGTCTCGGCCGTTCCGGCGCGCCGCGTGTCCAAAAGCGGCGTCGCTCCGCCAAGGAATAAGCGTCCGGGAGTGGCGGATCTAGGCCGGCGGGCCGGCGGGGCAGCGGGGCGGGCTGCACTTTGCGAATTGCGTGGGACACGGGGACAACGCGGGGCGAAGCGCCAAGCGCCAAGCGCCGAGCAGGCGAAGCAAGAGCAAGGGCAAGGCCAGCACCAAGATCAAGGGCAGCGGCACGCGGACCCGCCGCCATTCCTGGGCCCAGGTCGCCTTCATCAACGAGCCTCTCTCTCTCTCTCTCTCTCTCTCTCTCTCTCTCTCTCTCTCTCTCTCTCTCTCTCTCTCTCTCTCTCTCTCTCTCTCTCTCTCTCTCTCTCTCTCTCTCTCTCTCTCTCTCTCTCTCTCTCTCTCTCTCAGACCAGCGCGGCAGTAGACACGACGTCACGCAGTGCACCGCGCCGTGCAGCGAGCGACTGGAGTTTCAATTATTACTCGTCCCGGAGGCGTGAAGCAAGCGAAGCAAGCGGGAGAGTCCGTCCTGTATGTCCCTCTCGCACTCGTGGGGCGTCCCGCACGGCCTGCAGGGGTGCGAGAGAGACGGCGAGAGGGACGGAGCGACGAGACGCAGGTCGAGCCTGACGTGGGCGGTGCCGGCGGTGCGGTCGCGGGCCGGAGCGGTGTCACTTCAACGCACCGCAGCACCGCAGCCGCCAACAACCACGCCAACAGCTGCAGTGGCGAGCGCGACACAGCGAGGCACAGCGCGGCACGGCGAGACACAGCGAGGCACGGCGGCGACTCGACGTGCTCGAGGTCAGAGTCGCGGAGTCTCGCCGGGCCGCCGGTCAGCCCGCCCCCGCGCCCCGCCGCGCCCCGCCGCCCGCCACCGCCTCCAGGTCCGGACTAGCCGCGGCGGGGGCGGGGCGGGGCGGGGCGCGGCGGGGCGCGGCGGGGCGCGGCGGGGCGCGGCGGGGCGGGGCGGGGCGCGGCGGGGCGGGGCGGGGCGGCATGTCGATGAGCCTCTTCTCTTTATCTCCGTGTTTGCGAGTCTGCCCCGACCGGCTCGTCGCCCGTCCATGGCATGGCCCGTCGCGTCGCGGCCCTCGACCGCCGCCACGCCACCACACGCCGCGCAGGCCCCGCTGCCCCGCGTCGACGCGCTGCCGCGGCTGCCGCCCCGCTGGTCGCCGGCCTCCCCGCCGTGCCGATGAGCCCCAGCCTGCCCCAGCCCCGGCCGCCCCGACGAGGCCGAGAACGCCGAGAAGAAGCGCCAGCAGCGTCAGCGCCCGGCCAGTCGCCGCCACTGAGGCCCCTGTGGTGACCGGCAACATGGCCAACATGGCGAGGGCGGCCCTAACCTTGCCGCTGCTGCTCTGCCTGCTCTGCTTCTCCGCCGTGGCGTACGGTACGTTGCTGTTGTTGTTGCTGTTGTTGTTGCTGTTGCTGCTGCTTCTCCCTCTTCTCTCTCGTTACCTCACTGCTGGTCGTTGTCCGGCGCGCACCGCGTGTGCATCGCGTGAACCGCGCGCGCGTGCAACGACGGTCGTGGAATGACGGCCAAGTTTCAAAACCAACACTTCTTTTTTCCTTCCTCACTGTCTCGTGTTGTTTTTGTTTTCGTTTTCGTCCCTCGGACCGTTGTTCGTTTGTCATCACACTTTTGTCTTGATGGACAGTTATCGACGTCGAGCGGTAATGGCGTGCCGATAGTGCGCTTAATTGTCCGGCCGACGCGACATGAGCACTTTCTGCTTCGGTTTTTGTTTTGTTTCTTATTGTTGTTTTTATTTCACTCCACGCCCGGTCGGTGATGACAGGTTGCATGCCATTTAATTAATTCGGATGGAGCGGTTAGGTTTTTTTGTTTTTCGGATAAAAGCTCTCGCAATTTTGAGTTTGCTGCGCGTCCGAAGCCGCCACTCTGTGCGATGGTGGGGCTGCGTGGTCAGGGACGGGATGACGATCACCCACGGAAAAGTTAAGGGTTCAACCCGCCACTTTTTCACAAGTTTTTACATTTTTTCTAATCCGCTTTCCGGGAATTTGAGACCGGAATTCGAAAATGGTCGCGCTCTCATCAGGGGGGGGGGGCAGTTGGGTGGGCGCGCCTTCCCTCCTGTTCCTGCTTCCCGTTAATTGTTAAAAGTTTTAAAACTTTGGTTCGTCGAGCGCGAACGGCGCGTCAAAGGGGTGGCCTAGCCGGCAGGCGCGCTGCCAGTTCTGGCCTGCAGACTCATTCCGAGAGTCGTCGCTCTGTCTCTCTCGCACTCCTGGGGCGTCCCGTACGGGTGCGAGAGAGACAGAGTGACGAAAACGACTCTCGGTATCAGTCTGCCGGGGGACTGGAGGGAGGGCTGGGGGTCGCGCAACGCCTCATCTGGGATTGCCCGGCCTGGTCAGTGTAGCATCGTCCCTTCCGCCCCTCCCCCCCCCCCTCTCTGCCCTTGTGCCCTTCCGGCCTGGCCCGGGACGCTGCATAGAAGGGCTGTTTCCAATCTAGGGAAGTACGAGCAGGGGCGGTCGCGGCCGGCCGGCCTCGACGGGCCGCGCGGACAGGCCGGGCTGGGCCCTGCACGCGCCACCGACGGGCAGAGGCCCTGCCGGCCCTGCAGACTCATTCCGAGAGTCGTTTTCGTCGCTCTGTCTCTCTCGCGCCTATACGGGGCGCCCCATGAGTGCGAGGGAGACGGAGCGACGTAAACGACTCTCGGAATCAGTCTGCTGCCGGCCCTGCTGCCGGCCCTGCTGCCCGCCCTGCCGCCGGTCCTCCGGCCCTCGCCGTTGATGATGAGAGACGGTCCCGCTGCGGGGAAAGCAAGAGAGAGACAGACAGTGTCTGCCACACTGCGGGAGACGCGATACACGGTACGAAACGCGAGGAAACGCGTCGCTCAAGTCGAGGACTTTGTCCGTCGGTGGTTTAATGACCTCCACCTTGAGTCCCTGAGTGCGAGGCGCGAGGCCGGTGCACTCCGCCTGAAAAAAAGCTCCCTTAACACGCGAAGGCTGGTGCGAGGCTAGCCAAGCCTGGCTGGCAAAGCCCCCGCGCCACTCCCTATCCCATTATCCTGATTTAATTATTCGTCTCGGACGGAGCCTTGCCGCCTCGCCCCGTCTCTCTCGCACTCATGGCGCGCCCCGTGTGGGTGCGAGAGAGACAGAGCGACGAAAACGACTCTCGGAATCAGTCTGCAGGGCAGCCTGCCCTAGCCGAGGGACAAGTTATCAGATCGGTGACACTGTGTGTGTGCTGCAGGCGTGTTCGTGTCCAACCTGAACGCGGCGTGCCTGCGCTGCCTCTGCTTCGCCATCACGGGCTGCAACGCCACGCTGGCCTGCTCCAAGGGCTACTGCGGGCCCTTCTACATCTCCAGGGTGTACTGGGCGGACGCGGGCAAGCCCGTCTTCCCCGAGGACGACCCCGAGCGCGCGGGCGGTAAGCTGCGGTGCGCTGCGGCGCTGCAGACTCATTCCGAGGCTCTGTCTCTCTCGCACTCATGGAGCGTCCCGTGTGGGTGCGAGAGAGACAGAGCGACGGAAACGACTGTCGGAATCAGTCTGCTGTCTGTGCGGGCGGCGCACAGTGGGACAGAAGACCGGTGGAGCGGCCAAAATTCGAAACGCGTTTTGAGCACCCAGAGTCGCTAAATGGGACACCAACTGAACGTGTGACCCCACCAATGGATTCACCGTTCGGAGAGCTATCCATTGGTGGGGTCACACGTTCGGTTCGAGTCCTAATAAGCGACTCTGGAGCCCAAAACGCGTCTAGAGGTTTAGCCCGCCTCCACCGGTCTTCTGGCCCACTGTGCACCGCCCCCATGTCGCCTCAAGTCGCCGGCACGCGGACGCGCCGTCTCTCTCGCACCCTGCCGGAGAGTCCCGTGAGTGCGACAGAGACGGAGTGGCTCGGCAGCGCGGAGTCGCTGAGGTGTGAGCCTTTGTTGCAGCGTACCAGGACTGCGCCAAGGAGTACAACTGCGCCGCCTCCATCGTCACCAACTACATGGCGCGCTTCGGCCGGGTGAGTGCACTCCCCGCATCGCTCTGTCTCTCTCGCACCCACACGGGACGCCCCGTGAGTGCGAGAGAGACAGAGCGACGAGAGCGACTCTCGGAATGAGTCTGCTGAAGTGTTGACGCCTTTCCGCGCAGGACTGCAACCGGGACGGCGTCACCAACTGCGACGACTACGCCATGATCCACTACAACGGCGGATTCTCCTGCGAGACTTCGCTCGAGGGCACCAACTTTTCGGCCAAGTACGAAGTGTGTCGGCCGGGCACGCTGTCGGGTGAGTGGAGTAAAGGCCCTTTGCCCTTTGAATAATGGAGCTGCATCTGGTCGCTTTGACAGGGCCGGCAGGGCCGCGAGGAAGGGCAGGTGGAAAAAGGGAGGGGGGAGGCGGTGCCTGCCGGCCTGCCGGCCCCGGTCACATTTCCATCAAATGAAAGCCCCCCGTCGACTTGATGGTCTGGGCCCGATTTTGCCGGTATTTATGCCAATTCTCGCCCCGTGGAAACGGTCTGGAGGGCCCGTGAGTGCGCACAGTGGGCCAGAAGACTGGTGGAGGCGGCCAATACTCTAGACGCGTTTTGAGCTCCAGAGTCGCTTCACAGGACTCGAACCGAACGTGTGACCCCACCAATGGATTCCACGTTCGGAGAGCAATCCATTGGTGGGGTCACACGTTCGGTTCGAGTCCTGCTTAGCGCCTCTGGAGCACAAAACGCGTCTAGAGTTTTGGCCGCCTCCACCGGTCTTCTGGCCCACTGTGCGCCGCGCCGCCACAGCCTCGCCCAGAAGAACCGAGGCCCCGCGCGCCGATATTAAAAATGCACCGGCGCACGCGCTACGCCACTGCCTGCCTGGTCCCAATGTACCACCAGCCGAGCCATAGCGGCCATAGCACACACACGTACACACACACACTCACGCACATGTTGCGCGCCATTGTTGCCATACCCAGTTGTTTTGTTTCTGCTTTTCCAGACGTGTGAGGAGGCGGCCCGGCCATGCGGCAGTCAGCGCCACCGACATTGTGCTACGAGCCGCGGAGAGAGAGAGAGAGAGAGAGAGAGAGAGAGAGAGAGAGAGAGAGAGAGGAGAGAGGGAGAGAGAGAGAGAGAGAGAGAGGGAGAGAGGAGAGGAGAGAGAGGAGAGGAGAGCAGCGCGACGACAGCTCACAGCGCAGCCCCCAGTTCGAAAAAGACAGTCGCCGCCACTCCGATGCCCTCGACACGGCCACCGCGGCCACGCCCCCGCCGAGCCCAAAACGACAGCGCCGCCGTGTCCATGTGAAACCCACACGGCCACCGCACATGGGGGCCCCCGAAGACCGCCGGAGGGGGCAAACGGGCCCCGTCGGCACTGGTCGCCCCGGGCCAAACGGAAAGTGCCCCACCAATGGGGATTCCTCGTCCAGAGAGGGGGACCATTGTGGTTTTACACGTTTGGTTAGAGTCCCTTTAGCGGGCTCAAAGGAGGGCCCCAAAACCCCGTCCGGGATTTTGATGTCACACGTTTGGTTCGACCCATGTGCGCCGGGGCCCAAACGCTCCCATTTTCATCGCCCCCCTCTCCTTCCCCTCCTGTGGCCGCCAAGATGCTTTAATAAGCCTCGCTCCAGCCTTTTAATAATTAGCCCCCCTTTGTTCAAGTTTGTGTGCCGCGCGCGCCGAGTGAAACCAAAGTATTGTCTCGCGTGTTTTCCTTTTTCTATGTGTTTTTTTGTTTGTTTGTTTTCGTTTTTGCTTATACCAGTTATTAAACTGTATTTTTTTTTTTCTTAAAATGTTTATTAAAAATTACAAATTGATGTACAAAAATAAACTTATAAATATCGAAGGATGTTGTTTTGTTGACGATGATGTGATGATGATATTTCTTCGCAAATGTGCTCTTCCAATGGTGGTCGACGCCACTGCAGGACTCCTGGACTCCGTTCAGGAGATCCGCTCCCGTGACTTGATCTGGCCCAGCCGGTCAAAATCACCACGTGCGTCGACTCGTCCGTGACACACACGGACGCACACACTAACGGACACCCCCTTAGTCGTATAAACTCAAGGCAAATCGTATGAAAAATGACACAAAATGAAAAACAGACGAATGGAGATGCATTAGCTAATGTGGTTTCGCGGCGGGACAGGTAAACAGAAAATCACAATCTCATTGATGCAATGAGGACTAGGGCACGTACCCGCCCGGGTTGGTGCGACCATTGCGGCGTGCGGCGAGACTCCGCGCGCGCGGCCCGGCCTGTTGGCGGGGAGTATCGCCGGCACGAAGAATGGGCACCGCTTTTAATCCACTCTCGGCCTGCCCTGCCGGCCCGCCGGTACCCCATTCTCACACACGTTCACGCACCGCAGTCACACACAAACACTCACACATGCACGCTCGCCGAGTTCTCTCGAGCACTCTCTCACGCTCCGGCCGTGGGTTTAGAACACGTTTACGGCCCGAGCGTGACGTCACCGCATTTGCACAGCAGGCCGGGAGGGATATCTTTGGAGTCACGCGCTGTGCGCTCCGCTCTTTGGAAAAACGCGCCATAGGCAGTGCAGGCGCTGGTTCTACTCGTCCTACTCCGGGCGCGCGGTGCTGGAGGCGCTGGCCGTGCTGGCGCTGTGGTTCTCGCTGCCCTCCGCCTCCGGGTCCAGGATCTTGACGCTGCGGACCCGGGCGGAGGTGGAGACGGGCGCCAGCGTGGTGGCCGCCGTGAGCTGGCGTTCCTGGCGGAGCTCCGGCCGCTCCTGGCGGAAGTCTTGGTGCTGCAGGCGCTGCTGCCGCAGCTCTTGTTGCTGCAGTTGCTGCTGCTGCTCGAGGAGCTGCGCCTGCTGGTGCGCCTGGAGTGCCTGCAGCTGCTGCACGGCGGCGGTCCCCCCGGCCAGCCGCTCCCTGGGCGGCAGCACGCGCGCGACGCCCTGGACGCCCTGCACGCCCTGCAGGCCCTGGAGACCCTGCAGGCCCTGCGAGGCAACATGAAATAATGAGCTCGCGTCACTTACTCCAATATGTATGACCGCCACGCGGCAGAGGAAAAACAAGTGGAAGCGTGACCGGGTTACCGTGTCGGTTACCGGCACTGCGAAAGCCGTTTTCGTCGCTCTGTCTCTCTCTCTCTCGCACTCACGGGGCGTTCCGTGAAGGTGCGAGAGGGCCAGCGCGACGAACGCGACTCTCGGAATCGGTCTGCGGGTTGCGCACTGACCTGCTCCTGCGCGACTTGCGCGGCCTGCGCGGCCTGCGCGCCCTGCGCCCTGCCCAGCAGCATCCTGAGCAGCAGCTCCTGCCGCGGGTCGTACTGCGCGTACTGGGCGTCGGGCTGGTCGGCCGCGCCGTTGCGCCGAGGGACGGGCTGGCCGGCCTGCCGCAGCGGCACGAACAGCGGCTGCTGCTGCACCGGCTGCTGCGGGTACGGGTAGGGCTGCGGGTAGGGCTGCTGGTACGGGTCGTAGGGGTAGCCGCGGGGGTGGTAGGGCTGCTGGTACGGGTCGTAGGGGTAGCCGCGCGGGGCGTAGGGCATCATGGGGTAGGGCCGCATGAGGTAGGGGTCGTAGCCGTAGGGGTCCTCGTCGTAGTAGGGCTGGCGGTAGGGCGGGCGGTAGGGCGCGTAGGGCGGCCGGTAGGGCCGCAGCCGGATGCCCCTGGACACGAGGAACTGCTCCAGCGCCATGGCCACGGCGGGCTCCAGCTGCAGCGGCGGCAGCGGCGGCGCCGCGGTGGGCGTGGCGGCGCGCGTCGCCTGGTCCGCGGCCGGCGTCACCGGCACGGCCGCGCTGTAGTAGTCGTCGACGTAGCCCTGCTGCAACAAGACGCAAGCAGCGAGGTTTTAATGAGAAGGCTCGAACCCGGCTGGGTAATGAACCAGGCCCCGCCGTGGCGCGCCACTGCAGGTCGGGCATTCGCTCACTCCTTTAATGAAAAGAAAAATGAAGGGGCAAGCCGCTGTGTCCGACACTTGGAAACAACAACGCGAGAAGGTCGTGAATAACAGACTCGAGTTTCGGTTTCGCCGCGGCCGGCCGAGCTGGCCAGGGAGCCATCCGGGCGCGCGGGCGCTTTTAACGAGCAGTAAAGCCAAAGCAGGATGGTCCGCGAGGTTTGGACTATTTTACGATCCCCCCCGGCCCGCCCGGCTCCGTGCACAATCTGACCGCTCCACGAAGGACTCGTTCATGAGTGGGAGGCCGCGAGGGGGAAGGGGAGGGGGGGCAATATTCATCCTAAGGCACACACCAGGCTAGACTCGGCACGCACCTGTCTGCATAACCTGAGCGACCAAAAATGAGTCCGGACCCGCATTTCGACCCGCATTTTTAAACACCCCGTCGCCGTCTTCCATTTTCCCGCCTTTTTATTTGCTCTCTCTCTCTCTCTCTCTCTCTCTCTCTCTCTCTCTCTCTCTCTCTCTCTCTCTCTCTCTCTCTCTCTCCCTCTCTACCTCCGTCTCCCTCCCTCTCCTACTTCTTCAACCTCTCATTTCGACACTAATTACGCGACTCGGAGTAAAACCCTCCGGCCGGCTGCCTTTAGTCCACTACTGGCATTGACTTTTAAATTAACCAAACTCAGCCTGCGACGCCGGGCGGGGCAGGGGGCGCGAGGCGTCGGGCCGTTGGCGTTGCTTGCCGGCGACGTTGGCTGCTTCCCCGCGCGCTATGCCGGCTATGCTAATCGCCGCCCTGGTTCCCGGCGACGTGAATGGGCACTATGTGCACCGAGTCGCCGCCGAGTCGTGGAGTCACCGCGGCCGGGTGATGACGTCACCTTACGTCTGTCCGACCGACCGCCTGGCCAGTCCGCGTCGCACCGCGCCCGACCGCGCGCACCGCGGGACCAGGGAGGCTGGCGGCGTTCTTGGCGGAGGTCACGGGATCACCAAACAATAGGCTTGCGGTGCGGTGCGCGGCGCGGCGGGGCGGGGCGGGGCGGGGCGGGGCGGGGCGGGGCGTGGGAGAAATCAACTGGGCGCGGGAAAGACCACCGCGGCGCTGCACCGTCTCTGCGGCTCCGCGTTGAGGACAACGAGAGCCCGGGCCAGGCTGCAGGCTGATTCCGAGAGTCGTTTTCGTCGCGCTGTCTCTCTCGCCCCTACACACGACGCAACACGAGAGCGAGAGAGACAGAGCGACTCTCGGAATCAGTCTGCCTTGTCTATGGTCCGCTGCTAGGCTGCTAGGTCAATCCGGCCGGGGACGAAATCCCCCAAAATGACGGTCGGTGTCGGTAAACCCGCGAGAGAGAGAGAGAGAGAGAGAGAGAGAGAGAGAGAGAGAGAGAGAGAGAGAGAGAGAGAGAGAGAGAGAGAGAGAGAGAGAGAGAGAGAGAGAGAGAGAGAGAGAGAGAGAGAGAGAGAGAGAGCCGCTGCCAATGCGGCCACTGCGGCACGCCTGGCAGAAAAAAAAACATAAACAACAAACAACACAGGACTCTTCGTTTTTCCTGTTCAACTTGAGAGGTGGGTTTGGGTTGGAATCCCTGTCTTTGATTGCGGCGAGCTGTCCCGCCCCGCAGCGCAGCAAGCGCAGCACTGTGGACCCCTTTATATTCCCTTTTCCACGAAGCGGGGCGGGGCGGGGCGGGGCGGGGCGGGGCGGGGCGGGGCGGGGCGGGGCGGGGGCGGGGCGGGGCGGGGTAGGTCCGCTGGGGTGGTAAGTGGTCGAGCCATTCTGCGTGCACCGGGATAGTCTAACTCGTGCTGCACGCAGGCAGGCAGGTGAGGCAGTGAACACTGAACACTGAATACTGCATCGAGGCCATGACTTTGCTTCACGGCTCGCTGCCCTCTCTCTGTCTCTGTCTAGCAATGCGAGTCCAGGGCGGACCGTCGCCGGCACCACAAACTTGAACTTGCCAACTCGAAGCCGTCACCGAGGGTCGCGGGTTCGAAACACCCGACCGCGCCTCTCTCTCTCTCTCTCTCTCTCTACCCCCTGCGTCGGGCAGCAGATTGATTCCGAGCATTCGTTTCGTCGCTCCGTTTCACAGTGGGCCAGTGGCGGCCAAAACTCTAGACGCGTTTTGAGCTCCAGAGTTGCTAAACACGTCGCGAACCAAGCGTGTGACCCCGCCAATGGATTCCTCGTTCGAAGAGCAATCCATTGGTGGGGTCACACGTTCGGTTCGAGTCCTATTTAGCGACCCTGGAGCTCAAGGCCTGTCCGGGATTTGGGCCGCCTCCACCGGTCTTCTGGCCCACTGTGCGCGGTGTGCGCCTCCCCGCCACCCCACTGCCCTCTGCCCCAGTCCGGTGGCGGTGCCGCGCGGTGCCATGGCGGTGCGCGGTGGGCCGGCCGGCCGACCTCGCCGCCCGACAAGCTCTCCGCTGCTCTCCGCTATCCGCGCATCGAGATTGCCATTTTGTTGAAATTGGGAACACGACGCGATAAAGCCCGCAGCCAATATACCCCTCCTGCCCTGGTCGGCACACTGTTCAGCCCCTGCAGGCAGCACGCCGGGCGGCAGGCCCGGTGAGTACAGTCCCTGTCCGTCCAACAAGCTGCAGCACGCCCCGATCGAGATCATCAGCCCGCTAACTGCTCCCCGGACGATCCGCGCGCCAAGACAATGCAATTACAGCTTGAATCATGCAAGGGGATGCCGACGCCCCGCCCTGCCCCGCCCCGCCCTGCCCCGCTCCGCCCCGCCCCGCCCCGCCCCGCCGCCGCCAGCCAGGTGCCAACCCGTCGAATATCGACAGCACCGAAGCGCCACGCTGCAGTGGTTGTAGTAGAGCACGCACTAGAGCGTGAACTGCGGCGCCCTCGGCCGTGAAAAGCGCATTCCCAGAGCATCCCTGCATGCAGCCGCAGTGCCAGCGGCTCGGTCGGTTGGAAGTTTGGAAGTTCAAGGTTCAACGCCGGGCCGGAGCAATATGCCCTCGTTTTTGCGCGTCCTTTTGCATTGCAGGCAGCACACAGTGGGCCATGCGAGCGGAGCGCGGAGCGGCCCTCATCCCGAATGTAACCTGTCATCCAGACGGCCCCTGCCCTTTCCTGAAAAGCGCCAAGCGAATGCCTGACGCAATCCGCTTCATCGCCATTTCGTCGCCCTGCCCCTCGCTCTGTCTCTCTCCCGCACTGGAGCGCTCATGCGGGCCGTTCTAGGTGGGAGAGAGACAGAGCGATGCCGTGCACGCGCGGCGCAACACAGCGGGGCCCGGCCCTGCCCGGCCCATTACAGTCCCCGAAGTTAGGCCAAACGATTCGCATGTATTGTTTGGCAGTCAGCGACAGTGGCGGAGCAGCGGAGCGGCGGAGCGGGAACGGACAATGCCGCATTCTGGCGGGACTTTTGTTTGCGGGTCTCCTTTCCCTGGCCTTCCCCCCCACCCCCCCACCCCTTCCCAGCCCCGCCCGTGTGGTCCACATTATATGCAGCCCCAATTTGAGGCTTTGTACCTGCAGCCGCTGCAGTGGCAGCGAAGGGAAGCAGAGGGAAGGTCGCAGGGTCGGGCTGCTGACGGCGAGGCTGACGGCACTGACGGCCCGCCACAGGCCCGCCCGGCAATGCCCATCGATTATACAGTGTGACGGTCTGGCCAGGGCTGCCGGGGCCGCCAGGGCTGTCAGGGCTCGGCCGTCCTGAAATCGGCTTTCGGACAACCAGAGCGGAAAACTCAGGAAAGCGCGCGTTTCTCGGAAAATTAATCTACGCCACGTGCCTCGCGGCGAAGGGAAGGAGGGAGGGAAGTGCAGTTAATCGTTTGATGTCGGATGAGTGCGCACTTTCCGGTCTCCGTCCGCAGGGACGTGTAGACCCTCACGGCCCTCACGGGGGGCTGAAGGGACGCGGGTGAAGGTGAAAGAGACTCCGCGCGTGCAGCCAGCCTATCCTAACCTACCCGGCCCGCCTAGGGCTCTAGCCTACCCCGGCTACCCGGCACAGTGGGCCAGAAGACCGGTGGAGGCGGCCAAAACTCTAGACGCGTTTTGAGCTCCAGAGTCGCTAAATGGTGCTCTAGCCGACCGTGTGACCCCACCAATGGACTGCTCTCCGAACGAGGAATCCATTGGTGGGGTCACACGTTCGGTTCGAGTCCCATTTAGCGACTCTGGAGCTCAAAACGCGTCTAGAGTTTTGGCCGCCTCCACCGGTCTTCTGGCCCACTGTGCCCGGCCCGTGTTGCACCTCCACTGCAAGCGGTACCGCCGCACCGTGCGCGGCGTCGCCCGGCTTGCCGTTCCCACAAGGCTTCCGCTCCACCTGTTATAGCCAAATTTATTTCGAGCCACTCTCCGGAGCCAGCCGCACGCCGCACGGAAGGGGACGGAGTTGTAGAGAGAAAAAGAGAGTGAAAGGAGAACGAGAAAGATAGAAAGAGAGAGGAAAAGAGCTCTGGCTGCAGCTGGGCGGGCTGGACCAGCAGCCCAGCCACCCCTCGGGGCCCCTCCACTGCCTCCACTGCCTCCACTCCGACACACGACCCACCTGGTGCTGCTGCGGGTGCGGCGGGTGCCGCGGCCGGGGCGAAAGGTCGAGGTCACCGAGTATGTGCTGCTGCAGGAGTTGCTGCTGCAGCGCGCGCGGGCCCTGGCGCAGCACGCCCGAGTAGTGGGGGGCGTTGTGGAGGCTGTGCAGGCCGAGCGCCGCGCCCGTGGCCGCCCCCGTGTAGACGTCGCCCTGGTCGCCACGGCCCACCCCCGCCGGCCCGGCCAGCAGGCGGAGGAGCTGGCCCGCGCCGGGGGACAGCCCCGACAGCCCCAGCGGGTCAATGTCGCGGTCCCCGGCCGCCTGGCCGACGCCGTGGCCGCCGAGGCCGCCGACGCCGTCCCCGCGGACGCCCTGCAGCGGCGGCAGTGGCGGCAGCGGCTGCAGCTGGCGGCGAAGCTCGTTGCCGTCGCGGTCGTGGCGGCCGTCCTCGTTTTCTGGAAGCAGAGCAAAGAGGGTCCGGTCAAGGGCTGCGCCATGGGCGGCGTTGCACAGTGGGCCAGAAGACCGGTGGAGGCGGCCAAAACTCTAGACGCGTTTTGAGCTCCAGAGTCGCTAAATGGTGCTCGAGCCGACCGCGTGACCCCACCAATGGATTGCTGTCCGAACGAGGAATCCATTGGTGGGGTCACACGTTCGGTTCGAGTCCCATTTAACGACTCTGGAGCTCAAAACGCGTCTAGAGTTTTGGCCGCCCCCACAGGTCTTCTGGCCCACTGTGCGTTGCTCCGAGCGGAGTTCGGAACTCGGGATGAGAGTTGCAGCTTGAATCCAGACAGCGCTTTCGTCGCTTGCTCCCCCTCTCCCTCGCACTCGTGGGGCGTCCTCCGTCCTGAGGGGTGCGAGAGAGACAGAGCGACGAAGCGCTGTTCGGGGCGCCTTGCGGGTAGGCAGTGCGGCCGACGGCGCTGCCGCCGGGACTGCCTAGAGCCGCATTCGCGGCGCCTCGAAGGCCGAGTCCCGAGTCCCGAACCCGCGGTGAGGTGATGTCAGACCGTTGTTGCCCTCGGCGAAACGCGCTTCGCCTTTTCCCGCTCTGTTTACGAGATATTAACTGTAAAACGAAATGTCCGTGAGTTACGCTGGCGCAGCCGACGGCAGCGCGCAGCGCTCTGGAGCGCACTGCCCCGACTTCGTGCACCATTTGCGCCGTGCCTTGCCGGCCTTGCCCTTGCCTCGGAAAAATAGTAATGAAGACTGACTGCGGCCTCCTCTCGCCCGCAGACCTTACATTAATTAAATTCGCCGGAGGAAATCACCTTCGCTGGCATTGTCTTCCGTGACGGGCGCGGCCGTGGTGGTGGTGGTCGTGGAGGCGGCGGGGATGGAGCCCAGCACGAGGACGGGCCGCCTGGCGGGGTGCTCGGCGCGGCGCACGTACTGGCCGTACGGCGCGGGCGTCGGGGTGCTGCCGTCGGCGCCCGGGGCCGGCGTGGCCAGCACCAGGACGGGCCGCACGGAGGCCCGCGACGACGCCGTCGACGCCGTGGTGGTGGACGAGGGCGACACGGTGGACAGGATGGAGCCGTCGGCCTGCTGCAGCGGCCGCACGCGCCGCGGGATCTGCTGGATGACGTGCGCGCGCCCGTTGGCGTCCGTGGTGGAGGCCGTGGAGGCCGTGCCCGGGGGGACAACCAGGCGCACGGCGCTCGGCCGGCGGCGAGCCAGCGGCCGGATCACCTGCGCGGGAACCACACTAGGGTAAATCCACTCTGAAATTTTCAGAGTTTCTGAGACTCTGACTTATTCCAGAGTTACAAGAGACTCTGAACCAGAGACTCACGAAATTCGCGCACCCCAGAGTTAAAAGGCCAGAGTGTAATCTAGAGTTCAGAGTCAGAGTGTTATCCAGAGTTTCTGATGTCAGAGTGTTATCCAGAGTCTGTTGTCAGGGTGCCAGCATTAAGTTTCAGAGTCTTAATAATGATAGAATATCTTGAACAGTGCTTGGTCTAGAACTGCCTTGGAAGTGTCCCTAGGGGCTAAAAATCGAGTCCGAGCCGAATCTGCAATCCATTTTTCGCTACCATCAAATGTACCTCAGCATACCGGGCCAATACTATCCGATCAGATTGAAATTAAAACTGTCCTAGTAAAATAGTCCATAGATGACACCTACCAATTTTCAATCAAAAATAACAAAAACTTCCCGAGTTATGGCTTCGTCAATTTGGAAATATCTAACTCTGAAACTCAGACGATGGCTCAAACTCTGAAACTGTGAACCGGACTCTGGAACTCTGGATTGAACACTTAACTCTAAAATCAAGGACTCCAAAACTCTGCAACTCTGACGCTGAACTCTAAAACTCTGAGCGTAACTCTGCAACTCTGACTTGAACTCTGAAACTCTGACCTGAACTCTGAAACTCTGAGCAAAACTCTGCAACTCTGACAAAACTCTAAAAATCCAGAGTGGATTTACCCTAGTGCACCAAGCGTTTGTAAATGTAATTGTAACGTAGTTAGGATGTGGGTAAGGCTTGGAGCCAGGAATGAAGCCCTTGGCTGACCTGCTGGTACACGGCGCCTGGCAGGGGCTGCTGGCCGGTCGGCGCGCCGTTGACGGTCACCCCGGGCGAGGCGGGCGTCGGGTCCGCCTGGAAGCCCGTGCCGTTGGCGGCCGTGTACGACACCCTCTTGAGCTGACCCTGCTCGTCGATGAAGCCGAACATGCCCTTGACGTGGCCCAGCACGTCGCGCGTCTCGATCTTGAAGCTGCCGTCCGCGGCCTCGTAGCCGAAGGTGTAGGACCCGTCCTCGTTGACGCGGTTGATCTGCTTCAGGATGGCCACCTGGGGAAAGCGACAACATTAAAGTGACTGCACTGTAACGCCGACCTCTTCCCGGAGAACTTCGGTGTACCTGGTGCTGCTCGCGCACAGCCTGGTCCTCCCGCTTCTGGTTGCCGCCGTCCTCGTCTTCGTCGTCGACGTCGCCGTCCAGCAGGGGGTCCGCGCCGGACGCGTCGGACCGAGGACTCCGCGACGGCGCCACCGTGCTGGAGGCCGCCGTCGTCGTCGGCGTCGGCGTCGTCGTCGTAGAGGTGGACGAGGACGCCGTGCTGGTGAAGACGAGCGCGGCCGGTGTTGGGGCGGGCTCCGCGGTGGAGGCGGCCGATGAGGGGGCGGCGGTGGCGGCGGCGGCGGCGGCGACGGGGGCGGCGGTCGCGTCCGCGTGTGCGCTGGACCGTGCCACCACGGCCAGCACGGCGGCCCACCACAGCAGGGCACGCACCTGCCACAACCACGCCAACCACCATGAGCCAAACGGCGAGCCGCACAGTGTACCGCGCTAATTGGCCAAGCCGAACCACGACTTTCTTCGCACTCTATGAATTTTTCTGCACTTAAAGGTTCCCGCCGGTGAAGAGAATTTGAAGCGACCGCGTACTTACAGTGCGGGGACCGCCGCCAACATCGCACACGAACTCGATTCGAGGGGCAGATAACGCTCCACGTGCGTGCGCGCGGCGTGCGCAAAGAGACAGAACCACTAGTACGCCACACTGCGGGACGCTGCGGGACGGCCCGGACTCAACTTCCTCGCCGTACCGCCCTGTGTGGCCCGAGACCTGGTAAAGATGGTGTTATTTTGGCGTTCTTCGGACTCCAAATGTACTTCAAATTAACACCAAAAGGACACCATAAAAGCACGCTAAAATAACTCCATAATTACATCAAATGCATTTGGTGTCAACGCGGCGTTATTATGGAGTTTTTTTAGTCTAAAAAGGCTCGTTTTTTCACCAAAAGAACGCCATAATAATACCAAAGCAGAGGACAGCCATAGAGAAAAATGACAAAAGAGAGACGGCAGGTGTTGATCCCCAGATCTGCGACTCGGAAGTCTCGTGCGGAACCGCTTGGCCAGAGCGACTCCGAGAAGATGAGCCGCACGGCAGCTATATGTCGTGCGTTGTGCCGCGCTCGGACTTAGCCCGAATCCCCGCGGCTGGAGCCCAATCTTGTTTCTATAAACATGTACTCGTACAGTGTAGCAGACCATTACAGGTCCTGTCATGTTTATAGAACATAGAACTGGAGCCCAATCTTGTTTCTATAAACATGACGGAACCTGTAATGGTCTGCTACACTGTACGAGTTCATGTTTATAGAAACAAGATTGGGCTCCAGCCGCGGGGATTCGGGCTAAGTCCGAGCGCGGCACAACGCACGACATATAGCTGCCGTGCGGCTCATCTTCTCGGAGTCGCTCTGGCCAAGCGGTTCCGCACGAGACTTCCGAGTCGCAGATCTGGGGATCAACACCTGCCGTCTCTCTTTTGTCATTTTTCTCTATGGCTGTCCTCTGCTTTGGTATTATTATGGCGTTCTTTTGGTGAAAAAACGAGCCTTTTTAGACTAAAAAAACTCCATAATAACGCCGCGTTGACACCAAATGCATTTGATGTAATTATGGAGTTATTTTAGCGTGCTTTTATGGTGTCCTTTTGGTGTTAATTTGAAGTACATTTGGAGTCCGAAGAACGCCAAAATAACACCATCTTTACCAGGTCTCGGGCCACACGGGGCGTACCGCCCTCACGCGGGTTCACCGGTTCGCCGCGCCAGGGCCAGGAGCAGCCAGGGGCTGCGAACGCAACTTTGGGGACTGGGCCAGCATTGTCTGTCCTTGTCCCGCACATGCTCCAGTGGCCTGTGAGATCCCAACTCGGCGGTGGGTGGGTGGGTGTGTGTTTTGCGCTGGCGGGTGTTCCAGTGTATTGCCGGCGCGAGGCGTGAGCCCCGTTCGTAATCAGTTCACACGCCGCGACGCCGCAACGCCGCGGCGCCGCGCTGCACACTGCATACATGCTGCAACGGCCGGCAACGGCACACTCTTGGGCGGTACCGCGGCGGCGGCGTGTGCCGTGCCGTGCGCAGTGTGCCCGACGCGACCCAGCCTCCGCGCCGCCAAGCCGCCGAGCCGCCGAGCCGCGGGGACGAAATTATATGGCAAAGTGTGGCGGCGTTGGCGGGGCGGAGGCGGGGGCGGGGGCGGGGGCGGGGCGGGGGTGGGGGCGGGGCGGGGCGGGGGCAAGGGTGCGCGGAAGTGGCGGTGGCGGCGGCGCGGTTGGCGGCCCAGAGTAAATATACAGTAGGGTGGGTCGAAAATCCCAGAATTAAGCGGCGTATGGTTTTGTTTGCAGTTGACCATATTAGAAAAGAGATCCCACAATGCTGGGGTCTGGTGACGTCACCTTCCATCTCTTTGGAGGCTCCAAACTTGGGTCTAATAGTGAAAAATGGCACTTTTGGCCTTACAGGGACCAAACCATGGATCGCCCAGGATGCGGCTATCTCGCGATGGGTGCGGAATATGTTCCATTATATTCCTGCAAAGTCTGGGCGATGTGGCTCAACATCTTGGTTAAGCCCGGGCACTTGTTTTAACGCTAAAACAAAGTTGCAAAACACTAAAAATTGGATTTAAGGGTCTATTGTTTACTCAAAGGTCCCAGATACTTATATGAATGGAAAGGGCTCAAAAAATGAAATTTTTTGGCATATATAACTTTGTGATCGGACGAAAATTGTTGCCAGGGCGAAACTTTACACATTTCAGCAAAAGCTCAAAAACACTAAAAAGTGATCTTTAGGAGAATATGTATTGCCTGTGAATCCAATATGATTATACAGTTCGAAAGACCAAAAAAAAACGCAAAATTTTGGCATATAAAGTTTTGTGATTGAACAAAAACTCGATTTGTTGTTAATTATAAAAGAAAGTGTAAACGTTCGTCGGGCCATCTCTTGACTCACAAGGGCTTTGCTTCGCTTTGCTTGTTAATTATTTTGCAACTATTCGAGTTTTTGTCCAAACACAAAGCTTTATATACCAAAATTTTGCATTTTTTTAGATCTTTCGAACAGTATGGTAATATTGGATCCACAGGTAATACATATTCTCCTAAAGATCACTTTTTAGTGTTTTTGAAGCTTTTGCTGAAATGTGTTAAGTTTCGCCCTGGCAACAATTTTCGTCCGATCACAAAGTTATATATACCACAAAATTGCATTTTTTGAGCCCTTTCCATTCATATAAGTATCTGGGACCTTTGAGTAAACAATAGACCCTTAAATCCAATTTTTAGTGTTTTGCAACTTTGTTTTAGCGTTAAAACAAGTGCCCGGGCTTAACCAAGATGTTGAGCCACATCGCCCAGACTTTGCAGGAATATAATGGAACATATTCCGCACCCATCGCGAGATAGCCGCATCCTGGGCGATCCATGGTTTGGTCCCTGTAAGGCCAAAAGTGCCATTTTTCACTATTAGACCCAAGTTTGGAGCCTCCAAAGAGATGGAAGGTGACGTCACCAGACCCCAGCATTGTGGGATCTCTTTTCTAATATGGTCAACTGCAAACAAAACCATACGCCGCTTAATTCTGGGATTTTCGACCCACCCTAATATACAGGCGAGGGGCTCAGCTTGCAGCTTAGCCCGCGTTCGTCCCCACGCTTGCCTCCAGCTTGCAGACTACTTCCAGCTCGGCTCCAGCCAGCCTCCAGACTATGTTTCCAGACTTCGTTCCCTTCCCAGCAGCAAGCTTCCCTTTGCTCCGCTGCTCCACGCTGCTCCAGTAGACCGATTCCGAGAGTCGCTTTCGTCGCTCTGTCTCTCTCGCACCCATACGGGACGCCGCACGAGTGCGAGAGAGACGGAGCGACGAAAGCGACTCTCGAAGGCAGTCTGCAGCCGCGGCTTCCACCGCAGCCGCCCTCTCTAGCCTCTCTCCGGGCCTTCCCCGCCCCGCCCCGTTTGCTCCCAGTTTGCAGCGCCCCGGGCAAACTCCGCATTCAGAATCGCGGAATCCAGCAGCGAGGGGTGAAAGGGGAGGGGGGGATGCCGGGTGGCTGCACGCGGAAACGGCGCCTTGAATTGGCGGGGCGAGCCCTAGCTGCAGGGCGACGCCAGCAAGCAGTCTCTCTCGCACTCACGGGGCGTCCCGTAGAGGCGCGAGAGAGACAGAGCGACGAAAACGACTCTCGGAATCAGTCCGCGGGCAACGCGCAGCGCCGCGACGCGCAGTCGCCCCGTGCGGGGGGAGTCCGGGACTAATGGTGTGACGGCGGTAACGAGCGTGCTCAGGACCCGCACTGTCACCGCGAGTTAGCCGAGGACGCCGAGGACGCCGTCGACGGGCGGGGAGGGCGGGGGAGGGAAGGGTGGCCGCGGCGCGCCGCCAGTCCGACGCCGACGCCACGGACACGGACAGGACATGCTCGGCGTGGACGCGTGGCCGCGGGGCCGCCACCGAGCCGCACGCGACCACCACACTGATTCCGAGAAGCGCTGTCGCCGCTCGGCGCTCTCTCTTACCTGTGCGGGATGCCGCATGAGTGCGAGAGAGACGGAGCGACGACTCTCGGAATCAGTCCACAGAGCGCCGCGACGCGACACGCGTGCGTCGACGACCGCTGATCGGACGGGGAGGTACTCCGAACAACAACAGTGTAACGCTCCACCAGGCTCATTATTCCGAACAGTCTGGTTTCGTCGCTCTGTCTCTCTCGCACTCTCACCCCGTGGGGATGCGGGAGGGGCGGAACGCGGAAGGAAACCCCCCTCCTCCCGCCCCCCTTGCTCGAGATGAGACTAAACTCGAGCTCGCCAAATCCATTTTTGCGGCTTTGTTTTCCGGGCCCCAGAGGCGCCACCCCGAGGGGTGCACGACCGTCGGACTGTCTCCACTATGCCACCCTTTTCGCCTTGCGGCCCTGCCTCTGCAGCGGCGGGGCTGGCGGTGGCAGAGCTTGGCGCGGTGCGGCGCGGTGCGGCGCGGTGCGGCGCGGCTTACAAAGGCTCTCATTGTGCCGCGCGGTGCTGCGCGCTGCGCTGTGCGGCGCGGCGCGGCGTGTTGAAGCAAGAGCGTTCCGGGACCCGCGGCCGCGGAGCGCGGACCGCCTGAGACTGGGCCGCGGCGGCGGGGCGCGCTAACAGCGCCGTGTCTACCTAGTCGAGAGCCAGCCGGTGGGACTTTGCCTGCTTTGCCACGCGGCCCGCCGCGTCGCCGCGCCGCGATTAGGGGTCGTCCACATGTTACGTAACGCCGTCCGTCTCTCTCACTCTCATTGGCCAGGACGCAGAGTGGCCACTGTGCGGATCCGGATTTGCCAGAAGACCGGTGGAGGCGGTCAAAATCCCGGACGCGTTTTGAGCTCCAGCGTCGCTAAATGGGACTCGAACGGAACGTGTGACCCCACCAATGGATTGCTCTCCGAACGAGCAATCCATTGGTGGGGGTCACACGTTTGGTTCGAGTCCTGGTTAGCGACTCTGGAACTCAAAACGCGTCTGGAGTTTTGACCGCCTCCTGCGACGCCTGCACTGCTTTTTTCGTATTTGCCGTTGGAGACAACACTACCGGCCCTAATTATTCACAAACACTCGCAAACACTCCTAAGCCATTAACATAAAGCACACACAGAGAGAAAGAGAAAACAATAAAAGAAACTGGCTGGTGTTTTCGCGCGCTTGGATTCGGGCACGTGGAAAGGATACGTAACGAAGCTTGCTATTTTTTTTTCTCCCGCGTTTCCCCAATTTTCTCCTCAGCATGCAAACACAGCCACCCCCAACCCCGGCGGGCTGCTTCCGAAGGGAGGTCTCGCCGCGTCGTCTCGCTCGCACTCGAGTGGCGTACCGGCGGGGTGCGAGGGAGACAGCCACTCCTCGGAGTCGGCCCCCGCGAACCATGGCACCCTACAGTGGGCCAGAAGACCGGTGGAGGCGGCCAAAACTCCAGACGCGCTTCGAGCTCCAGAGTCGCTAAATAGGACTCGTACCGAACGTGTGACCCCATCAATGGATTGCTCTCCGAACGAGGAATCCATTGGTGGGGTCACACGTTCGATTCGAGTCCAGCTTAGCGACTCTGGAGCTCGAAACGCGTCTAGAGTTTTGGCTGCCTCCACCGGTCTTCTGGCCCACTGTGCACCACCCCATTCCTTTCCCTGTCTGCTGCACTCAGGCCGAGGCCACGCGCAATCCGAATCCCCGCCCCGAATCAGTCGATGGCCACCTTTTGTGCTCAGCCCCCGACGAGTACGTAACGCGCCGCGTGCTGCGTGGCATTGCTAACGACCCCGAACCTAACCCGACCTGACCTCACCTCACAGCCTCACCGAATCGGACCGCTCTACCTTGTAAGCACTTTGGTCGTCCAAAGAATACGTAATGCATAGCTGCATCAGGGTGCTTAGACGGCGTTTGAAACCGCGAGGCCCTTTGCAACGGGCCGACTAGGCAGAAAGCGTGACGGGCCTCGAAAGTAATGTCCTCGCCAGGCGTTCTCAGTGTGGTTCCCTCCCCCTCCGCCAGGCCGGGCGCTGTGGGGCTGCGGGGCTGTGCTGTGCCTCGAGCCGTTGGCCGTGGGGCTGTGCAGTTCGTCAGGATCAGGGCCTCGGCGGCCTCGGCTTCGGTCTCGGGCCGCCGGACGCGCGCCTCCCCGCCCCGCGTGGGTCTTGCCTAAAGACTTAGCGACCTGCCACGGCCCGGCCCCGAACTTGTCTGTTTACTGCGTGACAGTAGAGCTGGGACCATTTCTTTCCCGGCTTTTTCCGGGCCTCTGCCAGGCCGACGCCGAGGGGGAGGTCTCGTCGGTGTGTCTCTGTCACACCTGCACGGGACGCCCTATGAGAGCGAGAGAGAGAGAGAGAGAGAGAGAGAGAGAGAGAGAGAGAGAGAGAGAGAGAGAGAGAGAGAGAGAGAGAGGCCTCCCCTCGGAATGAGCCTGCTGGGCGGCCGCCTCTGGGGGCAGAGCGTCTGGAGGCGGCCGGGGAGGAAGGAAGCGCGATCGTAGGCAGCGGACTCTTTCCGCTCTGTCTCTCTCGCACCCCTGCGGGACCTCCGGGACGCCCCACAGTGGGCCAGAAGACCGGTGGAGCGGCCAAAATTCGAGACGCGTTTTGAGCTCCAGAGTAGCTGAATGGAACTCGAACCGAACGTGTGACCCCACCAATGGATTCCTCGTTCGGAGAGCAATCCATTGGTGGGGTCACACGTTCGGTTCGAGTCCCATTTAGCGACTCTGGAGCTCAAAACGCTTCTATAATTTTGGCCGCTCCACCGGTCTTCTGGCCCACTGTGCGCCCTGCGAGTGCGAGAGAGACAGAGCCACAAGAGCGCCGCCGTTCGGAAGCGGCCCAGCAGGCGCGTCCTCCGGGGGCGGCCGGCAGAGCAAGCAGCACACACAGCACACCAACAACTCCCTCATTCGCCTGCGCATTCGCCTGGACCCGGTCCTAGTCATTTCGCTTGCCGCGTTCCCGCGGAAAAGCCGGAAAAGCACAACTCTTATCAATGTTGCAGCGCGCCAGCTCGGCAGTGAATAAAACACGCACTAAGTACGCCTTTAGTCGGCCGCGCCTCGCGTCTGTGTGTGTGTGTGTAGGTGTGTGTGTGTGTGTGTGTGTGTGTGTGTGTGTGTGTGTGTGTGTGTGTGTGTTACACAGCCCCCTTCCCCCCGATCCGCCCCCGCGTTGCCGCGCTTCGATGTCCAAACTGACGTACAAAGGAGTCCTCCGGGGGAGCAAGGCATGCAGGTCAGCGGACTGATTCCGCGAGTCGTTTTCGTCGCTCCGTCTCCCTCGCACCTAAAGGGGACGCCCCACGAGTGCGAGAGAGACAGGGTGACGAAAAGGACTCTCGGAATCGGTCTGCAGGGCGGTTCGAATAAACGCAACGAACAGTACTGCGCGTTCCTTTCACCGCGAGGGGGCCACGGGACTGCTCTGGTCGCCCACGTCTCCCCATGGTCCCACTACGTACGAATCCCATGCCGCACCAAGCCCACCTCCCCCATGGGCCACCCGTCATCATCGCCTTCGAACCGGCAGTGTGTCTGTCTCTCTCGCACCCCACCCCCGCGGGACGCCCCACGATGAGTGCGACGGACAGGGCGACAGGGTGACGAAAGCAGCCCCCGTCCCGAGTCGGCCGAAAGCAGCCGCAGCAACATCAAGGGCCGCGCGTATCAGAGGGCTGATTCCGAGAGTCGTTTTCACCGCTCTGTCTCTCTCGCACTCAAGGGGCGATCCGTGTCGGTGCGAGAGAGACAGAGCGACGACAGCGACTCTCGGAATCAGTCGACAGGCTCGTCACTCGATGGTGGCTGGACTGGCGGGACCGACCCGACCCGGCCCGACCCGACCCGGCTTTTGAATCGATATTACGACTACAATGAACCGCGTTGATATGACGGCCGGCCGCGTATAGTGCGGCACTGCGGCGGGGAGCATCCCTAAAAGAGAACTGCTTTACAAGCACTTTGGCGGCCGTCCCTCTCGTAAAAGCGCGGCCAAAGTTGCGATCTTTTTGAACACGAGAGGGCGGGACGAAGCACAGTGGGCCAGAAGACCGGTGGAGGCGGCCAAAACTCCAGACGTGTTTTGAGCTCCGGAGTCGCTAAATGGGACTCGAACCGAACGTGTGGCCCCACCAATGGTTTCCTCGTTCGGAGAGCAATCCATTGGTGGGGTCATACGTTCGGTTCGAGCCCTGTTTAGCGACTCTGGAGCTCAAAACGCGTCTAGAGTTTTGGCCGCCTCCACCGGTCTTCTCGCCCACTGTGCGAAGGGGGCGGTCTGTTAGAAGAACGCTGCGCAGCCATTGGCGTTGCGTTGCCGGGCTTGCCCATCGACAATAATTTATACCGCAAGGCGAGGCGGGCGCCCTTCAACAGTTATGCAGAGGGTGGCGATCCCCCCGGCCCTTCAAAAAGTGCCTGGGGAATGACCCAATGAATGGATTCTGCAGAACTGTTGGCGGTAGTTTCGCAGGGTCCGGTCCCAGTCGCGAACCGAAAGTTTGAATGGAAGAAACATCCCCCTCCCCCATTTTTGCTCCGAAGGGAAATGATGGGAAATAATTCGTCCGGCGAGGCGAGCGGGTCGGTACAGCGTACTCCGCATCGACCGGACCGATACACTGGTCGGATAGCCATCGGTGCCGTCGGGGCGTCCGGGGGCGTTTGCTGCGGACAAGCACTCACGCGACGACCAGGAGGCCAGCTCGACGCCGGCGGAGCTCCAGCACCCCATCGCCGTCCCAGTGGCCGTCATGCCGACATGCCTTCGGTTGGACACCTGCACGCCACACGCACACACACACACACTGGACACACAAACACACACACACTCGGTGCACTCCGCGATCGCTACCTGCTTCACTCTGGCCCGCATCCTGGAGGCGTGGTCGGGTTCCCTGGAGGAGCCGGAGGACTAGCCCTGCACGCCGGCGCCCGGTCCCCTTTATAGACTCCCGGTGCCCGGTGGCCGCCGTGGAGGCCCCCCGCGCGGCCGCGCGGCCGCGTGCCGCCATGGTGCCGCGTGCACCCCCTCCGGGCCCTCCACCGCGCCTCCACCACGCCGCCACCACGCCTCCAGCGCGTCCTTGAGCCCCCACCCCGGACGGCCCGCGCGGCCCGGACGCGTCTGCATGTTGCCGTAGGCCCTGGACGCCGTGGGCGCGGCGCTACGGCGCTCCGCCGCGCGGCCGCCGCCGGCCTGGGAGCCCGCGGGGTGGCGGCGGCGGCCGGGGCGGGGCGGGGGAGGGGGAGGGGGAGGGGCACCCGAGACAAACCCACCCACATTCGGAAAATAGATTGCGCGGCTACATTACTCCACGGCGTCGTGTGCACGGCACGGCGCGGCACGGCGCGGCACGGCGCGGCCCGTGGGACCAGGGACCAGGGACTGTCAGGGACTGCCAGGACGGCCGGCTGGCCCAAACGACGGCCCGGTCCTCCGTGGGTCCTGAGCCAGCTGTGCGGCGCCCTGGCTACCGGCGGGGTCCTGGCCTGGGTCCGTGGTCCTCGCACTGCCGCCCCGCCGCGCGCCGCCACGCCGGCTAACCTCGTTGCTTCGCCGATTGCAATCCGCGCCCCGAGCAGCAAAGAGCGCCACCCCTAGCGGCACCGCGCCCAGCACACTCATTCCGGGAGTCGTCTCTCTCGCACCTACACGCCCCGTACACGGGACGCCCCATGAGGGCGAGAGAGACAGGGCGACGAAAACGACTCTCGGAGTCAGTGTGCAGCGACATACAGTGGCGCCGCCGGTCTAATTTTCAAGACGGGAAAGGAAGCGGAACAGTCCAATCCCGCGACGCGACGGCTTCCGGCTGCTTAGTGCTTCCGGTCTCGGGAAGGCACTGCGGTTTGGTAACCTTTTCGACACGACCCCGGCAGACACCCAGGGCGGTTTGCAAAGGTTCAAGACTGGACTTTCAACTACGGCTACGGGAGGAAAAGAGGTGGGATTTATTCACCCCGCGAGAATTCGGAGAACCGAACTTTGCTGCGTTCGGTTCCTGAGAGGTCTCTTTTCTCGAAGGCGTTGCTGCAGCCGCGTGTGGCTGGCTGCCGGTGCTGGTCAGCCCCGCCCCGCCCCGCACAGTGGGCCAGAAGACCAGTGGAGCGGCCAAAACTCTAGACGCGTTTCGAGCTCCAGAGCCGCTAAATAGGCCTCGAACTGAACCTGTGACCCCACCAATGGATTGCTCTCCGAACGAGGAATCCATTGGTGGGGTCACACGTTCGGTTCGAGTCCCATTTAGCGACTCTGGAGCTCAAAACGCGTCTAGAGTTTTGGCCGCCTCCACCGGTCTTCTGGCCCACTGTGCCCCGCCCCGCCCCCTCGTGGCGCTGTGCTGTGCTGTGCGCGGCGGTGACGCGGCCAGAGAAAGTCATTTTCGTTTTCTTTTCAGCTGGCCTGGTATCCCCGGCATGGCCACGCCGCACGGCGGCGCGGCGGCCCGAAGCCCGAAGGAAACACAGAATAATCATTGTTTGGTAGTCGTGGCGCTCGGCGTGGCGCGCGGCGCGCCAACAGGTTCCCATAGCACACGGCGGACCGCGGTCCGCGCCAGACACCCCAGCCCCTTCCATGCCCCCGCCGCCCCCGCCGCCCCGCCCTTCGCGTCCGACGTCGCGACGTCGCGCCCAACGCCGCCGTCGTGGCCCCTGGGCGATAAGTGAGTGCAGCAGACTGACTCCGAGAGTCGTTTTCGTCGCTCTGCCTGTCTCGCACCTCTACGGGAAGCCAGCGCCATGAGTGCGAGAGAGACAGAGCGACGAAAACGACTCCCGGAATCGGTCTTGCAGTGGAGTGACTCGGACTGGACTAGGGTGACGAAATAACGAGCACGTGCGCCCAGTATAGTCTTCGTTGCTGTCCCTCTCTCTCTCTCTCTCTTGCACCTACCGTTGGCCAGCGAGGCGCGGCCCATGCGTGCGAGGCACAGCGACGAAAGCACACTGTTGGGGAAGGGATCAGAGCTCTTGTCGGGCTGGTTGCAAGCCCGTTGAAGAAGCCCCCCCCCCCCTCCCCGTTTCATCACGTCACTCAAAAGGTGTCGAAAAAAAATTGACCCAGACGAACTGTTGGATCAAGTCGCTCAGTAATCAAACAAATATGTTTTTTTTTCCTCCTGTTAACCTGACTGCTACTACTACTGCATCAGTCTGCTGTCGAAAAAGTGCCCTAACGGGAGGGGATGCTTCGGATGGCCGATAGCGCGCCCCCACTCGAATTTGGCGCTCCGGTTGCCACCCTTCACGGCGAGCTAGCCACTACACCGAACATCGAGAATAATGGCTGTTTTGGCATGTTCTTCAGTACCCAAAACCAATTTTTTCAGTCGAAACATCTCTTATAAAATTAATAAAATGTAAAACTCAATTTATTGGTTGACGTAGACGAAAGGCACGATAAAAATACTGTGGCGGATGGGCGGATGAACACAGGACGTTTTCTGCCGCTAAGTTGCCTGCACCGATGTTGTTTACGTTTTCGAAAAGTTTGTTTATTTCTCCGGAAGCCGATTCTGTGAGTTGAATTTGCTCCATTTGTGCTCGGATCTCCCATTTTTTAAATTCTATTCATGTTCATTATTGAAATTTTCTCCTGTCAGGGTGCAAATGCAACCATGAGCAGTGTGGCTGTGCGTGATTTGACAGAGGTTATGGGGGAGTGTGGGGGCGTTTGACATTGGCTGCAGCTGCACCAAGATCAGAACACCTGTCAGACATCAGTTCGCCTTGTGACTGCCCACGAAATTCCAATGCACTGTCTAGGCGCAGCTGAAATAGATTCAACTGAAATGCGCATCGCGGACTGCTTCTGCTTGTGGTAAGTCCCTCTGTGAGCAGTTTCAAGCTTGTAGATGGGTGTATTACGGATCTAGGGACTTTTCATTTCTAGTTTTCACCTACACCGCAGCTCTTTTCGTTGAGTCTTTTCGTTTTGCCCGTTTTCAGATGCAGTGATGAGTGACAGTGATGATACGGACATCCTGCTATTGATTCCACCAGACTTCTTCCTCGTTGATTCTTCTGACGCCGATTCAGTCAGTCATGGAGACAATCTAGCTGGGCGAACTGTCGTAAATGATCTTATTTCTCATGTGAATGAGCTAGAAGACAGAATTGCACAAATTGAAAAGAAGGACACTTCGTTCTCAAAATTGAATGATTCTACAAGTTCCGTTTATTCATCCCCAAGTTCAAATTTGATGAGACGGGAAATGAACCCCTCAAGCAGACATCTTGGATCTGATTCTAGTCTTAATTCGAGTCCCTCTAGAAGAGTTACTCGACATAACTCTTTGCCACCCACTCCCAGCAGCAGCTACCGCTCCTTAGCACCATCATCAAGAACATGGGGACGTAACTATTCCAGTCCCTCTAAAGTGGTTCCCAAAACCTACAGGAATTTTTCTGATGATGGTTGGGAAAATTTAGGACGAGAAAAACCTAAAGGAAATGAGTTGTTGAGTGAAGTAGACACGTTCTTGGATGGATTAAAGCGAGACAGTGCTGCCTCAAGAGCAAACAAGGATAATGACCTTGTTGCAGGAGCTTTACCTCCCTCACCTCAAAAGAGAGATTCAGCGAATGGAGTAGCTCGACTTCAGTTGGATGAAGTTGATCGCTTATTAAAAGAAGTAGAAGCAGAACAGAAAAATATTGAAGCACGATTGGGAACTCATGATGCTCCCGAAGTCCGCCGAATTGTCCACAAACCAGGTGAAACTATTGGGTCTATACCTGACCTTGGTTTTGGTGTGCGTGAGCATTGGAAGGATGTGGATCGTTTCCTTGAGAAGGAGAGGAGTCAAAAGCCTGTGGACCGTTTCCTTGAGAAAGAGAGATACCAGCCACCCATCGAAGAACCAATCGCTACTACTCGTAAGCAGTATCAACTCGGAGAAAATGTGGGTTCCATTCCAGACCTTGGGTTTGGTGTGCGAGAGGCATGGGCTTCTCCATCCAAACAGTCTAAACCAGCAGAATCCCTTGGTGAACCCATTGTGGAGCAGATTGTCTCTCCCCAAACTGCTACAATGCTCCAATCTGAGAACAGTCCACTTCCAAGGCAGTCTCCCAAAGTTTTTGCTTCGAGGCGTAAACTTGATTTGGATTCCCATGCCAAACCGAAGGCACAAATTGATGACGTGCCCTCACATGAACATCACCAAGTAATGTCTCATGATTCTTTCCCATCAAGTGCAGATCAAGCTGCTGTCAGAAATAGGAGGTCTGCTCTGCCCCCAACAGGGTCAGTTTCACAGGAAGAAATTGTGTATGTATCCTAATAATTCATTGCTTTAAAAAAAAAAAAAAAACAATCTTTACTTTATTATTGTAATGGTGCTGGAAAACAATTGTTTCTGTTCATTCAAAGGCCATCCAAACCTCTACCAAGTCTTGCAGAGCTGTGGAGTGATGGAGAGCGACCAGCAGCCAAGAGTACAGCTGACACAAAACTACTTCAAAAGTATGAAGAGGAACGCTGCCGTCGTCAAGGTTTGTGTTCTTGATTATAAATTTTCTTTCATTGTTTTCTAAATTATGAGTTGTATAATTTAGGTACGCCATGTAAAAATCGACTAGTAATACCATATATATTTTGTAGCACTGTGAGCAACTGGTCCAAGCACTTCAAACTAAACTTCTGGAATCCCAACAAAAGTTAGCTGTTGCCGTCCAAGTTGATTCGGACAAAGATGCAGCAATAGCAAAGTTACAGGGTGCGTGGAATAGCCTTGCTGACCACTGGCGGTCTGTGGAAGACCAACGTCATGGCCTATCCAAGCAGCTCCAGGACCACAAGTTGAGAAGTGAGAGTCAGTTGAAGCAAATGCAGGAGGTCAGTTTGTTTTGTCTTGACATTGATTTTAGCATGCCTTGTTTTTTTTTATCTTATCTCATCTATAAGAAGTAGAAAACTGCTTCTGCTTTGCCTAATTAGTTTTAAATTTGGCTTGGCTATGCGTATGGAACTAACAGAAAATGGAACGTTATGAGACTGAGCTATCTAAAGCCCTTGATCTAGCACATGGCTACAAAGAGCAAAGTGACAATGCGGAACGGGTTCATAGTTCACAAATGGAACAACTGGCAACTAAAGCTCATGAGCTAGAACGAAGGCTAGCCGCAGCAACTCTTGCCTGCTCTGAAGCTGAGGAAAGAGAAGAGCTTCTTCGAGCACAAATTAATGAGGTGAATGTAACACTTAACATTTTAAAATTAACTAATTTTTTCCACTTATACTTAATGGCAGCCTTTATCTTAAATGTCTTATCATTTGTGCTCCCTGCTCCCTGTGTAACAGTAATAACTTTTTATAACTCATCTAACACTAGAACTTATGTCACTTAATCATAACAACTGTTTCTCCAACATGATCGTCAGGACCATGAAAAGCTGACCAAGCTACAGGCAGCTATGGATGCTGCAACCAAATCTTTGACTTCACATGAAGCTAATATTGCTGTTTTGGCAGAAGAAAAGTCGACTTTACAGACACGTCTCAAGGAAGAAAAGGCTCGATTAGATACTCAACAGCAAAACAGGGACAAGATAAGAGCAGAACTTGATGAATCTAAAAAACGAGAGGTACTTAGTGGAAGTCATCTAATTATAGTGCCATGCTTTATTCAGAAAAATGAGAAAATGAGAAATGAGAAATTTTAACCAAATTTTCTTTTAGAGAAATCTCCAGAGTGAGTTAAAAAAGAACTCAGAACAATTAGAGAGCATTAAAACTGAGCTTCATGACTTCTACCAGAAACAGTTAGAGCGTGTTGTCCGAGATAAACTGAAAGAATTCCAAGGTCAACTAGACACAGCGGAATCAGCTCTGCAGCGTGAACTTGAAAGTCGAGAACGAAGTGTTGCTCAGCTTGCTGCGAGACAACTTCAACATGTGACTGAAAAGTGAGATCAGTTTCATATATCATTATTTTGCTGTTCTTTTTGTTTATAACAGTGATTAAAATAAGAGAGTCCGGTATGATGCTATGCTTTTTGAGAATAATATTTTTGCGTTGTTAACATTGCAGGCATAAACTTGAAGTCTCACTCTTAGAACAAAAGCATTCTGAAGAGCTGAGACTCATGCAACTCCAATTGACTAAGGCCTCCCGTCAGATTCAAGAATTGGAAACTCGCCTCGCTGCTCATGAAAAACGGAGCTCAACAATTGCTGAGCGTTTGCATGGAGTTATGGAAAACCAGTGGCGAGAGGCATTGAATATTATCAGCAGTCCAAATGATAGTGTTTGTATTATAATTTTGACCATTAGGTTCTTTTGTATTTTTTAAATTGCAACTTTATTTGTGAGTCTTACTTTTGGCTATTCTGTTGTAGAATGGAAGGTCTAATGGCAGTTCTGTGAAACCTGAGAAGCCTGGTGTCCGAAATGATAAAGGTAATGACACAGCATGGATGCTGGTCCAACAACAACAGAAATCTCAGAGCCAGTGCAGTAGCAGGTCTTCTGTGGATGAAGCTCCCTTCAGTCGGGATGGACAAATAACTCATCGAAATGCAACCCCAACTCAGCAGATACCAAGCCAAACCGAGGAAAATGATGAACTCCGAAAGTACATCAAAATGGTATGGAGGCTATAGTGTCTTGATATTGCCATTGCTATTTGGTTCATGAGATAACGCTGCCAACTGCTGTGTTTCATCTAACCTTTCTGTTTGCTCCTTATGATAGTTGCTGGAAAGAGCTCCTGGTAACCCAGTCTATTCACCACTTGATGAAGAAAAGCCTCAGTCTGGAGCAAAAGTATGTTTTTGTTGAATAGGTGTTTGTTCCTTTGCAAAATCCAATAGTGAAGTTTCTTGACACTTCTTTTCTTCCACAGGCGTCGGGAAGTGCTAATTCTAATCTGCAGTTGAAACCCCCATGGAAATGAAAGTATTAGTTTACAACGGGTACTAAAATCTTTAGAATTCCTAATGGTTACCAACTAGGTTTAACAAGTGTGCCTTTTAAAGTAATTTATAACTTTAATACCCAATTTTTGTGAATGGATTTTTATTTTTTATAGGTAGATTGAGATATTTGATAAGAGATATCATTTGTATTTATTTTAATTGTTCACACCAGAACATTCAGCAGTTTTACTACGCATACCAAGTTTTTATTCGTGTGGGTTGAATTAATTGTGTGACTAACATTTTACAGCAGAAGAAATGAGATAATATTTATTACGTGTAATTTAATGTTGTGTAGGAGGAAAGGTTATTAAATAACAGCAAAACCATAAGATTTTATAATTTACATTTTATTGGTTAACAGAAACAGTAAAAGAAAGTGTGAGCTTAAAAATAATTCCATTAAAAAATTTAAAAAAAGAAAATCAAAATGTAAGTCAATAGTTTCTTCTTTTGGAAAAGCACTTTTTATACACTATGAAAAGAAATATAAGTGGTGTTTCAAACTCAGTCAGCATTCTAGAATTTAACCGCTATTCATTGACTCTAAGCATCATAACATTTAACCTAACATACACATTTGTATGCATGCACATCCATGCTCTACTGTATCCATCCATACATGCAGAATAATGCAAAAGTAATCACAGAAACACACAATGGCACAAACCCAAAGTAAAAGCAACAGAAGGTGTCAGTTTTTACAAAATTTAAATGTAACATTCGTGATCAAGCCTTCAAAATGAGTGAGGACAACAAAATTTTAAAATCTCATTCATACACTATTAAAATCAATGGATAGACAGTGATACAGATCAAGCTGGGGGGGGGAAGAGTTTTAGAAAGAACATGCCTCCCTCACCCATCTACACAACACCAATATGATTAGGAACCAAGGGCCCACACCTCTTAAACATACACAAATAAGAAAACTCCTGCAGGCATGCTCGCACTTTTCCAAGACTTGAGTAGCTTATCTCTTAAGCTAACTTGTCACAAGTGTGACAAGGTTTCTTATGAAATCTTCTGAAAGTGATGGAAAAATGTGCTCTTGAGAACACAATAAGCACACCCAGCAAAAGCACACAATGTCTATGAGATATGAATCCGCAGCTTTAAACAACTGCTGTTATTTAGTTGAGTGATATCAGCTTTGCACTTCAAAACTTTGGTCTTGCTGCACTCAGTACATCACATCTTATGAGAATCCTTTGAAACAAACTGTTAACATGTATATTTTTTCTTTGATGCATTCCAAATCAGCATGCAATTAACTTCTCTGCCAGAGTAACTGGCCTTCCAGACTGGAGGAAAGTGAAGTAAACTTGCATGCTGCTTTAGAGCGCAGTGCTTATTGAAAAGGAGGGTTTTATGTAACCATTGCAAAAGTCTCAATTTAGTTACAAGAAACTTGCTTAATATATCTAGAACAAAGTGACCAAGTAAGCAGCAGAATTGAGGATGTCCACAAAAAAAAAACCAAACAAAAAAAAAAAAAACAACAACTGTGTTCTTAAAAAGCTATTGTAATAGTACTCAAGGACTAGTAAGTCTAATGTTGAAAATTATGAACATCTCACAAACAAAGATTATCTCTTAATGGAAGAGATGATTGAACATCACTGGAGTCAATTCTCAAAATAGACTTCTTCAGACCTAACAGATAAAATTGTGGAAGCCAAAAATAAAATGAACTTAATATTTGGACTGTATTTCTATCTGTACACAAACAGTCCAAATTGAAGCAGAAATTTGAGGTATTATCAATCCTGAGATTATCAAAATTATCGCTGGGAGTTGGGTGGACACTGGTGATTTCGGTCTGTGAGAGGAACATACACCACACCCATTAGTGTCTTCTGAACAATCGACCCATCACTTGACTTGTCAAATTGCTCCAGGGTTTGGCTGCCTCCCTCTGGTCCAACAGGTACAACTAAACGACCACCAGGCTTTAACTGCTGGATCAGCTAGAAAGAAAAAGGAAAAAAAATTAAAGGACACAAATCAAAGTAAAACCAAAGCAGTAGAGAGGAAAGGTCCTTGAATACTTACAGCTTGTGGGACCACTGGAGCTGCAGCTCCTACATGTATGGCATCAAAGGGAGCGTCTTCAGGGTAACCTGCACGGCCATCTCCGGCTGTAAGAAACAAAACATTGATGTGAATA
This sequence comes from Thrips palmi, assembly GCF_012932325.1. Lineage (NCBI taxonomy): Eukaryota > Metazoa > Arthropoda > Insecta > Thysanoptera > Thripidae > Thrips > Thrips palmi. The sequence continues at coordinate 8,965,900 of NW_023144629.1, read as the reverse complement.
TTTTACTAGTAACTTTTTCCTATGTGACTCAAAACAAACAAGAAATAATAATAGTATTAGCGAAGCAGCAACATCCAAAATACTACTACAGTATTTACCGATTAATTTGAGACGTCCAGTATTAAGTAGCTCAGGTTTGTCAGACAGAACATTTTTCCGGGAGAATTCTACTAGCTCAGGAATATGATCAATGCCTACAACTCGCCCCCTCTCCCCAACAAGGAGAGTCATGCAGACAGTGAGATATCCTGAGCCAGAACCAACATCTAGCGCCTTGTTTCCTTCTCGTAGATGGTCTTTCAACTGTTCGAGTGCGTAGGCATGCTAGAAATCAACAACAGTGCTCATGAAAATAAATAAATAGAGATTTACAGAGAAATGCAAGAGTGCAAAGCTTGTTAACCATGAATGAAGAACTAACCATGTGCGGAGCACTAATGGTGACACCGTAGCCGATGCCCTGGGGGGCATCCATATACGGATTTGATTTGGAATATTTCCCACGGTCCACTGCCAGCATAGTTCTCTCAATAACATCACTTTTTATGATATTGTTTGCTGTAAGAAAATAACAAATAAGGACATGTCCATAAAGAACAGTGCAACTGATATGGAGCTGCGTTAAAAGTAACTTACCTCGCAAGTTCCTAACTAGGTCTGCATTCGTCTTCCCATGCGACCTCCAAGCCATAGCAAACAAAATTGAGGCTGCAACTAGTATAAAAAACCAAAGGCACTCCTTTCCCATCCACGGCTGTTACAAGGGTAAGTTCATCTGGAAAGAAAAATCTGCTGTCTAACAGGCTGAAGTAACAACAGAGGGAAGCTCCAGCTGGGTAGGCAAGAGCACGCCAATTTCTGTCTAATGAAACATAACAATCTGTAGGCAATCCGAAAAAAATTACCATTCTATCTAGGCAGGACTTAGTCGCTCCATTTTTGAACGTACAAAATCAGTACAAACGGAACCTAACCTCCAAAATAAGTACACATCCGAAGAGCTTTACGCTCACAGCAGTGGAAGGCCACTGGCGCCACTTACCATTTTCGAGAAACTGTTCGTGCTTAAGAGTACGAACGTTGATTCAGTTTGAAAATAAAAAAGTTGAGCGAAACTAAAAATAATGCAAAAGGTAGGGGGCCCGCTCTCACATCGCACCACCGAGGCCACCCCCGCCCTGGGCTAGGTCGCGTTCCGCCAAGTCGTCTGAAGTCTGAACGCCATCTTTGTTATTGCAAGTCCCCCCCCCCTCTCCCTAAGGTGTAAATTACACCTTACCTCTCCCCCCCTACAGCAAAGCGCAAACGTCCAAGGTGCAGCTAACTTGAATCTTCCACTCTCACCTCACATTTCCATCAAATGTCATTGCTGTCAAATTGTGTCCAGACTGATGAGTGTAGACACAAATCCTTGCGAACAGAATGACATGTACCTGCCAGCAGTGAGTGTACGATGAATTTTGAAGTGGTGGACGACAGGGTGTGATTGAAAATACACTTTGTAAATACAGTCAATTTTTAATGAGGAATAGTCAGCAGTAAGCATGCACAGCCTGCTAGGAATTAAATAAAAATGTCACAGGAGTTACATTCAACAGTAAAATAATGTGACAAGTATTAACACACAGTGAGAAACTGAAGACCATACAAAGGTCGAACAGAAATTTGATCAATCACAACTTACATTACAACACACAATATCAAGCGGAGATGGCCTTCTCAGTACAGCTACATTTATAGGAATCTTCTTGATTAGAAGCTCCAGTGATTACTTTTTAAAAACTCATAAGTACTTGGAGAAAAATACAAACCTTTTCCTGGAATGCAGAGAAAACAAGTTAAAACACTAGGTGAAGAATATACAGACATCAAGTTGAAGTGCCACTTCCAAGTAAAACATTAAAAACAACATGGGATGGCCCTTCAAATTTAGAACTAACTGCCTCAACGAAATTGCAGAATGGACACACAAGAGCACGAGTGATTCAATTTCTGAAACTAAATATGTTGTGATTTCATTGGATTAACAGTACGAAACTGTTTTATCACAGATTAAAATGAGAGTTTGAAATGTTAAAGTCAGCAATGTCAATCATAATGTATCGGAATAATTTAACATAAAAACTAATACAAAATTATGTACTATAATACAGATTGTACAAAATATCAAAATACCTCATCTGCCAAACAGCTTACAAGTACAAGGCACAATGGTTGAGCCTAATTCAAGAGTAAGCTCGAAACATACCTAAGAGAAGTTAACTGACATACCAAAAAGTGAGACAGGCACTTAAAATGCCTCTACATATCAGCAACAGAAAACAGGTTTCAAATTGGGCCTCGACATTTTGCAGACAAAGCTGTTACTTTGGCAATAAAAAAAACAACAAGAATCACAACCTATTCAACAACAAGTGCATCATCATTAAACACCATCAAGCGATGGTTGACCAGAGACACGCCATGCCAGCGATTGTTCTTGTACTTTTCCCGAACAGCCTGCTGGGGAATGTGAGGGGCCCTGGCGTGAGTGGTGTTGAGGTGGGTTATGCAGGGAATGAGGGCGGAGAGTTGGTATCCAGTGCTGTCTGCAATGTCTGTTGGCCATGCCTCCAATCCCAGGGCATGTCGGGCATAGGCAATGGTGGAAGATGCCAGAACAGAAGGCAAGAATTGAAGGTAGGGATCACCCTCCAGGAGGGAGAGTTCACACAGGTACTGCAAAATTTTAAAAACAATTACTAACAATGTAAAAATAGGAAGATGATATCACAGGTAGAAGGCTTACCATAGCAAGGAACATGACTCTTTCTGAGAAGTCAAAGGATACACAGTAGTTAGTAATAAAAACTAGGGGAGTTGGAGAAGAGATATCAAAAGCCAGGACTTTCAGGATAAGATGCTCCATGCGCAGAACCTGGCGCTTAGTGTAAGTGTCATCTGTGATGTAGACAAATTCTCCAACATCAGGTGGATAGATCTCTTCATATTTACTGAAAGAAAAAAAGCAATAGTAATTTGACTGCTTCTCAAAGAAACACACCTGATACAGATAAAACTCAACTTACGCAGCAATGAACATAGCAGCAGTACCAACAAGCTGCAATTTGGCTCTGACTACAGACATAAGGCTAAGGAAGCGGTCAATGTATGACACTGCAAGGTACAAAGTTTCAGTCTGCAATCTATACTCCTCAGCAACTTCGACCATCCACTCAACAAGAATGGTCCTCATGGTGTATGTGATATCTGGCTGCCTACGCATGTAGTTAGGCTTGGGGCGATGTTTGGTCTGAACAAATAGGCTTTATAAGTAAACCCATTAACAACAGGTAACAAAAACCATCAGAAAAAAAAACACTTACTTCAGCTTCAAGCAGGTAATCGTAAATATCATCCCTGTACTCATCCATATCGAAAAGAATCCTCTCTGCCACAGCTTTACTCCTTGTTCTTGGTGATGAATCAACAATAGATACATCAACTTGCATCGGAGACTGATAAATTTCAGACATGGACACATCTGCTTCAGGTTCCGCAGATTCGACAACAGGTCTTGCGTCCAGCACAGAACATGACTCATCTTCCTTGGGCTCGGCAGCGGCAACCACCTGCAAGAGAGCCACAAATTGAGGGATTGGCAACAAGCTTGGGAAACATCAGGAGTGTCAAACAAAAGTTCAATAGATCACACACCTTAGACAATTCAGGAACGAGGACTGCGGATTGTTCAGATTGCTGGTCAGGAACATCTTCATGGATTTTGAAGTCTTCGACATCTTCATGAATTTTAAAAGTACCCTTTTTCTCCTGAAACAGAAGAGACGAAATAAGAGTTCAATCACACGTCAAGTGACAAATCAATGAAAAAAAAAAAAAACATTGGAAGGGTCACAACAGCAAGATGAGCGTATAGGGTCCGCAAAAACTAGAGCTATCACAGACGGCGGTTAGAGCCGGAGGCGTTAGAAAAGTTAAAGAATCCACAAAGAAGCGGGGCTCTCCACGTCGCCTAAAGGGATGGGAAACCCCACTGACGCATCAAAACCGGAAAAACCAAAGTCCGGTGAAATAGGGCTGACCGCCAAAACTGGTTGGAGGCACCAAAACAATGAAATCGCGACGATCGGCGCACCAGGAAGGCGTCCGACTTACCGGCTTCAGGCCGCGACTTTGGCCAGCACGAGACCCATTGTCGTTGATCACACCTAGAACCGTCCGTTTTTGCTGAGCCTGCGAGTTGGCAGACACATCCTTGGCCTTTCGAAGTTCTGGTGGCCGATTCTCTTGGTCGGTGTGGATGTGGAACGAAGCCATTTTGTCTTTACCTGATAAATATCCGACAGAAAAGTCAACGCACTGAGGAAACGTCAGTTCAAACACGAGACATTACCGCAAGTAACGGGCGTCTTACTTGGGCGGACTCCAACGACCGCAGTCCTTGTGGCTCCGGCGCCGGGTGACTGAGGATTATTTCAAATATTTTAAACACTGCCAAAACGAGCCGTTACAGACGGCCGGCCAATGAGGTGCGTCGGCGCGGCCACGTGACCGCCAGCCAATCACGCAACGCGCCCACCACGCGCATTCAACTGCGCCATTGCCAACGCGGCGCGATGAACGCCGGGACGCCGAATATTTCAACACTCGTGAACCGACTCGCACTTACTGCACCTGGAAGTAAAACAATTTAACGGGTCGGGGAGGTACGAAAACTATCGGGTCAGTGCGAGCGAAAAAGAAAACCACGAGAATTTTCTGTTGGTTTACGTTGGGCTTGGCAACGCCGCACCCCACCACACCCCGCTTCACCCCGCCACCGGCGCCATCTTGAAGTTGTGTATTTGTGTCGATTTGTGTCGCCCCTCTCCTGTCAGCAGGAAAATTTGTGAAATGTTTTCGTGTTATTCAACAACACCGGTGTTTATTTTTGTTTCTAAGCCTTTGGAATAGATTTATCTTTATCGAGTAAGTTATAAAGTCGGGTTTGGATTGATCTAATTACTGGGAAAACGAGAAAGTGCGGGGCCCGCCAAATTGATGTGTACCTCAGGCTTGGCCGTATAACCAAATAAACCGCCAAGCAACAACAAACTGCGGTTTATTTTCATCTAACCTCAGAAAACTTTTCTAGCTTGTACCAAATTTATTTTCTGCTTGACTTCTCGTTGGTACATCCCAATTTATTACCCTTACTGTTTCTACACATATTTTTATTGACATGCCTCTAAAATGTTGTTTTACTTGTCCCCATTCCTTGCCCTCCTTGCTTAAATTTAGTAGATATGTGTGAATATCTTATGGTTTTATTAGCATATTTGTAGCTTTTATTATCATTCCTACTTCTTTCAGGTCTTTTGAACTCCGTTCACCATGTTTTACGCACATTTTGTGTTGGCCAAGAAGGGCCCTCTGGCCCGTATTTGGTTAGCGGCACATTGGGATAAAAAGCTCACTAAGGCACATGTCTTCGAAACCAACATAGAAACATCAGTTGACGGTATTCTGAGACCAAAGGTACGACACATTAATCCTTAATCCTATAAAGGCTGCTGCTATGTCTGTTTATATTTGACTGAATTTATTCTCTTCGATGTTTTGGTCTCAGTTTTGAGGTTCCCAGGTTTCATTCATTGCATATACGTTTTTCTTTTTTCAGGTGAAAATGGCTCTTCGAACCTCTGGTCATTTGCTGCTTGGAGTTGTAAGAATATACTCTCGCAAAGCCAAATACTTGTTAGCTGATTGTAATGAGGCCTTCGTCAAAATTAAAATGGCCTTCCGGCCTGGTATGGTGGATCTGCCTGAAGAACACAGAGAAGCAGCTGTTACTGCTATCACTCTCCCAGAAGTTTTTCATGACTTTGACTCCGCAATGCCAGAACTCAAGTCAGTGTTTTCTCTTCAATGATACCATATTTTTTTTATCCCACATGTTGACTGTGGTTTTAAAACACATTTGATCATTACAGTGATGTAGACATAGAAGCTCAGTTCACACTAAATCAATCACGTGCTGAAGAAATCACCATGCGTGAAGATTATGGAAACATTACTCTAGTTCCTCATGATGATGGATTTGGGGACATGGGTGCGTTTGATGCTGACCATACTGACCTCATGCGTAGCCCACATGCTTTGGAGCCATCTTTGGAGCAGGTACAGCCTTTTAAAATTAATATTCTGTGCACTCTCAATAGTCATGAATGAGAACTTCCCTTAATGATACTTAATCCTTGGTGTGCTCTTTCTAATGTTCCAGCATAATCTCTTGTTTTCTGATGGCCCACCTGTGGATCTGGAAGATAAAGACCTGCGTGCTGTGGGTGGCCACTCAATTCGATCAGCCCTTGAGATGGATGCTCCAATTCGAGACGATGGTTTTGGTGGAAATCTTGGCCAAGATATTATTTCTGGTGGTCTCTTTGAAGGAGGTCTATTTGATGATGCACCAATTGGGGATGCAGTAGACACCAATGCCCTTCTTCAAAGTGTCAACCCTCTCCATGACAAAGATCTGTCTGTTGGCCGTGATCTAGACAGTGATGATGACATGGGAGACCACTATGATGCTCCTCCATCTGTGGGACGTGATAGGTATGAGTTAACCAAAAACTAATATTACAATCAATTTTTGGTGAGCACTTTTAACTTTTGCATCCTCTTATTCTCTTGTGTTACAGCTCTAATGGTGATTCCAGACCTGGTACAGGTCTAGGGAATTTGGATCCAGACAACCAGCTTCTTATGCCAGATGCCCTTACTGCCCCTGATGGAGCTTTCTTAAATTTAGAATCCTCTATTCATCACCCTATGGTTGACAACACCATTAGCCTCCATCTTCCAGAGGACCATATGGCTGAAAGTGGTATGCCCGAGCAAACAACTCTTTTACAAAACGAAGAAGAAAGCTTTGCATTGGCTCCAGTTGATGCCTCTGCTTTGAAAGGTCTGTTCAAGTGTTTACCAATACATTCCCTAGCAATATTCCTTTATGCTGAACTGAATATTAATTTCATTTCTTGTATTCAGGCTTTACTAAGGCTAAGCGCAAGAGGAAACTTATTGTGGATGAGACTAAGAATATCTCCGGAGAGGAAATGAAGTCACAACTGTCTGATACAACTGACATTGTGACTACATTGGACTTGGCTCCCCCAACTAAGCGGTTGATGCACTGGAAGGAAACTGGAGGTGTTGAAAAGCTGTTTGCTTTGCCAGGCCGTTCTCTTCCTGCTCGGTGTCTCTTTAAGGTCCGTGAAAGATTCAGAGATTTACCTCAATGTGTAGCTAGAGCTGTTGTTTTTTAATTATTGATCAATTTCTTTTATTATCCTCTGCAGAATTATCAGAGACATTTGACTAGTAGAACAACTATTACTGCTGAAGACCAGAACATTGACTTAGAAAGAGATCCTCTTCCTTTGGAGGGTATGGATGAACTCGCTCCTCCCCCTCAACCAGAACCGGCACGGACAACAAGGGCATCACGCAAACGCAAAATCGACCATGAAGAGGTATGCTGAATTCTCCGCTCTCAAAGGAGTGTTTTTCTTACAATCAGCACTATTTTCATTGTGATTTTGTGTCAGGTTCCTGCTGCACAGCGCCGGGCTGTTGAAGATGATGATGAATTACGTAATATGGTACCGCAAGGCTCCATGATGGGTGGTCATGGTAGCATGATGGAACCACCAACTCCACTAGGACAGTTAGATCAAACACCTGGTGGGCCTATGTCTATGCCTCCACCATACATCGATGGTGCCACCCCAGGAGGCCCTCTGTCTGTAGCTCAGTCTTACATTGACCCTCAGACTCCCGGTCCTATGTCTTTGAACCCATCATACATTGACCACAGTTCTACACCGTTTATGGACCCACACAATTCTGTTCCACCACCCTATCTAGATCCTAACACACCTGCAGCCAACCTGGATCATGACATCCCAGAGCTTCCCATTGATCAGGTAAGGCTCTTTTTTTTTAAATTATTAGTTGAAGGGAACAATACTGTTTTCTTGTCTTGCAATTAAAGCCTTATCTCTTTCCATAGATGACCATGTTATTGGGTCAGCATGAGCCGTCACTAGGAATGCAGACTCCAGTGGCACCAGCAGGACCTCATCAGCCAGACCTGACAGCCGAGCAGCAAGCCATGATGGAAAATGTCGGATATGATCATCAGGTCAGTGATGGCGTTGGTTAAAGCTCATTCTCTGCTTCAAATATCAAACGTGCATGGTATTGTGTAACAAGATGTCTGATTCTGTTTTCTGTAGGACATGGCAAATGTGGGCTATGACCATTCAGATCATCACTTGCCAGCTATGACTCCCGGAGCTGTCTCTGAACGAGGTCCCAACACACCCTGGAACAACGATGATTATGAATTTCCCCATTCTGCTGGACCGGTTAGTTGTTCTTTATATTGTCCTGTATTCAGAGATTTCATTGTCTAGTATAAAACGTTTGTCTAATTAAAACATTTAAATTTCAGCCAGAGGAGCAGCAGGGTGACGAAACCTATGAACAGTTTGAAGAGAGGGTAACAAACAAGCGAGCTGCCCAAATGTATTCTGTGATCAAGACAAAGTTAGCAACTAAGGAGAATGGTGCAGGTGTTTATTTGTCAGAAATGACTTACAGGAACAACCGCAAACAGGTAAGGTTCTCATTGATAGGACTTAAGTTTTATTATTAAAATTCTAATCTCAAGTCTTATTAAAATCTAATGTTTAAATTTACTATCTTGAACAGGCTGCCCAGAAGTTTTATTCTATGCTGGTTTTGAAGAAACACCATGTTATGGAGCTCCAACAAAATTCATCTTATGATGACATTCTTATGACTAGGGGAGCTAAGTTTGACAATCCTTGTTTGTAGAGTTTTAAAGTGTTGTTCTAGATTAAGATAATAAGAGCATGTGGTTACCTGGGCTCCAGTTTTTGCCATGGAGTTTTCAATTTCTTGAATTCCAATACTGTTTTCTGTACCTTTAGTTTCTGCTTTATTTTTTTAATTGTCAGTTGTAAGAGGTTTCTAAAATTTATTTCATGTGTCCTTGTATTCAAGTATTGTATGTACCAATTTAAATTGTGTAGCCAACAGCAATTGCAGCATTATCGAATTCAAAATAAGATTTTGAATCACCTTAATACTGCAGAGGTATTGAAGTGCATTCACACTGATATTTGTGAATTTGTACTCTTCAGTGCCTGTGGAAGTTTGCACCATGATTGGACGCATTGTGATTGAGATCAGATAATGTTCACAATGGTCACAATCATTGTGACCAATGGGTTGTTGCATGTAGAAGGTTTAGTCTTGTTTCCTTAAAATGGTCTCACAATACCAGAATTCATCATTAAGTACTTTCTGTTGTGTCAACTATGATTAAAGGACCAATGAAACAATTTTGATGAGACCTCTTGCTTACCGTTGAGTGTTTTTGTGTGTTATAACTTTGGTTTTTCTGTATTTGGAGAATATTTTTTTTCCAATTATTGGAAATGATGGTCTATGATGTGGACATTGTATCAGTGTAGTTTTCTTTTGCTTCCCATTCTTTGGTGTCTTGTGACTTTATTCCCTGCAAAACACATTGCTCTTATTTTTGTACAAATTTTATTTTAACTTTTGTGAAGTGAAGCATAATTCTTCAAAGGTTTGTTGACTTAGTCCAAAGACTAGAAAATACTTTTTTTTCACCTTTTTTACGAAATATTTTATTTTGTCTTAATTTGTTTTCCACAAATTTAAACATATTGTCATCTTTTCATTTGAACATTTGAAATTTTCCCTAAGTCTGGATATGTTAAGTTCCTGTGTTTTTGGAAATGTTTTGGAGTAGTGAGTCACTTTATTTTGTGACAATGGTGTTAAAAACGTATTTTACATATTGTTTTAGGTGAAATTTATCTTTTGATTACTTGTTAGCTGCCTGTACATTGGTATTTAATTATATAGAGAGAGCTTTTAATTATTATTATTATTATTATTTCTGTATTGACATAACATGCATACCTAAAATGTTCCAAGTTATGTAAGTGTAATATGGTTATAAAATCTCTATTGTAGGAAATATGTTTGTGAAGTATTAATTATTTCATGTTAGTGACATCACACAGCTTAGACAAGAGTCAGTTCTATGAGAGCTGTTCATTTACTTCAACTTTGTCATGGCATTTCCCTCAAAATTTTAACCCTACCAGTTTATATTTAAATATCATCTTGGTTGCATTCATACTGCAAATGGGAAGGGCTAGAAGTTCCAGGCGCGGATTCAGGGGGTCACACATTGCCACTGTATGTAGGCAACTTTTGCGACATCCCCCCTTTCTTCCCCCCTAACCCGTTTCTGGATCCGCACCTGTGAATTTCCCCCATTGTTCCCCATATTACAGTTATTTTTTAATTGCATGAATAGCTAATGATGTGGCTTCTTATAGAGGGTCTCCCCAGTCTCCAATTTCCCTGTCATGTTCAAATGTTCTTTATCATATCATATCATGACTGCAATTCACTACCTTCTTTCTCTGCACAAACAATAACTAAGTTTTTCTGATGTCTTTTGTTCAAGTAAGTTCAGCTGCTGGGTGATTTGTGAATTTCTTCTTAGAATTGGGTTTATGACTGGTCAATATTTGTGAAAGCTGTGATTCCATAATCATGTGAGTGCATGTGTGTGTGTGTGGTTTTGTATATTCTGTGTGTTAATGTGTAAGTGTTGCACTTCATATACAGATAAGCCATAAGATAAGGGTATGTGGCCAAGAATTTTCATGTTGCTATGAGTTTTCTTTAGAGCAGCTACTTGGGTGTACCTCCAAAATTTATGGTTTTAAGTAAATTAAGATGCACGAGTGCCTGCCAAGAACATTATTCATAAGTCATTAGTACCTATCATATTCAGAATTTTGTCAATAATTTGGCATGTTTTGTTATGACACCTGGAAATGTGTAAATTCAAGTTCTTTTACAGCTTGCCTATGTGACTCAACCAATGTTTCAAGCTTTTGAAAGGAACTCCAATTTGACATTTTCAATTACTGCTATGTCATGAAACAGTTGTTGCAGGATGTATTTAATGCCAATACTGGTTGTATATGAAATCACTGCAGCAATGAGGACCATTTTAAAACTTAAAATGTACAAAGTAGAATGCAGGTGAGCTCTCACCCATCATGTGTAAAGTAATGTCATGTTACTGTTATAACTTATTATCTCATTACCAAGTTGTTTAGTGTTGGACTTCTTGTTAAGTAGACACATTCTACAAACAGTTGATCTAAACCCAAATTTTATAGCGTTAATGTTATCAGTCAATACGGTAATTGGGTTTTACTTGATAGTACTGCATGGGACCTGCTTGAAACATGAGTTCAATTTTTGTTCTTTGCCATGATGGGTTAACCATAATATCTGTGTGCGGCCTGTAGAGGAATGCAAGGAGGGTGCCGTTGGAAAGATCATGGTTTTCTCTCTTAACCAAGAAATGGGACCCTAATTTTCCCCATGTTTTAAGCTGGTTTGACTGTGCTAATGAGTCTGGATTAAGCTTGACTGAACACTGCACATAACTTTGTCAACATACCCAACCATTTTTGTCTTGTTTATGTTCTCTCAATTAGTTAGGTGCTGTCTTTAGTCTTGCTGCTGCTTTTGTACTTTTGCTGCAAATAGATGTATTGCCCGAATGTAGACCAGCAATGGCCCCTGAATGTTATGTCACAGTCTCAAATGAAAACTGAAAATTTGGTTAGCTATTATATCAAAAATGTATTATGTTTAACATCTTTGGGAGGGGTGGGGTTTGAGGGACCTTTCTATTCAGATGTATTTAGACTAAGTTTACAGAAAGGTGTCTTGTACAACTTCATGGCTTATAAGCAGTGTTTACATCACTCATTTCAATTGAAATAAATGTTCTAGCTGTGTTGATAGAATGGTTCATGTTTTTTTTTCCACCTTTGAAAAAAAATTGATTGGTCACTTTAAAAAATTTAATATTTGTGCAAACATTGAAAGAAGAAAATTTCAGCAATAATGGATTTCATCAACAAAAATCATTTCTGTTAATTAAAATGAGATGCAAGTTTGATCTTCTCTGATTAAAAATAACTGTAAATTAAATGCTATCACAGCACCTGATTTGAGATAACCATTGACACTTAAGGATGCAGGAGACCACCATTTTGACGACAAAAGAGACAACTCTTGTGACAGTCTGATTCTCTCATTTTTTCCCCCTCCCCTGCCCCTGCCGCCTCTTGCACCTCCTCGGGATCCTCGACCCGAGGTTGAGGCTTGACTTGATGACGCACTGGTCCCTCGTGCATCTTTCTTATCTTTTTTCTCTATCTTCTTGGCCTGAAAATTAGGGTAAGTTGAAATCTAAATTACTAAATTCATTTCTAGAGAGTATAGGGGAGACCAAAAAGAGATTTGAAAAATACCTTAATCATAGCATCAGCTGCATCATCCTCAGATTCACTTGCACTACCCTCCTCCCCCTCCTCTTCTTCATACCCTTCTTCCCCTCCTCCTGTGGCTCTCTTCTTCTTTATGGGAGCATCCAGGGCATAAGGAGTCATGACTCCACCTTTGTTGTATGCCCTTGTTAGAGCAGCCTTTACCTAATTAAACAAAGGTTTAACAGTTAACAAGTGCAACAACACTTGCTTGAAACTTAAGAAGTTTGATAATTAGTTACCTTGCTATCAACTGGAGCCATTGGGTCAGGCCGACCGGGCCACCGGCTCAGCTCCAATAAGCTTTCCAGGTCATCCCTAGTAATGTAATAGTCTTGCATGGCTTGAAGAGTTTTAGGTACTCCCTGAGAACCTTCCTCAACTAATGGGTGAATTACTGCCTTTAAAATAGGCTCCAGGTAGTTCAGATTTACAGCTTCTTTTCCTCCAGAAATACTACAATCACATGATATTAAACATTGATCAGTAAGATTTTAATCAATTAAAACAGAAGTGTCATTAAGTAAAATAAAGCACCTTAGCCGCATGTGTAGTTGCAATTCTTGAATCAAACGATTCATTTTACCACCTCTTGAGTTCTTGCCTAGCCAAGAGGGAAATTGAATTTGAGCTTTAAAATGACCTTCCATCCAATCACCAGGAACCACACTAGAGTAGATAGCCTAAAAGTAAAGAAAATTCCACCAATTTAGTAAGTTATAGTTAAGACAATTGGATCATTATAACACAACAATCAAGGTACTGTAAAATTTATCAACCTGAACTGGCAATAAGCTCCAGCTGTTAGTGCTTCGGATAGTCTTTTCTATCAAATCTCCATAGCTGATACTTGCAGCAGCCCTTGCAATATGACGCAAGGTATCGGTTTGTTTCCTTCAATAAAAAAACAAATCTTACTGTACTAGACCAAGCTATGACAAGTATGACTCAAAACCCAAAAAAGCACACACTTACTTGGCAGCATGAGGTGCAACATTGAGGTAATTCTCTTGTACAAATAGGGGCAGAAGATTATAATCGTGGAAAAATAGATCTGACTTGTCCATTATGGTCATAGATTTATGGTCATCACTAGAAAATATTTTGCGTACAGCATCCCATGGTCCCTGAACAAAAGCCAAAAGAAAAGTGAGTATAGTATCATTAAATATTATAGTGAACTGTACAGAAGTGATATAAGAGGTGGGGTGGGTTTACACACCAGTTTGATGTTTTTCTTCGCAGTATTGGCATCAGCCTTTACTTGATCACCATTCAGAACTTTTTCGGTACTGCTCCACATGGAGAGATTGTGCAGTATCTGACGGATGTCAAAGTTTGTCCCAGCAATGACTTCATCTAAAGCTTGGGGTGATATCTTAACTTTTTCCTTAAAGCACACAGACATCATTGCTCCCTGGAAAAGAATCAATAAATTTTTTAAAAACCATGTGTTTTGATAAGACATAGATTTAAGTAGCACTTAGGTATTTCATTATTACCCTAATTTGTTCTACACGAGGTTTATGAAATCTGAGGTCAAAACAGTGTCCAGCGAGGCTACGGATTTTTGGATGATTACGATCATTGCACATGCAGATGACAGGGCATTTTGAGTTTTTGATTAGAGTTATGAGCTCCGCAACGCCACCTCTATCTTCATTACCCGCCATTCCATCAACCTCGTCCATCACCAGAACATGTCTTTCAGATGTTTTGGAATCTCCACCACCTAGATTATAAGAGAAAACATAATTTTAAAAGAAATTAGCAAATTTTTTTTAGGTAGAGGTGGATATGGCAAGCGAAAACTTACTTTGGAAAAACGGAAGTAAAGACTTGCTAGATAGCAATTCACTCACTTCCTTACTCATAAGTTTTTGTGACCGTGTGTCTGATGCATTAAATTCTACCACATCCATACCAACTTCTTTACAAACAAGATGGGCAGTTGTTGTTTTTCCTAAAATTTAAAAAAGAAAAATTTGAAAAGAAGACCATGGTTGGAAGGGTTAGAGAAACTTTCACATAAAAGATCACTACAAAAATGTGACACATACCTACACCAGGGGGACCTGACAGCAAGGCAGCTTTGAAGAATGCTCCAGAATCATCTTTCGCCCATGGAGCTGAAGGAAAGAATGGTCAGGTTAAAAACAAATCACTGGGAAAAATCATGAAGATAAAGAAATTTTAATTTAACCTACCTGGACGATTATGCTTTTTGTTAACTCCAGGTCCATGATTTGAGTGCCATGAAGAGAGCCATCGAATGAGTTTCTTCACATTGCTGTTGTCTCCTTGCTGACCAATTATGTTCTTGATTGAAGATGGCTTGTACTTGTCTACCCACATGTAAGATGGAGGAGAGGGCTCTAGCCTTGGTTTCGTATCTTTCTCTGGAATCTCTATTTCCACTTTCTTAGGCTGATTTTTAGAAGTCTCAGGAGACTTCTTTTCAATTTTTACTTTAGAAGGCCCAGCTTCTTGTATTTCCTTTTTAACGACCAGAGCTATCTCCTTATCTTCCTTTTCTTTTTTGATCTTAATGGGGCTACTATCTGAAATTTTCTGACTTGCTTTTGAAACATAGTCAGCATCTTTTTCGAGTTTAATCTTTTTAACATTGGACTTATTGTCATCTTCTGTAACTGTACTTGGCTTTCCCAGAAAGGCATTCAAGTTTCTCTCCTCAGATGATTTTGAAACGACCTTTTCTTTGGAAAAGTAAGGACTCTTAGAGGGACTCTTTGATGGTCCTTTAGGAGATGAATCAGCTTTCCCATGAGATGAGGATGCTTCTTTGACTGCTTTAGATGAAGATGCCTCTTTGCCTGCTTTCAGTTGAGAGGTCTCTTTGACTGCATTATTGGAGTCAATGTCCATCCAGTTTGATTCATCCAAATCTTGTAAGGCTTTGTCAAAATCTGGGTCATTGTGAAATTCAGAGCTCTGCAAAGAAAAATGACAACACCTTTCACATAAAGGTCTTACATGACAGCTCAAAAGAGGGCTGTTACTGAGTAACTTACTTTCTTGGAGTTTTCACGAGCTGTTCTTTTCACAGTGCTTGATCCAAAAATATCAGCAGCACTCACTAGTTTCGGTTCAATTTTAGGTTTCTTCTTGTCTGAATAATGAGTTGACATTAGTGCATTAGAAAAGTATGGTGCAGGACAGAGATAAGATAAATGTAATTTACTGCCTTACCAGGTGAAGGAGATTTCTTGGTCTTCTTCTTGACTTCGAACACCTCTTCATCAGAATCTGATTCGATGACATTTCGCTTCTTCTTGCTGCTGCTTGATTGAGCATCCTTCTTCTTCACCTCTGACGTACTACTGCCTTTCTTGGAAGATTGGACGGAGAAGAAAGAACGGATATCCTAGAAAAGAAATTTATTACTAAATGAGTATTTCTCATGCTTCGCAAAGCAAATTTTTTCTCCTCCTCTTTTGACAGAATAAATAATGCCATAGCTGATGGAATCATTGCTTTGTTTAGAGGTTATACATTCCAAAATGTGAGACAAATTAAAAGTGTTGAACCAAATTGCCAATTCGGACATGGTTAAGTCTATGTAAAGCATTGAAGAACTCACCTTCGACATTTTGCAAACTGGGTGTGAAATGGACGAAAACTAGATTCAACGATCACCTCTCCTTTCTTCTGCATTCAATAGTGCAGGCGGGAAGACTGACACACTCACTAAACACAAGTAACTCGAACTCGTTACGAAAAAGGCATTGAGGACATCAGTGTCCTGCCTCTTGCGTAGAATGCATTCTACAACTGGGCTTCGAATGTTACACTGCGCCACCAGCAATCACACACCCATGCTTAGATTTCTCAATATACACTCCAAACTGCACATTAGACGAGGAAACAAAAACAACATGCATTCGCGCCGTCCACACTTTAAACACTCGCCCGACAAACTGCTGGATCAAAATGCATTCCAGTCATGACTTTCTACTTGCGCTCATATCGTTTGGCATTTTAAAACTGAGCAACTCAAAAAAATTTTCATCTCAGATTTATACAAACAAAACTATATCAAAGAGAACTTTGGCCCGATGAGACGAGTTTCGAGCGATGCTGTTGGCAACTTTGGATATGAACTCGGTTCTGTTTCTACAAGGCGTAATCCACGAGTCCGTCGGCTGTCGGGTCGGTTTCGTCCCGTCTGTTTGTTTCGTGCCCCGGTCTTATTGTGGTTGCAATTTCGGCAAAATGTATTTCGTTTTCATAGATTTAGCCCTCGACGAACACGTAAGTTGATTTCACTTTGCTTATCATCCCAGCACCCGTCTCATATTCTCTTGTGTAGTTCAGTCGAACTTAACCGAGACATTTCGGTCTTGCTTCTTCTCGAGACGGAGACAACGTGCCCAGGATGGGCGCTAGCTCATATTTTTCGAATCTGCTGCACGTTTCCGACAGGCGGGTCACACCACTGTGTGATTCATTAACTGTCCGTTCCAATACTCGTCAAAAGTCTGTCATAAGTCCTCATACCAGCATCTAGTAAAACCTAACCTCATTCCAGCCGCTTTCTAGGGTTATAATCTGTATGAGCTCAGGCATATTTTTAATTTTTATGAAAACTGTTCCCACGTATTAATGTGTAGATTCCGTCAACTTATGACTATTAAATTGAATGAATTGCTGTGAATTGCTGTGTTTGGTCATTCATTTGATTATTGCTTCATTTATAACTTTCTATTTCTGCAGGCTCAGGAGTTGCGCACTTACCTCAATGGTCTGGGTGCGGAAATATCGACAGAGAAATCTCCCAAGGGTGTTGAGGATGACCTACATAAAATCATTGGTGTGTGCGACACTTGTTTCAAGGATGCCACAGAACAGGAGATTGAAAGTGTTTTAAATGGAATTGTATCTATGTTAGTAACCGTAAGTATCATGGTCACTGTGGTTCCCCTTTCAGAGAGTGGAGTAAACTTTTATTTATCGAAATTCAATATTTTCAGGTTCCTCTGGAAAGAGCAGAGAATTTGGTCCTAGCATTCTGTGAAAAGCTTATCAAAGCCTCAGGTCAAAACTTGAAGATGGTGACACTGCGAGTGTAAGTTTTGACCACATTTTTTTTACGTGCTTCTTACTGGATTTGCACGTTCAATTTTTTTATGCCAACAGTGTTTTTGCCTTTTAGGCATGTCTTATTTAAATATTATTATATTGAACTGTCATCTGTGTGGGTTCGGCCCTTCCTCTGTTAACGAAATAATCCAAAAGCTTCCTCAGCTGAGGGTTTATGAGGAAGGAATAGGATTTTGCTCTTCATACTGACGCTTAAGTTGTTTTAGCTTGAGAGTTATCAGAATGGGCTACAAATGTTTCATCATCCTATTACCTTTTCAAATACTGAGAAAGAAACATTATGTGCAAATGTTATGAGAATGTACTATCTTCTGTGTGGGTTTGGTCCTTCCTCTGTTCAAGGACATAATCCAAAAGCTTCCACAGCTGAGGATTTATGGGGAAGGAATAGGATTTTGCTCTTCATACTGACACTCAAGTTGTTTTAGCTTGGGAGTTATCAGAATGGGCTACAAAGATTTGATTATCTCATCATCCTTACAAATACTAACAAGCAGCCTCAGGAGCTGATGGTTTATGTGGAAGGAATATTATATATTGCTCTTCATTATGGCACTCATGGGTTTATTTTGTGTTGACCTGAGAGGTATCAGAATGGGCTACAAAGTTTTAATGCCTGGTTGGAAAACTAATCCCTCTTATCAAAATTAACTTTTTGAAGTGAGTTTGTTTACAATACCTTGTTGAGACCATCTACTGTGGCATGAACTGCTTATCATCCTTTCTCATCTTAAATAGTACCAGCAGCTACAGTAGCTGAGGGGTTCATGAGGAAGGGAAATTATTTTGCTCTTCATACTGGCACTCAAGTTTATTGTTAACCTGAGAGCTATCAGAATGGGCTACAGCACCATTGATTAGGCCAACAGTCCTTTCAGATTGTTCATGGTGCTGTGCTGAAGGTAGATTTTTGCTGTTACAGGATGTGGCTGCTGTTCCAGTCTTTGGATGAAGCCAGCCCAATGAGGTATCACGTCTACTTCCATTTGGTGCAAATTGCCCGATCTGTAGATCAAATGAGGCATGTTTTCAAAGACGTGACGCACCTCAAGTCTCAATTTGCTCTCTGCCCGCCATCTAATGAGCAAATGCAGAAGCTTCTTCGGTTACTCCATGAGGCTCTCCTTGCCAGCAAAAACAGGTACAGTATTCTACTGTGGGAAATATTTTGAGAATGCTGGCTAGAAACTCATGTTGTTTCTTAAATTTTTCAGTGAACAGGCATCCAAGGTGATGGTTGAACTGCTAGGCACCTACACGACGGAGAACGCTTCACAGGCCAGGGAAGATGCCCAGCGTTGTATATTGGCTGCATTAGCTGACCCCAAAACTTTCTTGTTGGATCCTCTTCTTGCTCTGAAGCCTGTACGCTTTTTGGAGGGCGAGCTGATTCATGACTTACTGTCAGTATTTGTATCTGAGAAGCTTACTAGCTACCAACAGTTCTACCACAGTCATAGAGAGTTTGTGAATGGACTTGGTAAGTGCAAGCCTGATGGGTTTTGATCTAGCCAAAGTACTCTGCAAGTTATCAACATTCACACAAATTATATTACAGGACTGAACCATGAGCAAAACCTCAAGAAAATGAGGCTGCTCACATTCATGCAACTTGCCGAAGACTCTCAGGAAATGTCATTCCAGAAAATTCAAGAGGAATTGCAGCTTAAAGCAGAAGAAGTAGAACCCTTCATCATTGATGGTGAGTGCTCAAGTACATTTTTTCTTATAATGTTGCTCCTTAATGGAAGACAACACTCCTATTCTCTTATGGGATGGGGCATGTTTTCAAACTAAATCATTTTTATCTTTCAGTCCTAAAAACCAAACTTGTTCGTGCAAGGATGGACCAGGCTGCTCAGAAGGTCCACATCTCCAGCACAATGCACAGAACATTTGGACAACCCCAATGGCTTCAGTTGAGGGACATTCTTCTCAATTGGAAGCAGAACATGCAGAGTGTACAGGAGGGCATGTCATCTATTGTTAAACCCAAGGTGGAGGCTAAGAAGTAATTTCATTTTCCTACTACATTCTCATCTGTTGACTACTGTTGTACAAGTGTGGCTTAAGTTTGATATCAATAATACATCCTGTATCTTGCTGAAAGTGAAGTAACATCACTTTTTTTTTGTTTTTAAAATCTGATCCTCAAAATTCTGACCCTTGAGCAGCCGGTATTACTCAAATCATTTTACAAATTGTCTCATCTCCTCTGTGCTGAAATCTATTGGTTGGGCATGAAATTTTCCACCATTAAAGAACTTTGTTTTGTATTTCTTTTATTGCACTTTATGAATCATACATATCTGTTCTTCCACATTTGAAGCAAAACACATTGGGATATTTCTCACGTAAGCTATTCATTTGCTCCTTACAGCTCTGATTTCCACAATAATTATTAATGTAAAACAGATTCTCAAGATTAGGCATGTTCAATTTATCAAAGAATTCCACAGTATTACCATGGTAAGAAGGTACTGCTGCCAGTAGCACTTTCAACGATGATTCATATGACTTAATTATATCTGAGCACAATTTTTCGTTTCTATAGCCAGAAACATTACACCAAAGGAATTCCACTAGACTTTTATGTTTCAAAGGTGGTACTTTATAATCTTTGTCCACAGCTTTTATCTTATCATTCAAGTTCTCCAAAACAAGCCAACGCAGTTGAGGCATCCTTTGAACTACTTCAAGGTGTTTAAGGTGGAAATGGTACAAGTGAACCTCCTCTAGGTTTGGTGCAAGCAGCTCCAGAAGTTGCAAAGACCACTTCTTGTCTGGATCACAGTACAGGCCTGTGAGACGCTTCACTTTGAGTAAACTGTCAGATGCCAACAATGCATCTTTGTCAGCCTTCACTGACTCTAGATTCCTGCAACTGCTGATATTTGTTAGGTCCAGCAGAGTCTCAGGATCTATTTCTTCCTTTGGTTGAGTCTCTTGGCTTCTGTCGTTATGTGGCAGATACAGGTCCTGGAAGAAAACCAAAGTATTGCAGAATTAATTGGTCCTAAAGCAGCCATCAAGAAAATATGTATCAAAAGCCTCATACTTTCTGAATTGTTCCTTCCAATTTCAAGAGATACAGCAGGCACCTCATCATTTTGGCCTTTTGATCTCCCATTTTTTCATCAATTGCTTCATTCAACTGCAGTGGTGCTTTCCACCTCACCCCTTTTCCCTGCAGCAACACGTCAATTGGAGCAATAGGTCCTGACAGCAACTCTAGGGCTTGAGCAGCATTGGCCTAAAAGGAAAACATCACTGTTATAGTAATTTCTGACTTATTGTGAAGACAAGCACCACAGAGACAACACCGCACCTCATCAAGATTGTCCACCAACTTCTCATAATGTTGGAGGTCAAGCTTTTGTTCAGATAGATGCAACTTTTGACGAGCTTGTTCAAACAAAACCTTTTTCCTGTTGCAAACTTTGTGGCCAACATCGATGCAACACTCTGAAGCTTTAGCTTCACAACTCATGCACCAGATAGATAGGCAATTATCACTGAAAAATAAAATATATGTATTAAAAAAACAAAGATAAGGGCTTTCTTTCCATAATTGATGCAGAAAAAAGGGTATTTGCAAACCTTTTGCCGGAATTTGAGCGCATCATTGCAATGACATTTTTATTGTTCGGAAGCTCAGTGGGTATTTCCATAAATTTCTAGGCATAAATGTATATTTAAAATTAGTTTAACAGTAAAGTCCTTGAATGCTGTGACTAAAGGCACACTGAAAAATAATGTCATGTTTTTTTTTTCAAATGTGCTGTACCTTATGGTCTTCGAAACAGCGGTCCACTTCTTCAAGGCATTCCAGGCAATAGGTGTGCCCACATGGCAAGGCTTTAGGAAGACGGCCCACTTCATTGAAGTTGACAAAACACTCCGGGCACTCCATCTGAAAAAGAGGAGCAACGCCGTCCATTCAGAAGAGAGAAGATAAAAGCAGCACTCCCTTGTAATGTTGGATTTCCCTGCTGCTTCACCCAAGGCTTCACCTCTTTGAGCAATGCTACTGCAGTGCTGTAAGCCTTGACAAAGTATGCACGCACTCCTGGCAATGCTGCACGCAGGACGGCCGGAACGTCGAAATTGCAGGGACGCCAGATAAAAGTGAGCCTCAAAGGCTTGCTCAAACTTGCACCACTCGACCACTTCCTCTACCTCTCCCTTCCGTCCCTCCCATCTCCCACGCCACCCTGCAGATAAGCATGGCTGACGTGTGAATAACAGACGGCCGCGTTCGAGGCAGGCACAGGCGCGGGCCGGGCAGCCACTGTCAAACGCCGCACGCGGCCGGACACAGCGCGACAGCGTGACAGCGTCGCTCAAGTGAGTACTTCCGAGAATACCTCTGGAATTGAAGCGCGACGACGAAGGCGGCATGTGTCAGAGCGTCTCGTTTTCGGGGCACTTGGTCACCGCAACTCGCCGTGCCTGCGCTTGTAGCTTCAATCTCAGATAAGCTGGGTGTACGTACCGCTGCCCGCCAGGCGGTCTTCTGGTATTGACAACGGTCCTCCAGCCTCGTCGCTAGTCGGCTCAAAGACGCACGACTTGCGTCAAGTTGTGTGAGTTGTGCGCTCCCCGTTTGAATTTGACACTTCTTGCGCTTCTTGCCACTACTTGCCACTACTTGCCACTACTTGCCACTTGCGCAATCGGCGCGTAGTTCGTCCCGGCGCCACTGGAGGGTGCTGCTGGCGTCGCTGGCGCCGCGCGTGGTTTGAACGGGTCGCGTTTCTGTCCCAGGCCTCCCGTTCGGACCTCCAGACGCAGATGGAGTGCTTTCGCTGCCGGGAGAGGTACGACGAGGAGCTCCGCCGTCCGAAGCTGCTCCCCTGCGGCGACGTGTTCTGCGGGCCGTGCCTCAAGTCGGCCGACCGGTGTTTCAGCGATGGCGAGGTGTTACGCAATCTTACAAGCAGCGAGAGCGCTTTGCTCGTGAGACTTGGACAGGCGCTAATGTCGATGTGCGTCTCTTACAGGCGTTCTCTAAAACAGTTGACGAGCTGCCCGACGACTTGTACACCCTCGGCTTGCTGAGGATTCCCCCGCCGGAGAGGTTGGTAGTGTGAGGGAATGACCGCCTGATTGGTTGGTGGTTTGTCTCAAGATGATTTGGCTTCATGCTGGTGCCGAGAGTCGTTTTCGTCGCTCTGTCTCTCTTCATTGGGCGTCCTCTATTGGTGCGAGAGGGACAGAGCGACGAAAACGACTGTCGGAATCAGTCTGCTGTATTGGACCCTTCGGCCGCAGTGAGGATGCTCCCGACTCGGCCGGCGTCCTCAGCTTGTGGTGCGCGACATGCTCGGCCGCGGCCGGCGAGGCCTGCCTTGACTCCCAGGACGACGCCGACCGCGCCCACGTCCTGCACAGCATGACGAGGCACAGGCACGAAGTGCTGCTGCGGCACCTGGAGAACATGCTCGCCGTCCTGGAGAAGCCCAACCCCGCCGCGGACCGCCACGTGAGTGCCGCGTGCTGTTTGGCGGCTTGACGGCAGTGTGCCACCATGGGCTCGACTCTAGCTCAGACTGTGCTTGTCCAGGACGACGAGGTGATGACGCAGCTGGCGTCGTCCGGCGAGGTGGAGGTCTCGTACGACGGCGTGTCCGCCGAAGGCCTGTCCGCCAAGGTGCAGCTGGGCGGCAGCTGCGCGGAGGACACCGACGTGGCGTGGGCCGTGCAGCAGCTCCTGCTGAGCCTCCCCGAGGACGTCGTGCCGAAGCCGGTGAGTTGCAGCGGCCTTTCTCCTTTTGGGGTTTTTGTTCGTGACGTTGTCAAATTCTGGTCTTGACCCTCCCCAGGTTCCCCAGCCCCCCGCCAAAGACGACGACGGCGGCCTCGGCTTTGGACTCTTTGACGCGGACGCGGACGTGGCCCTCTTCGCGGACGACGAGGACGACAACGACGAGAGCAAATCGGCCATGCTCGGCTTGATGGAGCAGGACGCCGAGGAGGACGACGAGGGTGACGAGCTGGACCTGTCGCCGGTCAGGGACCCGCACCTCGACTCGAAGGAACTGGCGAAGGTGAGCTACCGGAAGTACCGGCAGTGTACGGGCAGTGTACGGGCAGTGTACCGGAAGTACCGGAAGGGAGGCGTGGCGGAAATGGCGGTGTTTTGACGAATGGGTCGGGTTCCAGGTGCGGCGCATCGTGAACCTGTCCTGCAAGATGGACCCGCCGCGCACGCTGAAGCTGCTGGACGAGGTGGCGCCCTTCCTGGAGGAGCTGCAGATGGTGCACGTGGACCGCGCGCACTTGTTGGCCACGCTGCGGATGCCCAAGCTGTGGAGGCTGGAGGCGTTCGGCGTGGACATCTGCAGCGACCCGTTCGTGGTGCCGGCCGCCCTGCCGCACGACGGCGGCCTCCGCGTCCTGCAGGCGTCCCTGTCCGCCCCCACCGTCGCCTCCCTGGCGCTCGCTCACCAGCGCACCCTGGAGCACGTGCTCATCGTGCCGCCCATGGTGAGCAACAAGGACATCAGCAGCCGCGTGTTCGGCGACTTGGACTACCGCGGCGGCGGCAAGGTGGCCATGCCCGGCTTCAAGCGCAACCCCTACTTCCCCACGCGCCGCCCGGGCCAGTTCCCCGTCTTGAAGTCCATCGAGTTCGACCCGACTCCCAGCGGGCTCCGCAACAGCACGCCGGCCATCGCCGCGCTGCAGGACATGTACCCCGGCGTCCACGTCGGCAGCCCCAAGAGCATCGTGGGCTGGGGCGCGGCGATCAAAGCCAGACTCAGGAACAAGACGAAGGAGAAACAGTTCCACGAGCGTTAATTGTATTTCATCTATTTATTTTTGTTATGATCACAGAATGGAACAAAATCAATTTGAAAATATTTGATACGTTTGAAAATGTTATGGACTGATTACAAGCATTTTTGTATGATTTTTTTTAAAATACAGTATTTGAACCAAGTTTGTTCCTTTCGTTTTCATACCCTCGCGTGAGCAGTGCTTGGGTCCCTTCTATCTGCCAGCGTGTTGCCAGCGAGGTGCCAAAGACGGCCTCGGCGGCCTTGGCAGTTTTTTGCGGCGGCGTTTTGCGCTTTGCCTTACCGCGACAGCAGACGCGCCCTAAAAATACCCCAGCAGAGCGCACCGAGCAAGCCCGCAAGCCCGCAGCAATGCCCCGACGGGAAATGTTTCACTGTTGGGTCTCCAGAGCATCACGAAGAGACAGCGCGCTGTCCCTCCAAAACCTGACTCCTTTGGCTTAGTTTCCCCTGTTATGCTGTTAAAAGATCCATCGGGCACTTCCCTGCAGCCGCATTTGGCCGCATTCAACCTCGGCTCAACGGGGCTTTTTCGGATGTGCCCCCTCCCCTCCCCTCTCCTCCCTTTCCCCTCCACCCCCACCACTCACACGTTGATGCGCCGGCAAGGCAGAAAGCGGGAGCGGGGGGGACGAGAAAGGCATTCAAAAGCAACTTTTTCATCGATGAAGATTAGCCATTTCGATCTCCGCGTTTGAATTTCTGCGTGACGACCTGTCCGCCTTCTCCCGACATGGTGGTGCTTCGGGGGATGAGGTAATTTTAACTGCACATTCGTATCCTCAGCTCGGGAGTACCCTCTGGAAAAGCGAGGAGACTGTTGGTTGAGGTTAGGGACACGTAGGAAACCTTCAGTGCTCGTGTCAGCGAGTTAGTGATTAAACCTGCTGTTCCGTCATGCTTTTTGATTCAAAGTATATTTTAACATTGTACATCAAATTTTTACAGTCGTGAAATTTTTAATGTTTCTTGACAGATTTGATTCTATAGGTTTGTTTGTTTTTTTGTTTCAGGCTTCTTTTGCCTCTCTTGGCTATCATTTGTATATCCCTAAACAATGTATCCTCAGTTGATAGAAACAATTTCCGTACCTGTGATCAAACTAGTTTTTGCCGGTGAGTACCACTTGAAGCGTTACTTTTTAAAATCCCTTCCTTCTTTCTGGATTCAGATTAATATTTTTGTTCTGTGTTCTGCAGACGATGCCGTGCTGTATCACCTGGGGCTTCTCCATACGAACTTCAGCTAGATACACTGCAGGCAACAGCTTCTTCTGTGACAGCAGAACTTTTGAATACAGCCATGAATGTCAAATTTGTGTTCCAATTGTATTCACTTTCTGACAATACATTTAGAATGAAAATTAATGAATTGTCTCCACTAAAGCCTCGTCATGAAGTCCAGTTTGTGCTCAACGGAGAACCCAACTATGTGCGGTAAGCTGCTTGCAGTCTGTCGACAGTGTAAAATTTTGTTTGTTTTCCAAAAACGAGAAATATTTTTTTGTTTTAGATTGGACCTGGTAGAAAAAACATCTGCAAAAGCTGTGGTTAAAAGCGGACACAACAAAGTTGAAATCTTTGCCAGTCCATTCCGTGTTGATGTATACCGAGGCACCGAGTTGGTTATCAGTACCAATGCTCGTGGCCTCATGCGCTTTGAACACTTGAGACCTAAGCCTGCCCCGTAAGTACACAATCCTTGACAGAGAAGAGATTTTTGTATGTTAATTAACCTGAATGATGAATAAATTTTGTCTGTGATTGGCAGGAAACCAGAGGCCACTGAGGAAGCTCCTGCTGAGCCCGCTCCTGTTGTGGATGACACAGAGAATGACCCAGGTTCATGGGAGGAGAACTACAAATCCCACCATGATGCTAAGCCCAATGGGCCAACTGCAGTTGCGCTCGATTTCACTTTCCCAGGTGCTGAACAGGCTTATGGTGTACCTCTCCATGCTGACTATGTTGCACTCCGAAATACCAAGTGAGCTAGATCTTATTTTTTACTAGACTGTCATACATGTAACTGTGTCTTATTCAATATCTTAATGTTTTTTTAGGGGCATTGATCCTTACCGCTTGTTCAATTTGGATGTGTTCGAGTATGAGCTTGAGAATGGCATGTCCTTGTATGGAGCAGTTCCTGTCTTGTATGCTCATGGGTATGTATACTTGCTGCTCCACTTTGATATTTTTCATACAAATTTTATTGTAATCTGTCTCCTTTCTACCTAAATATTTAGTCTCAAGGGGTCTGCTGGAGTTTTCTGGCTCAACACCGCTGAAACTTGGATTGATGTAACCAAACCTGATGGGGAAAATGTTGTTTCCTCTTTGGTGAACCTTGTGTCTGGATCAGGCCAGGAACCTCAAGTGGATACTCACTTTATGTCCGAATCTGGAATTATGGATGTCTTCTTCTTTGTGGGTCCCAAGCCTTTGGATGTTTTCAGGCAGTACTCTGCCTTGACTGGCACAGCCCCTCTTCCACCAGTAAGTCTATCTTTTTCTGGAACACAAATATTGGCAATAAAGTAGGTTCTTATTAGTTTCTATTAATATCTTGTCCTTATATCTTAGTTATTCTCTCTTGGATATCACCAATGTCGTTGGAACTACAATGATGAAGATGACGTTCGCAATGTTGCTTTGGGCTTTGATGAACATGATATTCCCATGGATGTTATGTGGCTGGATATTGAGCACACTGATAACAAAAAGTGAGTGTCTGACTTTCCTTGGGTTCTGACTATCTAGTCCTTTGGACCTTGTTTAATGTTGCTGATTGGCTTTTTTGCTGCAGGTATTTTAGTTGGGATCCCATCAAGTTTGCTCATCCCACAGAGATGATTCAAAATCTTACTGCCATGGGCCGAAAGTTAGTTACTATTGTGGACCCCCATGTCAAGAGGGATCCAGGCTACTATTTGCATCGGGATGCCGAGGCTAATGGTTACTATGTCAAAAACAAAGATGGAAATGACTACGAAGGTGAGTCTTCTTATTCTGTAACTATAGTGGGCATGCCCCAGCCCCACCTTCATAATACTTATACTTGAACCACATGTTGTTCATTTTTGTCAGGTTGGTGTTGGCCTGGCTCTGTGAGCTATCTCGATTTCTTCAACCCAGCAACAAGGGAATACTTTTCTGATAGATACTTGCTGGAAAACTATGCTGGATCTACTTTAGATGTCCACATTTGGAATGACATGAATGAGCCAGCAGTTTTTAACGGCCCTGAGCTCACTATGTTCAAGGACAATGTGCATTATGGAGGATGGGAACATCGTGATGTGCATAACATGTATGGCCTCATGCTGGTATGTATGATTCTTAAATTTCTTGGTCTCGTGTACGCTAGAGTTTTCTGGCAGCATTCTCATCTTGTCTGCCTTTTTCTCCCTTGATAGGTCATGTCTACATATGAAGGGTTGCAAAAGCGATCTCAAGGAGCGCTCCGCCCATTCATCTTGACTCGGTCTTTCTATGCTGGCTCCCAACGTTATGCTGCTATGTGGACTGGTGACAATCTTGCTGATTGGAGTCACATGCGCATGTCTGTACCCATGTGTCTGACTATGGCTATTTCGGGCTATTCATTCTGTGGTGCTGATGTTGGAGGTTTCTTTAAATATCCTGATGCTGAACTTTTTACTCGCTGGTACCAAGTAAGTACCTGAATAAACCTCAATTTTACTTTTGAAGATGTAGCTCTCTAGGTTATTAAATTTATTTAATATTTGAATCTTTTTGATTAGCTTGGTGCCTTCCTGCCATTCTATCGTGCTCACTCTATTCTTGAGTCCAAGAGGCGTGAACCCTGGCTGTACAATCCAGAGACCACTGAACTGGTCCGACTGGCAATTCGTAAACGTTACACTTATATCGCCCTGTGGTACACTCTTTTCTTCGAACACACTCGTTTTGGAACACCAGTCATTAGGCCTCTGTTTGCTCAGTACCCGGATGACAAAGATGGCTTCTCTGTGGACAATGAATTCTTAGTTGGTAAGTGTTTGTGTTTTTCCTGTTGTATGTGCTTTCAGCTTTTGTGTTTGTTCAATAACACTACATTCTCATTAATGTATTCCTTCAGGTGATACTCTGCTCGTGCACCCAGTTGTAACAGCTGGAGCCACACAGGCTCAGGTGTTCTTCCCTGGAGAAAATGAGCGTTGGTATGACACTGATACATTTGAAATTTTCCGAGGCCGTTCTGTACATAATATTGCTGTTGACATCACCAAGGTAAACAGCTGAGTGCCCAGTAATTTGTCATTAATACAGTATCCTTTAAAAAAAATATTTATATGAAATTTGTTTATTTTTTATCTTAGATTCCAGTTTATCAGAGGGGAGGAACCATTCTCTCTAAATTGGAGCGCGTTCGCCGATCTTCAACTCTGATGCACAATGACCCTTACACTATTATTGTTGCTGTGGATGACAATGTGAGAATCAACTATCAATTGACAAACTGAGACTATTTTTTTAAAAATCATTGTTGTAATGTTTTCTTTAATTTAAATTTCTGTAGGGCAACGCCAAAGGAACACTGTATATTGATGATGGTGAAACCTACAAGTACAAGTCCAATGCTTACCTCTATATTCAGCTTGAGTTTAGCAACAACACTCTGAAAGCAAAGTTAGTATCTCTTGCTGCATTCTTTTCTCTGCTGCCCTTGATTGCTGTTTTTGTTAATGTTGAATTCTTCTGTTCTCTAGGTTCATCGACAAGAAGGCACACTTTGCCTCCAAGGCATGGATTGAACGCATTGTTGTTTTAGGATTGCTCAAACCAATAACACAGACAACTATTGAGAGCAAGAGTAAGTTACTTTTTAAGCGGTCTTGCTACCGCTTCTAGCTCTGCATCCGATCCCACTCATCCCATCCCATCCCATCCATCCATCTATTCAGCGCGCTCGGAGGGGACTGCATGGTCGTGTTGGTTCCGTCGTCCGTCGTCCGTCGTCGTCCTGCGCCGCCGCGCCGCCGCGCCAGTCCCCACTCCTCACAGCCACCCCCTCCCTCCTTGCCCCCTCTCTGCCCGGCCTGCCGGGCCACGGCAAGACCGCTTTGCTAAGCTTGCCTTGGCGGAACTTTTTTTTTCTCTGTCACAAATTATTAGCTTTGTTTAAAGTTCTCTCATTTGAAGAATTTTAATATTTGACTTGCATTTCAGGTGTTGGAAGGCAGTCTTTGAAGTATTCCAATGATGACATTTGGAATGTTGTTGTTGTGAGAAAACCAGGAGTATCTGTAACTGAGGAATGGACATTGTATCTTTGATTTAGATGTTTCTTAAAATAATTTAAACCACCTAAAAAAAATATTTCAAATCCTCAACGTGTAATTTTTTTTAAAATGTGAGCTTTTTACACTTTATTAACTGTAAGGAAGGTGAACCATTCTCACCATTTAATTTTATTAAATCCTGATCAGTACAGAACTGAACAAGTTGATGTCTTTTGTGCCTTGCCTTGATGGTACATTGGCATGCCAAGTTTGTATTAACCTTAGAAATGTACTCTACGTAAAATTGTTAGAGCAAGCAGCAAGGTATAGACGTAGAATAGTTGTTTAGACTTTCTACAAAACTGAGACATGTTTGTTGGGAGAGGCTAATTGTTCATCATTTTTGTTGTCCTTTTTTTATTGATTTTTTTTTTGTATGTGACTTGTATTTAATGGAACTCTGGCATAATTTGTTGCACTGCAGTTCATAGAGGGCCATATTTCAGATAGAATTTTACAATTCTGTAGAAAGGTCATTTCACTTCAATTTTGAAAATGTTTTCTCCCTTTTTAGAAATAACAATTCTTTTCTGAGTTTGTTACCATGTGCCCATCAACAATCTTAACTTTGACTTGTAATTGAAAAAAAAAATACACTGAAATTCTAAAAGTGTAGGTTTGTGAACGTTTTCTTCTCTTATACTATTGAGTTTGTTTCTCTGAATTACTTGTGATAGTTTTGTGTGATATGGGCAGTATTTGTAGAGGCTGGTCTTCCTGAAATCTGTTGGGAAGAAGTTGTCAAGTGTTCCAATTATGTTAAACTGAAACAAACCATCGGGTTGTTCACTTTTTACCTCTGCCTGATTTTGTATGGTTGAAAATTTCTGATGCACCTGGCTCTTGATTTTCAGTTGTGTGTGTTCAGATTATTTTTGCCGATTTTTCCGAGACGGGCCTTTTCTTGTGTTTGAAAAACGACGCACTCGGCACCTGAAAACGATGTGAAACGTGTCCTTTGAATAAAACAACGTGAACCTTAAATTTTGTTTATGATTGAAGCTCCCCATCTCACCCTCGCAGCCGCTCAACAAACAAATTACTCATCTAATTTTGGATTTGGTGCATCTAAATGAGTGACAAAATATCTCAGATGAGCGCGCTGCTCGAGCGCGGGGCTGAAGAAACGCAAAGTGTAGATAAGACCGTTAGGGTCGTGCCGAGCTGATAATCGCCCAGATAAGACTGTAGAGCGCTGCTTGGCTGCTTAGTCGCCGTGCTGCCCCCCCGCCCCGGCCGAGGCTTGAGCCCGGTTGCAGTGCAGGCTCTACCCGGCCCGGGCATTACTTTCTACAGGGTCCAGTGAATGGGGTGGAGGGCCCGCCACGCCAAGGCCCGCCCGGCCCGCCCGGCCCGGAGCTGTGCCATCAAAGCAGGGCAATATTTACACAATCTAAAAGCGCTTGCGGAAAAAAGAGGAAGGGCTAGGCGTGGCCAGGCCCGGGGCATGGGGCTTGCGGGCCTTGCCAGGCCTTGCGCTGGAGCGCTGAGAGGTGCTTTGTCGCTGCGGCTGGCTGTTGGCTGGGCCCGGGGGCAGGGGGCAGAGGGGACGGCGTCGAGGCTCCAGGCCTCGCTCCAGGCCTCGCTCCAGGCCTCGCTCCAGGCGCGCCCGTGCCCCTCGGCCTGGCCCGGCCTGCAGGCCGAGTCCGTCGCTCCGTCTCTGTCGCACTCGTGGCGCGTCCCGCTAGCGTCCCGCGGGGGTGCGAGCGAGCCACAGCGACGGGACGACTCTTCGGATCGGCTGGGCTGCTGGACAAGGCTCTGGAACAAGGGGCGCGCCGGGGAGGGGAGGGGGGCTGTCATCCGTTAAGTGCAGCAGCAGCTTCAGAAGCGGCAAGCGGCGGCTGGAGGCCGAGACCGTCTCCGAGGGGAAGGCGGCGGCGGCGCACCGTTCCAAAATGACAACATCACAACAACGCGAGACGACGACGGCGGACGGGGGCTTTCTCTAGCATTCAGCCCCCTTCGGACAAGCGCCTGCGTCTGCCTGCGCGCGCGTGAGTTTGTGTGCGAAAGAGAGAGAGAGAGAGAGAGAGAGAGAGAGAGAGAGAGAGAGAGAGAGAGAGAGAGAGAGAGAGAGAGAGAGAGAGAGAGAGAGAGAGAGAGAGAGAGAGAGGAAAAAGGTGCTGATTCCCGCCTCCTTCATTTTCCCGATTGAACTTAACTTTTATCGCGGCTCTTAACCCTCTATCCCTCTTAGGCTCGTGGTGCGGTGCCTGGCGGTGCCTGGCGGTGCCTGGCGGTGCCTGGCGCGGAGTGGTGGCGGGGCCGTTGCCGGCCGTGCTGGCCGTGCCGACCGTTTGGTGGGGCGAAGGCGAACCTGATGGCCTGATGCGCTCTGATGGTCTCTCTCCACCTCTCCGCCTCCAGCCCGCAGCCCCTCCCGAGGCCGCCTTTATTGGTAAGTCCGAAAGGCAACGCATCGCAGCGCCGCAGCCCCCTCCCCCTCCCCTCCCCCTCCCCCTCCCGCCTCCCGTTTCCTCCTCAGCAAACTCCCGGACGCTCTTCCCTTCCGCCCCCGCCCCTCTGGCCTTTGGTGCAATATGAAGATAATCACACCATGTGTGTGACTCCCCGTCCCCGTCTCTGCCCCACTCCTCGCCTCGCCGTATCAGAAGTAATTTAACGGCCTCACCGGACGCCGAGGAGCCCTCTGGGGCCGTCTACCGCGGGGCGGGGCGGGGCGGGGCGGGGGCCTGGGAGAGCCAAACGACCGGAAAATATTGTCCGCCCCGCTCCCCCGCCCCCCGCCCCTCCTCCCAAACTTAAACGGGCTAGCCACCCCCACCCCACTGCCGCGGGGGTCTAAATGACATGACGTCACCACCCCTTCCCCCGCCCCCTGCCCCGCTACGGTCACCATACTGCTGTATCAAAACCGGCCGGGGATGGCGCGGCGCAGCGCTGGGCCGGGCTTATCTATCTGCTTTTAGTGTTTGGCTCGGGGTGTCGGTGCTCCGAGCCGGCAGTGCCGGCAGTGCCGGCAGCCAGCGGTCCCGAGGGCGGTCCCGGTCCGCGGGCAGCACCCCCCCTCTCTCTCTCTCACACACACACACACACATAAAAATACACGTAACACAGCGTGCACACTGGTAAAACAAAGGCATAAAAATTACGCCCTTTAGGGCATAAATGCTCTTTTACGCCCTTGCAAGGGCATAAATCGTTTTATGCCCTTGGGAAGGGCGTAAATGGTATGGGAATTTCAAGCAAAATTTTAATGCCCTTCCCAAAGGCATTAACGATTTATGCCCTTTAAGGGCGTAAATCGTTTACGCCCTTTAAGGGCATAATTTTTATGCCTTTGTTTCACCAGTGCAGAAAATGGTGATTAATTTTCACCCTCATACATCTCCTCGTTGGCTTACGGCAGGGCGATGCACTTCCAGCCTCTCAGGCGTCACAAGGACGAGAGAGAGAGAGAGAGAGAGAGAGAGAGAGAGAGAGAGAGAGAGAGAGAGAGAGAGAGAGGAGAGAGAGAGAGAGAGAGGAAAACGAGAGAGGGGAGCGCCCCGCGGGTAGGCAGCCCCCCGGCCTGCGCGCACGCGCGTACTGCGGCGTGCCTATCCCGCACTCGGCGGGCGTTCGGCGTTCGACTGCTGGTGCTGCTGGATCGACGCGGCGGGGAGGCGCGGCGCGGCGCAGCACGGCTCAGCCACCGCGCGTCGTGCGCTCACGTGTTTGCACGCACACAAAGCACCACTCACCCACACCCTCACGCGCACACACCCACACAGACACACACACACACAGACGCCTAATGCACAGCAGCAGCAGGTAGTGAGTGCGGCACGTCCCTGGCAGCTATTCAGCCCCCCGGCTCCCCGTCGGCTCCCCGTCGGCTCCCCGTCGGCTCCCCGTCGGCTCCCCGTCGGCTCCCCGTCGGCTCCCCGTCGGCTCCCCGTCGGCTCCCCGTCGGCTCCCCGGCTTCCAATGCTGCCGCGCTGCCGGACGAGCCAAAGTGCAAACGTGTCTGTGCCTACCTGGCGCGTTCGCTGTTTGTTTGTTTGTTCGTTCGCGCCGTGTTTGTCCGTCCGCCTGTCTGTCTGCCTGTCTCTCCATCCGTCCGTCCGTCTGCCTGTCTGTCAGTGTGCCTGAAAGCAGAATCGGCGCACCAGTCAGCGTTTCGGCGGTTGGCTCTTCGCACCTGGCGGCTTTGTTGGATGGATGCTCTCCCATGGAGGGGGAATTGGCCCGGCCAAGCTTTTCCTCTGTTTTACAGTGCATACGGAGGGAGGCCGCCACGTGAGAGAGAGAGAGAGAGAGAGAGAGAGAGAGAGAGAGAGAGAGAGAGAGAGAGAGAGAGAGAGAGAGAGAGAGAGAGAGAGACAGACAGACAGACAGACAGACAGACAGACAGACAGACAGACAGACAGACAGACAGACGAGTCTCGTCTATTCAACACCGAATCGAAAGAAATACTGACCAGTCGAACCAACGTTGTCTACCATAACTAAACAACACTGCTAATCCAAGTGTGGACCAAGTCCACGCTAAATAGCGTGGACCACGGTGGTCCACGCTAGGAAACGTGGACCACGAATGGTCCACGCTAAGAAACGTGGACCACGAATGGTCCACGCTATGAAGCGTGGACCAAGCCGTGGTCCACGCTAGAAAACGTGGACCGAGCTGTGGTCCACGCTTCACAGCGTTGAACTTCTCATAGGCCAATCACACTTCCAAGTGTGGACCATCCGTGGTCCACGCTTCCTAGCGTGGACCATTCATGGTCCACGTTTCCTAGCGTGGACCACCGTGGTCCACGCTATTTAGCGTGGACTTGGTCCACACTTGGATTAGCAGTGAAGCCAGCTCAGCCAAAGTTTCACGGCAAAAATATAATTGACCAAGAATTAACGCAATACTTAAACTGTCACATTGCAGCAACCATGGCGATTTGCATATTTTTAATTTTGGCGTGTACCATGGCCGCGTGTTCGAGGCAGCGCAGGTATACAAGTAGTATGACCCCTGGCGGGCCCTCGGGGTTCGGAGGGAGGGGGTGGGGTGGGGGAGGTCACGTCTCGCCCACCCCCTGAGTGTTATTTTAAGAGACTGCCTGGGCCAAGGCACGCCAAGGCAGGCTGCGTGATCAAGGGCTGTTAATGGCTTGATTAAACTATTAGAATTTATAGCACTACTGCAGCCCCTCCCCATGACTCCCCATGACTCCCCGCCCCGTACAGAGGCGTCCCACGAGAGCTATGTGCCGTGTAATGGAGACCTCAATTTTCTGCAGCGCAGGCCTTGCGCCTTGCGCGCCACCACTTCATCCTCTCTCTCTCTCTCTCTCTCTCTCTCTCTCTCTCTCTCTCTCTCTCTCTCTCTCTCTCTCTCTCCCCCTCTCTCCCTCTCTCTCTCACGTGAGCCTGCCCGTCCGCGCCCCGCACCGCGCTGGGGGAAGTTTTACAGTTTAATTATTGCATTCCTCATGGCTCGGCGAGAAACTTCGTCAACTTCCGCGTGGCGCGCGAGTCAGCCGCAGGCTGATTCCGAACAGCGCGCTCTCGCCGCTCTGTCTCTCTCGCACCCCGCGGGAGAGAGACAGGGCGACCTAGCAACCCTACACTGCTGTGTGAAGCCGCCAGGCAGCCGCAGCCACCGGCAAGGTGTTTGTTTGTCTGATGCCGGAGAGTCGTTTCCGTCGCTCTGTCTCCCTCGCTTTCCTGGGGTGGCCCGGATAGGTGGGAGAGAGACAGAGCGACGAAAACGACTCTCGGGATCAGTCTGCCGCCGCCGGGTGCTGGAGGCGCCGCACAGTGGGCCAGAGGACCGGTGGGGCGGCCAAAACTCTAGACGCGTTTTGAGCTCCAGAGTCGCTAAATGGGATTTGAATCAAACGTGCTCTACAAATCAAAGAGTGTACATAGTATGCTCTAACTGGAGCATGCCTGCAAGCACGCTCTAGCTAGCGCATGCCTGCCAAGCATGCACTAACTAGTGCATACATGCCATGTACACGCTTCCTGATGCAGAAAACTCCCTATCCCTTATGGAGTAAACGTCTGCTTCAGTTAGCGTGTACATGGCATGTATGCACTAGTTAGTGCATGCTTGGCAGGCATGCGCTAATTAGAGCGTGCTTGCAAGCATGCTCCAGTTAGAGCGTACCATGTACACTCTTTGATTTGTAGAGTGTGACCCCACCAATGGATTCGGAGAGCAATCCATTGGTGGGGTCGGTCACACGTTTGATTTGAGTCCCATTTAGCGACTCTGGAGCTCAAAACGCGTCCAGAGTTTCGGCCGCCTCCACCGGTCTTCTGGCCCACTGTGCGCCGGACAGGAACTCGCGCTTTATTCAAATTCCGCGCTGCCTGACGGTGCGCCGCGTGCCGGCCGTTTCCTGGAGCCCCTGGGCCGCCCTGGGCCGCCCTGGGCCCTTTGGCGACGTGCCGCGGGTTCTTCAGGGCGGCGCTAGGCCGTGGCATGGCCATGGCTGGGCTGGGCGCTGCGCTGCAGCCGGCTGGCGGTGCTGGTGGTGCTGGCGGCTGCGGGTGCGGGAGCAGGGTGGGGGGGGCGGCGCAGCCCGGGGCGGCCAGCCCAGCG
The DNA here is from genome assembly GCF_012932325.1 of Thrips palmi. Classification (NCBI taxonomy): domain Eukaryota; kingdom Metazoa; phylum Arthropoda; class Insecta; order Thysanoptera; family Thripidae; genus Thrips; species Thrips palmi. The sequence continues at coordinate 8,929,645 of NW_023144629.1, read as the reverse complement.
GCCCCCCGGCCAGCCCCAGGGGCCGCCCGCCGCCGCCCCCCCCCCCGCCCGTCCCGTCAGGACGGCCGACTGCGACCCCCGCCGCGACGCTGCGCCTGCCGCCCGGGCCGCTCCGCTCCGCTCCGCGACCGCGGCGGACCGCCTCGAGTGACCGCCGCGCCGGCGACCCTCGAATGCTCGGCCACTGGGTCCCCGCGCCCCGGCCCGCGCCGCACCGCGACCCGCGCACAGTGGCCCGGCCTGGGGGGCCCCTCCCTGAGTGCAGTGTGCTTGCCGCGGACGTGTGCGCACCGGGAAACTCTAAGAGGAAACCCCTTGGATGGATCACCTTCGGTTCCCCGCCGCAAGCGGCCTGGAGCTAAAAAGGTTTGAGTTTGGCCCCCTGGTTTGGCCCCACGTGCGACGTCCGGCAGGCCTTCGCTCTGTCCCCCTCGCGCTCATAGGCGCGTTCCGTGGAGGCGAGAGAGACAGAGCGACGAAGCGCACGGCACTGCCATCGCTGTTTCCGTTTGTTGTGTGCGGGGGAAAAGGACGCAAGCAAAGAAAACGCTGGGTATGAGTAATTCGGGGAGGATTCATGTGATAAATCCTGTAGATCCCAGGGGATGCCGTGCCCGCCCGTCCCAGCGGTGGCCCCAGTCGCCCAGTCCCAGTCCAGAGAGAGCCGAGCGGTGCGGGCGTCCCGCTGCCAGGCAGGTGGTCACCGCCAGCGCGGCGTGGCACAGTGGGCCAGAAGGCCGGTGGAGGCGGCCAAAACTCTGGACGCGTTTTGAGCTCCAGAGGGCGCTAAAGGGGTCGAATTTACGTGACCGTTAGGGGGGGGGCTCTTCGAACAAAGTACCCATTTGGGGGGTCACACGGTGGGTCGAGTCCATTAGCGACACTAGTTTTCAAAACGCGTAATTGCTTAGTCCCCTTCGGGTACTGGCCCAATGTTCCACTCGGGCCCAAAATGCTTCCAACTTGAATCCGTAGCTCCGTCTTCTCTGCAACCCCGATGCCCCACACGAATGCGAGGACAAGAGCGACCACGCTCTAACGCCGTTTACAAAATGTTACGGGGGTAGTGTGGAGCATCCCATGAAGCGGCCGGACAGAGTAAGCGTGGAGCGGCCACAATTTTTGTGTTGGCCTGTTCAAATTCACGACCATCGTGCATCGGAAACCCGCGTCATGTCTGGCTGTACGTTTGGCTTCCAGTTCCTAATGTTCATCTTCTTTGGGATAAGGCAAAAGTTGCAAAGTTCTTTGCTTGAATTTCATGCTTTCTATTTTTGTCTTCAAATGCTACAAATACAGGCGAGAATATTTTTTTTCTGACATACCACGTGACTAGGGGATAGGGGGGTAGGGGGTTTGAGCATATCCCACGATCGGTCACGAGAGGGGGGGAGGGGGTCGAAACGTGGCCCAAAATCGGTCACGTAATATGGGTACGACCCCTAAATGGGACTCGAACCGAACGTGTGACCCCACCAATGGATTGCTCTCCGAACGAGGAACCCATTGGTGGGGTCACACGTTCCGTTCGAGTCCCATTAGCGACTCTGGAGCTCAAAACGCGTCTAGGAGTTTTGGCCGCCTCCACCGGTCTTCTGGCCCACTGTGCCACGCGGGCCCAGCAGACTGCTTCCGAAACAGCGCGCTTCCGTCGCTCCGTCTCTCTCGCACCCCGACGGGCCGCCCCACGAGTGCGAGAGAGACAGAGCGACCACGCTCTGGCCGCCGTATTTCAGAATGTTCACGGCGTTATGTGTGGATCATCCCACGCAGGGCAGGCCCCGGCAGGCCGGGCGGGTTTAGCGTGTCGCGGCCACAATTTGTTGTGTTGGCCTTGTTTCTTTGCACGACCCATTCGGCGGCGGACACGACGGGGGCTGGGGGAAAAAAGAGTTAAAACCGTAAATAGAGGCGAATGACTGAGAAAAAAACCCAACAAACAAACAAAAATCTCATTCAACGAACGTTAATGAAAGCAGATGATATTCGTTTGGTTTTCTTCTAGGTAGTAGTTCGGGATTATTAATGATTTCCGTGATCGGTTCGGCCACGGTTCTCTGCACCCTCCTCATTCTGGACATCCTGGGCTTCATCAAGCTGCAGTCCTGGAAATTCATACGCTGAGACGGCAAACGCAGAGAGGGATTGGACAGAGCCGCGTCGCGCCTCCTGTCGCGGCTAACCTATCTTTCTACACGCGTTCCGCCGTGGCACTTACTTTTTTCTCGATTCTCCCGGTAGCGCTGCCGGTCCCTTTCACGTTTACGCTGCCGCTGTTCTTCCGTCAGCTTCCTGGGCGCCATCGCTTATGCCATTTCTTGCCTTAGAGGTGGCTCCGAAGTCGGTACGAGGTGACGAGGTGTGCCCCGCACACAAGCCGAGCCGAAGCCCGCCTGAGTCCTTGCCGGGCGAGGTCCGCGGGCGCCCGCGGGGCTGAGCCTAGCCGGGCGGCATTGTTGAATTCCGCGCAGGCTGCGCCGCGGCCACAGCCAGCCAGACAGACTCACCATCCCGCCCCGGCAGCCCGCCCCTACTATATTGTTAGGATACGCACTTCGTTTCTGGACTCTAGAGTAAAAGCTAGCTGACACCTTTGTGTCTCGTAGTATTAGGTGTATATTTTAAAGCAAAGGTAGCAAAGGTATCATCTGCTAAAAAGAAAAGAAACAGTATGGATCGTTGGCGAAACAGTAGTACGACCCGACAACAGGAAAACAATCACCGCCGGGTGAAACGGGAAAAAAAGTCTTCCTGGTGGCGGAATTAAAAGGTCCTTAGAGGGGGGGGGGGGAGCGGGGGCGGAGGCGTCCGGGGTCGAACCACCGAACTCGGCCACGCTGCCTGGTGTCGCCTGCACTGCACAGGCCGGTGGGAAGGACGGTCGGTCGCCGTCCATCCCAAAGCGCGCCTCACGTTTCGCACCCACACTGTAGAAAAGAATGACGACGAAACCGCGGTTTAGTTTAATTTATGGTGGCGTCGTGCGAGCGTAGCAATACGCAGCCCAGTTCCCTGGCAGGCAGGTGCAGCAGTACGTTCCAGGTGCGACTCCCCCCCCCCCCCGCAAGCTGCACGGATTACAAGGTAAGCCGGACGCGGGGCGCGAAGGCGAGGGCAAGCGAAAGGCGCCGCAAATTGCAAACCAAGACAAATAAGGAATAAAAGGGCGACGAGTAGTGGTGGCCGCACCGCCGTACCTCCTTCGGACAAGACGCGCGCAGGGAGAGTAAAGCTTTAATTAGGAAACACGGACACGGGGCGTTTGGCGCGGTACTTACAATAAAACCGCGCGGCCGCCGCCGCCACCTCCGCTCCGGCGCTCCGCCCCGCGCGCACAGTGGGCCAGAAGACCGGTGCAGGCGGTCAAAACCCCGGACGCGTTTCGAGCTCCAGAGTCGCTAAACAGGACTCGAACCAAACATGCGACTCCACCAATGGATTGCACTCCGAGCGAGGAATCCATTGGTGGGGGTCACACGCTCGGTGACTCGCTTGAGCTCAAAACGCGTCTCGAGTTTTGGCTGCCGGCGCCGGCCTTCTGGCCCACTGTGCGCCGCCCCGCTCCGCCCCGTCTACAAATCGCTCTTCCCGGACTATCGGACCGGCGCCGCATTTTTCGGGTGACGTGAACGATGACTTTCCCGCCAAAGTTGCAAGCTGCTCGCGCTGCCCCCAGTCCCGGACGGCTCCGCAGCGCGGCGCAGCGGCCGGGCCGGGGACCACCATTCACCATGGCCTGCATTCTGGTTCTTCCGGCCGCGTCTTCCGAAGGCACTCGTCGCGAAAACAACAACAATAATAATAATAAAAACAACAATAACAACAAAAACAACAACAAACAACAAGATGAATCGGGGTTGGGGGTCTGGCGTGCGCGCGGGGTCACGCCGCACCACCGCCGCCAAAGAGAAACACTTGGCGTTGCGGGCCGCGCCCTTCCGTGCTGGGCCGCCGTTTGTCGTGCACGCCCCCCCCCCCCCTACCCCGCCCCGCCGCCGTATCGGTGGTATTGGAACGAGTCCACTCCGGCCTGGCGCTCTAAGTGGCGCCAAAAGATCAATAAGAAGTCTCAATTCAAAGATGAAACGTCCGTTCCCCCCCCCCCCCCCCAAGTTGCGCTTGCTTGATGAGGGCGTCTTTTTTCGCCGCCGCCCTTCGATGGCAGTGTGTCAAAGGCCCTCGGGGGAAAAGGGCGGGGGAAGGGGCGGCCTAACTGGCCGTAACTACTTTAAGTCATTACAAGACTGGGATCCTAATTCCGAGTCGCGGCGCCCTTTGCGAGCCCTGCTGGTCAGCCCAAGGCCCTCCAAGGCTCCAAGCCGCAACCTTTCAAGGGCGTCGCCTGGGCGTCGCCTGGGCGTCGCCTGGGCGTCGCCGTCGCAGGCCGAACGGCGCTATCTCTGTCTCTCTCGCACCCGCCGGGACCGGCCGGGCCGCCCCGTGAGTGCGAGTGAGACAGAGCGACGCGTGTTCGGGAGCAGCCTGCAGGCCTGGCGAGCCGATCGGCGGGTCGGGTCCGTCGGGTCCGCCGGGTCGGGCGGCGTCCTCGGTGAGGTCCTCGGTCGGGTCCTGGGGCACGCTCCGCTCCGCTCCCTCTCGCTCTCCTACATGATGGATGACGGCGTCCAGTCCAACTCGCCGTCCTCTTTCCCGGCGTCCTGGAGGCCTGGAGGCCGACCCGCAGACGTCCTTATACTGCGTAAGTCCGAGCCCGGCGTGGTGGCGTGGCGCGGCGTGGCGCGGCGTGGTGGCGTGGCGTGGCGTGGCGTGGCGTGGCGCGGCGCGGCGCGGCGTGGTGTGGCGTAGCGCAAGGACCACCAGCAGGGCTAGCCGGAGAAAAAGTTGCCGAAAGTTTGGCTTGACGCGCGCGACGCGTAGGACGGATCGGCGGGGAGGGTGGTGCAGGGCAGGCCGCCGCAGTAGTGTGACTGGCCGGCTGGCCGGCTGGCTCTAGCAACAGGACGACGGCGGTGGCGGTCGCGCACAGTGGGCCAGAAGACCAGTGGAAGCGGCCAAAACTCTAAACGCGTTTTGAGCTCCAGAGTCGCTAAACAGGCCTCGAACCGAACGTGTGACCCCACCAATGGATTGCTCTCCGAACGAGGAATCCATTGGTGAGGTCACACGTTCGGTTCGAGTCTGTTTAGCGACTCTGGAGCTCAAAATGCGTAGAGTTTTGGCCGCCTCCACCGGTCTTCTGGCCCACTGTGCGGTGGCGTCCCGGCGGACGGGGTCCCAGCGCGCCGCCATAGACCGAACCAGGCCCTCGACCCTCACAAGCATTCGACTGAGGATTAGCATTAGCGTGCGCGCACTGCGAGCGCAAGGCGTGAGTGCTCTCATTCCGAGCAGGAAATGGCCCCGTCCACGACGACGGCGACGCGTGATGGAGCTCTCAACACCACGACAACGGGGACAATGCGCGCCGCTACACCACAAACACACACAAACACACACACAAAAGCCGAAATCATGATTTCGACCAACTTTGCGGCAACACTGCTCTCTAACCAAGCCGGGCCGGTTACTGAAGTCGCATATCCTAGCGAATGCATGGGCAAAGAAGGGTTCAAAGAACACCGCCCCGTAGAGGGTGTACGATTAACCGGCCTCGATCGGACGCGGTGGTCGCCGAAAGTCAGCCCAAATCACACACCGAAAGTCAGCCCAAATCACGCACCGAAAGTCAGCCCAAATCACGCTCCGAAAGTCAGCCCAAATCACGCACCGAAAGTCAGACCAAATCACGCACCGAAAGTCAGACCAAATCACGCACCGAAAAGTCAGCCCAAAATCACGATTTCGACGTCGTCGTTTACAGCCAACAGGACTCTGGCTGGGCCGCTGGGGCGATTCTCAAATTCTCCCAACGGCGCGGCGCGCCCGGGGAACTGCCACCTGGGGGCAAATCGATTTGGTCGGGGCTGTTCAGCTCAGACCCCCGCAGATGCAAATCCAATTCCTCCATTCATTTTTCCCCTCATATTTACGATGCTGTGCTCGGGGGTCCGCTCGGCTCCGGGCAAGTTAAACAAAGCCCTGTTTTCGTAACCGATCAACTCGTGTCCGAAATGCAAGGTCTCGGGTTCGATACTCTGCCCGCAGTTTATCGACGGAGCGCGACTGAACAAACGATTGCAGAGTCCCATCTGTGCGGCTTTTATTATTTCCTCTTTTTTTAAATACAGGAGGCAGAGCCGTGCAAGCTTCTCAGCAGGCGTCGATTCGACGTTTCCCAGTGACTCGACTCGCGCTGTGTTTCCCCCCTTCAGTTTTTCCTGCCCCGGTCCCGGGATCGATTCCCGGCAACGACCCGAGTTTTCTTCTCCTCTTTTCGGAGCTGAGTGTAACTAATCGGCCGCCAGGGCAGTGCCTCGGCCTCGGCCGGCCGCAAGTAGGCCCGATTACACCACTTTGAGGAGGCCGGCGGGCCGCTTCGCGTCGTATCGCCGCTCTCCGTCGCACTCACGGGCCGTGCCCTGGCGGCGCGAGAGAGACAGAGCGACGAAGCGATGTTCTTCGGTCGCGGCCCTGCTTTCCCGGGCCCTGCATCCCTAATCACGCCGCGTCGCCGCGCCGCCCGAGTATTTATTGTTGGACTGCCGACTGATTCTCGCCGCTTGGTCTCTCTCGCACTCACGGGGCGTCCCGTGTGGGTGCGAGAGAGACGGAGCGACGAGAACGACTCTCGGAATGGGTCTGCTGCTCGGCCTGCTCGGCCTCCTCTAATGCCCCATGAATCAGAGGCCTGCCTTTCGCGCCTGCAGACTGAGAGTCGTTTTCGTCGCTCTGTCTCTCCTGCGCCTTACAGGACGCACCATGGGTGCGAGAGAGACAGAGCGACGAAAAGGACTCTGCTGGCGCGGATGGCGCGGATACCAGGGGGTGGGGGCTACGTGCCACTACGTGCCCAATCTGCCTGCCCGCAGCCACGGCGGCACGCTCTCAGCCGAAGGAGCGATAGTGTTTTGTCGCCGCTCTGTCTCTCTCGCACTCATGGGGTGCTCCGCAAGGGCGCGAGAGGGACAGAGCGACCAAGCCACTGCTCGGAATCAGCCTGAAGCGTGTCGGAAGAAATGCACTTGACCTGACGAAACCCGCGACCCCACGTGACCCCAGGCAGCAAGCCGCCATCCAAAAATATTTTTCAACCCTTCTAAGTTGGGTGGCGGCCCCAAAGCGAAGAGCCACTTCGGGCTAGGGCCAGGCTAGGAGGGTCGACCGAGAGTGCTGCAAGTGTAAGAGTGTCGCCGGCGCTGACACGCTACCCATCGCCCGCCGCTGACGTTTGGACGTGTGTGGCTTCGGCGTGTCGAGCGATTCCTCCGCGCGCCTTCCTCGCTGTCTCTCTCGCACTCGAGGATGGTGCCGCAGCGGTGCGAGAGAGACAGCGACCTCGGTGTGCCTCTGAAGCGTGGGATAGAGGACCGGCGCAGGCGGCCAAACCTCGAGACGCGTTTTGGGCTCCAGAGTCGCTAAATGTGACTCGAACCGATCGTGTGAACCCACCAATGGATTGCTCTCTGAACGAGGAATCCATTGGCGGGGTCACACGTTCGGTTTGAGTCCTGTTTAGCGACTCTGGATCTCAAAACGGGTCTCGAGGTCTTCTGTCAAATCCACTGTGTGACGGCGCGTGTGTTCTGTTCCAGATGCCCCTCCAGTAGTGCGTGCTGCGGGCCATGGTGCTGCTGCCGGTGCTGGCGGCGCTCTTGGCGCTGGGGGCGGGCCAGCCGGGCGCGGGGGCGGCGGGGGCGCCGCTGGAGGCGGCCGAGGTCGTTGTGGCGAGCGCCACGGTGACCCCCGTCATGTCGCCGCCGCCGGCCTCGACGCTGGGCCGGCTGCACTGCGTGTGCTCGCCCGGCGAGTGCGAGCCGCTGGACGAGGAGCAGTGCCCCGGCGGCGCGGTCTGGGACGCGTGCCGCTGCTGCCGCCTGTGCGCGCGCGTCGAGGACGAGCCCTGCGGCGGCCCCCACGGCTTCCACGGCGCCTGCGCCGAGGGCCTGCAGTGCGTCGTCAAGGGCAGGCCCATCCGGGAGGCCCGCGAGGAGGGCGTCTGCACCAGTGAGTTGGAACATTATTGTTCTTAAGGTTTTGGCAGTCTTTGAGCAAGCCTGGTGGTTTGTACACGGTAAAAACGATACCTGGTTTTCCCAGGAAGGGGGACACATTGGTGGTTTCCAGGGAGTTCCTGGGAAAACCCGGTTCCGTTTCTACCGTGTAAAGTAAAGCATTCTCTGTAGTGTGGTGGTACAGCTGACTTGATACCATACCTGAGAATTTTACTATACCTTAATGGCATTTTGGCGAATCTCGTTTGTATCGTGGAGAAATATTTCACGTTGGTGCAGCCATTGACCGTAAGACATTTAAAGCGTGTGTAACAAATAGGAGCGGTTTGTTTAAAAAGATGCTGCAGAAACGGTTCATTTGAAAAACATCGTCATGCTTGTCTGTGGTCAAATTTCATTTTCTCCAAATGTCACGAGGGGCAGCGACGCCGAAACTTCGTTATAGGATGTGCCGACCGTTTGCAGAAAGTCCACAGTTTTATCTTTCCCTCCTCCTCCCTTTTGTTTTTTGGAGGGCCGTCAAGTTTTAACTTTTAACGGTTTGCTTGCATGTCGTTGTTTGAGTGTGCCTATCTCTCACAAGAGCAGTGTCGGAGTTTAACGACCGCCTGCTGTGAAGCTTGTTAATTCTGTTCCCCCCTCTCCCCTCTCTCTTTCCCCCGCCCATCTTGAATACGGCGCATTTTTATTGACTTGGGCGTATTTCTCGCCTTGTTTTACTTTTATATTCTGTATCCATTTTAATAGAAAGTCAGGGGGAGTGTGGCGGCGGCGCGCCCTTCGGGGAACCTTCGGGGGCCTTCGGGGGCACCTTGTTCGGGGTGCCGTCGGGGACCCTGACCCGGGCCACGTCCACTATCGGCCCAAATCATAAAGAAACACATCCCTTTGTTTAGGTTCTGGCACAACGCTCGCCGCGCGCGGCCCGGGGGCCGACGGGTCGACGGGGCAGGCTAGGGTTGCCGCCCGGGCTGCCTGCCGCACAGGGTTGCCAACCCTACATTTACCCGCCACAAATGGCAAATCACGGCGGCAGGGCCAACTTGCGCTCGCCAAATCCCCCCGCGGCGGGGCAAAAAAAAAATTTTGTTAAATCTTCGTCGTGCCGCCGTCCCAATGTGAGCTTCCGCCCTCAATTTAAATTCGCTTCTTCCTGACGAGTCGCTAAGTTGCAGAGCGCTGGCGCGCCATGGCGGCGCGGACAAAGACGGCCAGATTCCCCCGGCGGTGTTCATGAATTACGTAACCGAAGCGGGGGAAGGGTGTCGGTCCTTGGATACCTGTCTCTGTCGCACTCGCGGGCCGTCCCGTGGGAGACGAGAGAGAGAGAGAGAGAGAGAGAGAGAGAGAGAGAGAGAGAGAGAGGAGAGAGAGAGGGAGGGAAACAGGGCGCGGCCATGCGTAGCGTGGCGTAGCGTGAGCCGCCAAACGGGCGATCGAGGAGGCGAGGCCGTGACGGGCCGAACCCCGAACACACGACGACGTCGACCGCGGCCGGCAAGCTGCTGCCGGAGCGTCGCTCTGTCTCTCTCGCACTGCAGGGGTGGCCCGAGCGGGTGCGAGAGAAACAGAGCGACGACACCGACTCTTCGGCATGGCTCGGATTAATGAAAGATTCATGCCGCGCGGTGCGTCCTGGCAGTCCTGGCGGTGGTAGCCGAGGCGCCATCGCGGGGCTGCCGCAGACTAGAGTCGTTTTCGTCGCTCTGCCTCTCTCGCACTCGTGGGCGCCATGTACAGGTGCGAGAGGGACAGAGCGACGAAAACAACTCTCGGAATCAGTCTGCTGGGCTGCTGGCTGCTCAAACGGGCGGCAATGTTGTTGGCGGTTATGCCGACCGTGTGTTCACCCTCATGCCTATTCAGGCCCGTCTTTACCCGCCGTGTTGATGTATTCGACAGTGAAAATAGAAAAGTCAGGGGAAAAGCGAACGGAAAAAAATTAAACAGTCAAATGAGAGTTTGCGCGAAGAAGGCCAATATGCAGTGCAAGGGCTGCGCCGGATAATCACCGGCGCCTTCTTCTTTTTCACTCCGATATTCTTTTTCCGGTTCTCTCTCTCCTCTCTCTCTCTCTCTCTCTCTCTCTCTCTCTCTCTCTCTCTCTCTCTCCCCCTCCCTCCCTCTCTTCCAGTGTGCCACGCCATCATCACCGCCACCTTTCCCTCCTCGTCGTCGAGTGTCCAGCCTGTCAGCCCGTCAGTCGTCGGCCGTCTTAAAGGCCAAAAGTCGGAATAAAGGAATAAAGGAGACGCTGCGACGCCGCCTCGTGGGGCGTTCCTCTCCTCCGTGTCTCGGCCTGCCTGGCCTGCAGACTGCCTCCGAGAGTCGTTTTCGTCGCTCTGTCTCTCTCGCACCTACAGGGGACGCGCCATGAGCGCGAGAGAGACAGAGCGACGAAAACGACTCTCGGAATCAGTCTGCTTGGCGCTGGAGTGCGTGATGAGGCCATTATTGCTTGAGGAGGACGCGACGCGACGCGACGCGACGCCACGCCAAGGGGCAGCCCGGCCTCGCCGTCCCCTCCAAGGCCGCCGTCGTCTCCCTCGCCGCCTTCTGCTTGGTTTGAGATGTTTCCATTTCCTGTGCTTTGGGACGTGCGCGCGCGCGGCTGGGCTCGGCGTGCCTTTGCGTGCCGTGGCGTGCCGTGGCGTGCCGAGGGGTTCCGTCCCCCGGGGCCCTGGGGCAGCAGCAGCAGCGCAACACACGCGACGACCTCGCGGGCGCCGCCCAGAGCCTCCGAGCACGAGGAGGGTGCGGCGCTGCGGAGGACCTCGACGTCGTCGTCGTCTTCCGCGGCCTCGACGTAGTCCTCCAAGGCCTCAGCGTCGCCCTCGACGTCATTGACGACGACATGGACGCCGTCCCCGACGCCGTCCTCGACCACATCCTCGACGACGTTCTCGACGTTCTCCTCGGCGACGTCCTCTCCGGCCTTGACGACTCGACGGCGTCCTCGACGGCCTTGACGACGTCCTCGACGTCTTCGACGACGACCTGGACGCCGTCCCCGACGAAGTCCTCGACGACGTCCTCGACGACGTCCTCGACGACGTCCTCGACGACGTCCTCGACGACGTCCTCGACGACGTCCTCGACGACGTCCTCGACGACGTCCTCGACGACGTCCTCGACGACGTCCTCGACGACGGCCTTGACGCTGGGATGAACCTGCAGTGCGCTCGTTAGACGCCTAACTATGTCCACTCGGGTTACACGGGCGGCCGACCGCGAAATCGGAGTGACACGACGCGACGGCGAGAGAGAGAGAGAGAGAGAGAGAGAGAGAGAGAGAGAGAGAGAGAGAGAGAGAGAGAGAGAGCACCGTGACCGCTCCTCTGCCATCGACTCGAACTCGTGAGGGTGCCGTTGGATTCCTCGTGCGAAGGGCAAGCCATTGGCCTTCGCGTCGCATGCAAGGAACGCAACCTCCAAGCGAGGTCCAAACCCCCCACCTCCCCGCCGTGCACCGCCACTCTGCAGTCATTCCCAGTGTGTCTCTCGCACTCGTGGGGCGTCCCGTTCGAATGCGAGAGAGACGGACCCTTAGGAATCAGTCTTCGCCGTCGCATGCGACCGGCTGCGTGGCACTGGGTGCGACTGGGTGCCGCCGGGTGGCTGGGTCCGCACCGATCAGAGAGAATAATTTAGAGATGGGCACAAGAGCTCAAACGACCTAATTACCTGGGGCTGAACCGGCTGCACTAACTACCATTAATTAGAACCAGGGACAAGCCGGCTGTAATTGGCGCCCTTCCCCCTCTCTCCCTCTAACTGCCTTTCCTCACACAATCTCTTCCCGCCCCTCCGCGCCTCCGCCTTGCAGGCTGCACCCCCCCTCCCCCCTCGCTCGACGACTGGAAAGCAACTTGCGGAAGCCGCCGCCGCCAATTTCCTTATTGAGGGAGCGGCTCGCCACGGCGCGGCAGACGCTAAACGGACCGGCAAACGGACCGCAGCGCGGCAGCGCGGCGCACGGCGTCGAGGGAAGGTAGCCTCGCGGCGAGGGAAGGTAGCCTCGCGTCGAGGGAAGGTAGCCTCGCGTCGAGGGAAGGTAGCCTCGCGTCGAGGGAAGGTAGCCTCGCGTCGAGGGAAGGTAGCCTCGCGTCGAGGGAAGGTAGCCTCGCGCCGAGGCGAGGCGGCGTGCGGCACCCGAAACCTGAGCCGCTGTCTCGGGCACCCCACCGCCGCCGCCGTCATCGTCGCCATCCTGGACGGCGGCCGTCTTGAGCACGCCGCCGTCGATAAGCGGCGTGGCGGCTGCATAAGACGTCGCACCAGTGAGCCAGAAGACCGGTGGAGGCGGTCGAAATCCCGGACGCGTTTTGAGCTCTAGAGTCGCTGAGCAGGACTCGAACCGAACGTGTGACCCCACCAATGGATTCCTCGTTCGGAGAGCAATCCATTGGTGGGGTCACACGTTCGGTTCGAGTCCTGTTTAGCGACTCTGGAGCTCAAAACGCGTCCGGGATTTTGACCGCCTCCACCGGTCTTCTGGCCCACTGTGCGTCGTCGTGAGGAGTCGCGGCCAGCCTTCAAAGTCCCCCCCCCCTCCCGCTTTGGCCGTCTGTAATTAGCGTGCGGAAGTAGACGCTAACTCAAGGCAAGTGTCTCAAGTGGCTCCGGGGACCTCCATCCAGCCTGCAGCCTGCGAAGCCTGTGAGGACCAAAACCCGGACCTACGCGCTTTGCTTTTTTTCTTTTCTCCCTTTCCTCCTTTCTTCCCTTTTTTTTTTCGCCCCGTCTCATTTTTCCTTTCTCTCGGCGCGCGCGCACATTTCTCTACAAAATAAAACTTGACGCGCGCGCTTGAAATTCCTCCACTGCGTTTATCTCATTTGCAAATTAGTCCCCCCGCTTTTTTTCTGCTCCCTTCTCTTCGCCCCTTTGCGTCTCTCTCTCTCTCTCTCTCTCTCTCTCTCTCTCTCTCTCTCTCTCTCTCTCTCTCTCTCTCTCTCTCTCTCTCTCTCTCTCTCTCTCTCTTAATGGCTGTGTGTTTTATTTTTAGCCTAGCGTGTCCCCTTCGGAGTGCCGCCGAGGCCGGGGTCCCGCTCTTCCCCCGAGGTTCGGCCGCAACCCCTTTTGCGGCGCAGACTAGCCTGTTGGTAATCCCTGGCCTGGACCCGCCCCGCCCCGCCGCGGCCCCGGTCCTTTGGTGTCCTTAGAACCGCCTTGGTTTTGGCGTGTCCTGCGCTGCCACGCTCTGCCCTGCCCGTGATGAAACACTTGACAGAGTCTTGCTTAAGCCCGGCCGGGCGTCGGTGTCCGTGCGCGGCGCGGCGGGCTCGGTCCTTGGTGGGGGGGGCCAGGGCGGCC
>NW_023144629.1:8906721-8915757 GCF_012932325.1 Thrips palmi | reverse complement strand
AATGAGTCGGGCCCGGGCGTCCCTCGGCGTGCAAGTGGTGCAGCTGTCATCTCGGTGCCAGTCATACCAAGCACCCTCAGTCACGAGGGCCAGGGGGTTAAAGCCACTGCACTGCAAGGCCTTTCTCGACATGGCCGCCGCCGTGGTACAAACACCAGAAGCATCCTCTTATGCTCAACGATCAACCTCCAACAGAATCCTCTAGCACAACTACAAGGCCCCAGCACAACCGCCATCCCCCAGCACAACCGCCATCCTGCAGGAAAACCACCATGCCCCTCCAACCCCCACCCCCAGCCAGCCGCATCCCCCACACAACCGCCATCCCCCAGCACAACCGCCATCCCCCAGCACAACCACCATGCCCCAGCTCAACCGCCATCCCCCAGCACAGCCGCCATCCCCCAGCACAGCCGCCATCCCCCAGCACAACCGCCATACCCAGCAAAAACCCCCCATCCCCCAGCAAAACCGCCATCCCCCAGCCAACCGCCACCCCCCAGCACAGCCGCCATCCCCACCCAAAAACCGCCATCGCCCAGCAAAACCGCCATCCCCCAGCACAGCCGCCATCCCCCAGCACAACCGCCATCCCCCAGCACAACCGCCATCCCCCAGCACAACCGCCATCCCCCAGCACAACCGCCATCCCCCAGCACAACCGCCATCCCCCAGCACAGCCGCCATCCCCCAGCACAGCCGCCGCCACCACGGGCCGCCGCCCCGCCACCGCCAGGCCGGCGGCCACAAGTTTGCCGCCGTGGCGCTGTGAGCTGCGTACTGCGTACCGCGCGCCGTCCGCGCCTTCAGCCTATTGTTTCAGTTTGGAACTCCGCAGTGCCGTGGCGTGGCATGGCGTGCCGTGGCGTGCCGTGGCGTGGCGTGGCGTGGCGTGGCGTGGCGTGCCGTGGCATGGCGTGGCGTGGCGTGGCGTGCCGTGGCGTGGCGTGGCGTGGCGTGGCGTGGCGTGCCGTGGCGTGGCGTGGCGTGGCGTGGCGTGCCGTGGCGTGCCGTGGCGTGGCGTGCCCGCGACTCGAAAGTAAGCGTCCGAATGAAGGAGCTTCCCTTCCGCCCCGCGCCCCGGCCCACGAACTGCCTAGGAACTGCCTAGGAATTGATGCGCCGTAGTCTGATTCCGAGAGCCGTTTTCGTCGCTCTGTCTCTCTCGCACTCATGGGGCGTCCCGCATAGGTGCGAGAGAGACAGAGCGACTCTGTCCGCTGCATCGGGGAGGGGCCGGGGGAGCGGCCCGGTGGGCGGCACATCGTCCCGGTTTCGTGCCCCGCCGCCCCGCCGCCCACCCTTCCCCGCCAGGCTTTACGTCCTCACGATCCGGCTCATGTTTTATCTTCACTTGGGCGCGCCTCAAATATTCATGCAGTGTAGCGGTGTGGCAGTCTGGCAGTGTAGGCCCGCGCTGGCCGCGCTGCCCACACTGCCAATACCGGCTGCCCGGGACACCTGCCAATAGGAGAGCACACCAAAGTGGGCCAGAAAACCGGTGGATGCGGTCAAAATTCTAGACGCGCTTTTAGCTGCAGAGTCGCTAAATGAGACTCGAACCGAACGTGTGACCCCACCAATGGATTCCTCGTTCGGAGAGCAATCCATTGGTGGGGTCACACATTCGGTTTGAGGCCCATTTAGCGACTCTGGAGCTCGAAAACACGTCCAGAATTTTGGCCGCCCGCACCGCTCTTCTGGCCCACTTTGCGCACCCAACCACCCATCGTCCAGCCAGCGAGGCGTATCCTCGCGGCACACCGCATGGTGCTGTTTTGGACTGTCTGCAGGGCAGACACTTTTCTTTTTTCAATTTATAAAAACGGGAAAAAAATAGAGTTTTGATGGGAGCTGTAGCTTTGCGTTGCTTTGCCGCGTCTCGCGAATCACGCCGGTGAGACTTGATCCACGCAGAATGGCGTGAAGAGCTATTCGCGACAGGTGTGTGCACTCGGTGCTGGCGGGCAGGGCTGGCGGGCAGGCAGGCAGGCAGGCAGGCAGGCAATCAGGCAGGCAGGTAGGCAGGCAGGCAGGCAGGCAGGCAGGCAGGCAGGCAGGCAGGCAGGGGCCCGGCAGGCAGGCAGGCAGGCAGGCAGCAGCAGCAGGCAGGCAGGCAGGCAGGCAAAGGGAGGCAGGTAGGCAGGCAGGCAGGCAGGCAGGCAGGCAGGCAGGCAGGCAGGCAGGCAGGCAGGCAGGCAGGCAAAGGGAGGCAGGCAGGTAGGCAGGCAGGCAGGCAGGCAGGCAGGCAGGCAGGCAGGCAGGCAGGGAGCAGGCAGGCAGGCAGGCAGGCAGGCAGGTAGGCAGGCAGGCAGGCAGGCAGGCAGGCAGGCAGGCAGGTAGGCAGGCAGGCAGGCAGGCAGGCAGGCAGGCAGGTAGGCAGGCAGGCAGGCAGGCAGGCAGGCAGGCAGGCAGGTAGGCAGGCAGGCAGGCAGGCAGCATGGCGCCACCGGATGCCAACTCGTAGGCTTTCTCTTCCTGTCTTGCATATTCATATATTGAGAGGCGGAGCATGTCGTGGGCCGGGTGTGAGACACAGAGAGAGAGAGAGAGAGAGAGAGAGAGAGAGAGAGAGAGAGAGAGAGAGAGAGAGAGAGAGAGAGAGGAGAGGGTTGCATGTCTCCGGGACAAGCCCCCTCCCCCTGCCCTCGGACTCACCTTGACCTGTGGCAGCGGGTGGGATTCCGAACGGTGCGCTTTGGTCGCCCTGTCTCCCTCGCACCCACGCCCCCGCGCCCCGCGAGTGCGACAGAGACGCGCTTTTCGGCAGCAGTGCGGTGTATTTCCATCACGCGGGGGAATCATTCGGGGACGTGGGGACCGCGGGGGCACCGCGGGCAAACAGCCGACGGCGAGCCGTGGGACCGCGTGGCTGTGCGGCTACGCGGTGCACAGTGGGCCAGAAGGCCGGTGGAGGCGGCCAAAACTCCACACGCGTTTTGAGCTCCAGAGTTGCTAAATGGGACTCGAACGGAACGTGTGACCCCAGCAATGGATTGCTCTCCGAACGAGGAATCCATTGGTGGGGTCACACGTTCCGTTCGAGTCCTGCTTAGCGACTCTGGATCTCACAACGCATCTGGAGTTTTGTCCGCCTCCGCCGGTCTTCTGGCCCACTGTGGCGGCCTGACCGCGTGACCCGCCCACTTTTGCCGCGCCACCGCCGCGCTTGCGTGCTGCGTGTTTTCGAGGTGCCCACCAACGATTCGTTTTGCGCCTGAAAACGAGGTGGGACGACGCCACACCCTTGGAAGGACGCCGAAAATAATTTGAAAAATTAGTAGGTTTAAGCGACACGTGTCACGAGTTTTAAAAAAATCTCTCTCTCTCTCTCACTTTCTCTCTCTCTCTCTCTCTCTCTCTCTCTCTCTCTCACTCTCTCTCTCTCTCTCTCACTTTCTCTCTCTCTCTCTCTCTCTCTCTCTCTCTCTCTCTCTCTCTCTCTCTCTCTCTCTCTCACACACACAAACACACACACACGCACGAGACAGACAGACAGACAGACAGGAGACAGAAGCCAAGGTGACCCCAATGCCGATCCCCTAGAGGAAGCAGAAGCCGACCATAAGGGATGCAGTAACGAAGCAATAAAATAACGAAAAGAAATAAAAGATACAAAAGTCCGCTGCAATTTCCAGCGCCCACAGCGCGGCCGACCGCGGCCTGGCATTTAGTCCAATTATCGCTCGGCGGCTTGACGCGCGCACACTGTAATCGGCCGCGGCGACTGCGTCGCGGGCCGGCAGTCGTCGCTCTGTCTCTCTCGCACCCGTACGGGACGCCCAATGAGTGCGAGAGAGACGGAGTAACGACTCTCGGAATCAGTCTGCCGGTCGGCCTGGTCCCCCGAGAACAATGAAAGCGGAGGGGGGGGGGGAGGGAGGGGGGGGGAGCCGACCAGATCACAGCGTCGCCATACTGCTGCGGGGGAGCGGAGCGCCGCGGCGTGGCAGCGACTATGCAACACGCTTTGTGGGCAGCAGGGCCGTGGCAGGGCCGTGGCAGGGCCGCAGCAGATGAACGCGCAAACCAACCAAATTCATTAAAAAAAGCGGCGGACAAAAAAAAAACAAACCGAGAGTGAAAAAGCAAGGCGGCGCGGTTTTTGTTGCTCGCGGCGTCGTTGAATATTGAAATAGCGATAACGGTGTAGGGGCCTTGCGGCGTGTACGACCGGGCCGTGGTCTGGTGCAGGGCCGTGCGGGGCCCGTTGTGGGAGACAGCGCCAGGGGTGCTGGTGATGTGCTATCTTAAATTTACGAATCCACTGCTGCCGACCCCTGTGCGCCCCCTCACGCTCTCTCTCTCTGTGTCTCTCTGTCTCTCTGACACAGAGCCTCACGCGCGTTGCCCGCCTTTGACCGGGCACAGCACTGTGTAATAACAACTTCCCCGCTACGTGTGAGTTATGCACTGTTAGAAATCCAGCCGTTTTAGAACGGAAAATTCGTGCAAAGTTTAAAAACGACTACTGATGTTCTCAAACGGCAAATCTCTGTTTTAAAACAAAAAATAATAATTCTAGAACAAAATTTTACCATTTGGTGATGAAAAATGCGCTTTTAAAAAAAAAATCTGTTTGGAAACAGAAATTACGTGTTCACAAACGAAAAAACATCATTCGCACAACGCCCTTTTCTGTTATTTCCATTAACGGTAGGCATTGTTTTAAAAATTTGCGTTACTTTTTCCGTTTGAAAATGGTGCAAGTCATTCCTACCTTTGCTCGTCATTTTCACCGAACTGGTTTCAGTTACTGACGGCATTGCAATTCGAAATGGTCATCCGACATGTTGTATATCATATGACACTCTCAGGTTAGACCAAATATTCCTCGTTTCCCGGCAACAAGCAAAAGTATTTTGGCTGCTTACGGCTGAACCGCTCTGTTTGAGAACGGAGGATTTTTAACAGTGTGAGGTTTTGGAAGAACGAGCGGGGCGGGGCGGGGTGGGGTGGGGCGGGGTGAGGTGGGGCGGGGCGGGGCGGGGTGGGGTGGGGCGGGGCGGGGTGAGGTGGGGCGGGGTGGGGTGGGTGTGGGGGGGGGGCGGGGCGGGGTGAGGTGGGGCGGGGCGGGGGGGGGTGGGGGGGGGGGGGGTGGGGGGGGGTGGGTGGGGTGCGTAAAGGAGAAGGAGACGGCTCTCTATACCGCGTCAGGTCCGACCCTTATCCCTCAGATCCCCTCGAAAGGACAGGTTTATCCTGGGCTGCCTCTTTCTCTCTCGCTCCCTCTGCTTAGCACTCGCACACTCACAGACCTACACATACACGTACACACACGTACACACAGACACACTCTCAAACACACACACACACACACGTACACACGCACGCACACACACACACAAACACGCACACACACACGCACACACACACACGTACACACGCACTTACACACAGAGGCGAAAGGGCGGCCGCACAGTGGGCCAGAAGACCGGTGGAGGTGGCCAAAACTGTAGACGCGTTTTGGGCTCCAGAGTCGCTAAATGGTGCTCGAGCCGACCGTGTGACCCCACCAATGGACTGCTCTCCGAACGAGGAATCCATTGGTGGGGTCACACGTTCGGTTCGAGTCCCATTTAACGACTCTGGAGCTCAAAACGCGTCTAGAGTTTTGGCCGCCTCCACCGGTCTTCTGGCCCACTGTGGGCCGGCCCCCTTTCGTCACTGCAAGTACACACTACAAGCTGACTGCGTCATGAGAGAAGTCCCCCCGGGCATTTGGGGCCAAGGCAGGCCAAGGCAGAGAGCGTCTTACCTGCTCACCTCTTCCTGCCCCCCAGTCCCCTCACTCTGGACGGGATTGCTACTACCCGGACGTCGTCAGGCCTGGCCCAGCCTGGCCGGAACACAGTGGGCCAGAAGACCGGTGGAGGCGGTCAAAACCCCGGACGCGTTTTGAGCTCCAGAGTCGCTAAATGGGACTCGAACCGAACGGGTGACCCCACCGAATGGATATTGCTCTCCAAACGAGGAATCCATTGGTGGGGTCACCCGTTCGGTTCGATGCCTATTTAGCGACTCTGGAGCTCGAAAGGCGTCTAGAGTTTCGTCCGCCTCCAGCGGTCTTCTGGCCCACTGTGCGGGGACACGGACACAGTCGCCTCCACGTCCGTGGCGTAGCCCCGAGCCTCACCCCGAAGGGCGGATCCGTCGCGCGGTCTCTCTCGCACCCTCGGAGCCTCGCTCGGAGCGCCCCGAGGGTGCGACGGAGACGGGACATGACGAGCGCGACCCAGCAGCCAGCCGCAGCTCGGGAAGGCTTCGCGTCGGATTACGGATTGCAGGTGGACCAGTGGGGGGGGAGACCGGCAGACGGAGGTGGACTTCTCGGCCAACTTGTCGCCACCGTCTAATCCTCCACTGTAGCGCTACACAAAAAAAAAGTGGGTGGAAAAAAATATCTAGCAATGACGATTGTCTCCGAATTTTACAGGTCGTAAGCTCACCAAAATGATAGAAAAGAATAGTTTATGACGAAAGTCACTTCTAAACTCACCAAGTTTATAATACTATTCACACAGTAAATTGAAATGGCAGAATCTGTAGTGGTCTGAGAGCCCCAAATCGCAGAAACCGACAGGTAAATAGATCCGGGGCGGTTCTGCACCAAAACCGCCAACGGCAAACCCATTCTGCACACAGGCGACGGAATCCGTGCACTCGCCACGGAATCCGGACAACACTGCACCGAAATCGTCAATTGCGATTCCCTCCACCTCGCGACTTTGAGATGTTATATTATTGGAAATAAAGAGTGTAGATGTACCGCGTAAGGAAAATTTTATTTAATAGACTTGTCAAAGCAAGAAAAAGTATGCACACTCATTAAAATATGTAAATAATGTCCAAAACAACAAAAGCATCCAGAGACACAGTGAGGTTAGGTTGGCCAGCGAGACCGCAACCCCTTAGCAGTTTCTGTGGGCCCATCCCAGTTTTTGTGGAGCCTTTGTCAGTTTCTGTTAGCCCATGCCAGTTTCTGTGACTACCAAATTCAGAATCATTTACTGGCGGTTTCTGTGCCGAACCGTTACGGATTCTGCCATTTCAATTTACTGTGCAGGGATGGCGATGAGGTTGAAACATTTTGTTCGCAGACATTTAACAAATCTGTTTAGTCACACTCTGGTGTCCTCTGCTTCCCTCTCAACCTTAAACGAAGCGTCGACCCTCGTCTCGGAGGGTGACCCACTGTAAAATTTTGTGTACAATGATTGTGTGAATGTTCAAGAATGTGCAAGATTTCAGGCGTTTTTGACACACATGTTGCCTACTAGCGTTTTTGCCACCTGAATGTGGAGTGTGGTCAAATTTTGTGTGGGAAGCTGTCCCCCCCTCGCCTCGTCTGCACAGTGGGCCGAAGCGGGCCTGGGCATGCCTTGCAAGGTAGGGCGGTCCGGGGCGTTCGGAAAGCTTTCCTTTGCGTTTAGTTGCCGCCGGCCACCGCCTGGACGACGGCCGGCCCGGGCGCGCGAAAGCTCTCTGGAACCCGCTTTGCCATCCCGAAGGCCGGAAGCACCGAAAGCCTTAAACCCGAGGTTACCGCCCATTCATGGCCACGCGCCCCCGCATGGCCCCGCACAGTGGGCCAGAAGACCGGTGGAGGCGGTCAAAATCCCGGACGGGTTTTGAGCTCCAGAGTCGCCAAATGAGACTCGAACCGAACGTGAGACCCCACCAATGGATTGCTCTCCGCACGAGGAATCCATTGGTGGGGTCACACGTTCGGTTCGAGTCCCATTGAGCGACTCTGGAGCTCAAAACGCGTCTGAAGTTTCGGCCCCCTGCGCCGGTCTTCTGGCCCACTGTGCCCCGGCCCGGTCCGGTCTGTGTGCGCACTTAGCCGGTCGTGTCCGAGGCCGTCGAAGGGGCCGAGGCCGTGGCGCGGTGCGGCGCGCTGCCCTAGGCGGCACGGCACGGCACGGCACGGCCAGGCACGGCACGGCACGGCCAGGCACGGCACCCGGCACCAGTTTAAAGTAGTTCGGCAGGTTCGTCGATTACGTTAAAAAAGGCTGATTTTTACAGTGTGCACTCATTAAAGCCTTCTCTTTAAAAGTCGTCTTGTGAAATTTTTCGGTTACCGGACTAATTTTTGAGAAAATCGCTTTCAAAGTCGGCGTTTTAGCATGGCGCCTTACGGGGGAGCATGGCTGCAACCCGCACAACGGACTTTTTTAGTGTTGTGCGGGTTGCAGCCATGCTCCCCCGTAAGGCGCCATGCTAAAACGCCGACTTTGAAAGCGATTTTCTCAAAAATTAGTCCGGTAACCAAAAAAATTCACAAGACGACTTTTAAAGAGAAGGCTTTAATGAGTGCACACTGTAAAAATCAACCTTTTTTAACGTAATCGACGAACCTGCCGAACTACTTTAATATCGGGAGCTGATTGCCGCTCGAGGTGCTCCAGCAGTGCTGCCCCGCCTGTGCTGCCTCCCCGGACTCATCTTTTTCGCGCGCGAAATGGAGTGCGCGTCACCCAGTTAGCGGCGCCTCGTTTCGCCGGCGGGAAAATCAACAACGAAAGAAAAAAAAACGTGGGTATTTCTCGTGTTTTCTTTTTAGAAAAAAAAAGAGAAGAAACCTGGGGCGTGTGCCACTACAAAGCGAAAGGGGAGTATAAGTTGAATCGCTTGGTCGCCGATTGCGGATTTTTTTAACCCTCACCGCCCTTTGGATAAAAAAGTACACACAGACTCTCACACGCACACACACACACACACACACACACACACACACACACACACACACACACACACACACACAGAAACGTGCACTTACATGCATGCGACATCGTATGCCGCATATTTTCAAGTGCCGTCCTATGGAAATGCAAGTGAAGTGCGGCACACAATAACATGCTCGGCTCGGCTCGGCTCGGCCCGGCCCGGCTCGGCTCGGCTCGGCTCGGCGCGGCTCGGCTCGGCGCGGCTCGGCTCGGCTCGGCCGGGCATTCGGGGCACGTCCCCGAGTCCAGACGGACTCGTACCTTGGTGTTGGGGTGGGTAGTGCTCGCTGCTCGGCTCGGCCCG
>NW_023144629.1:8881721-8901721 GCF_012932325.1 Thrips palmi | reverse complement strand
AGTCTCTCTCTCACTCTTTCTCTGCCCGGCTGCTGCTTGTGAACAAATTCATTCCCGACCTGATCTGGATGGATGAATTCGTCTGGTCGAAAAAACAGCGCAGTGGCCGTGGCGTGCCGCGCGGGCCGAGGCCGGGCGAGGCTTGGCGGGGCCGAGGGGCCGAGGCCGGGCGAGGTGGAGGTCGTCGGGGCACGGCGCCATGCCGGGCCGTGTCGTGCCGCCGTCCCGATTCGTCTTTGGTTCTGCCGACTGCCACGCTGCTGCGTGGCACAGTGGGCCAGAAGACCGGTGGAGGCGGCCAAAACTCTCGACGCGTTTTGAGCTCCAGAGTCGCTAAACAGGGCTCGAACCGAGCGTGTGACCCCATCAATGGATTCCTCGTTCGAAGGGCAATCTATTGGTGGGGTCACACGTTCGGTTCGAGTCCTGGTTAGCGACTCTGGAGCTCAAAACGCGTCTAGAGTTTTGGCCGCCTCCACCGGTCTTCTGGCCCACTGTGCGTGGCTGGCGTGGCTGGGCCAGGGCCTGGCCGCCAGGCCGAGCCGGCCCGGGACGGCCGAGACTCCAGCGGGCATCATTTCTATTCCGAAAGCAAAGAAGCGACCCGCAGCCCGCGCAGCCCCCCCACAATAACAGAGGCAAAGTTCACATTCCCTTTTCCCCTCACTACTCCCTTCTCTTTTTTCTCTTCATCTTTTTTTTCCGGCGTGTTTTTGTATCCGTGGAGGCAGGCGGGCTGCTTGGAGGAGCCCCACGTCCATTTGCCGACGGTTGCCATGCGGCGGTGGCCGCGGAGCCCCGGGAAAGAGCATACCGCCCCGCCCCGCCCCGCCCCGCCCCGCCCCGCCCCACCCCGCCACTCAAGGCGGCCACGACCGACCGACCCGTCCCCCTAAAGCGCCCGTTTAAACCCCTACCACTATTCATCACACGTATTAACAGGGCCTCACACATTGCGCTGCGGCGGGGGCCCTGAGTGCGTGTTGTTAGGGGTTCCGACGAAGGAGGACCCCTATTGCCCGGGGCCGCTCAGAATTCTTCTTCTACGGACCCCCCAGGATGGACATTTCGCTCCCGCCATATTAATCCTTTTCATAATACAATAAAAAGTCCAGAAAATCTAAAAAATTTATCGTGGAAATTTTCCGTAAACGACTAAAACATAAATTTGCAACAATCAAGCACCCTTATCCGTTCACATTTTCCAGAAACGTTTCGAAGAAAAAATGTGCCACTCCTCAAAACTAAACTTCCTGCCTCATCAAAGTGACAAAAACTAATCACTGTTCTAAGAAAATGATAAAAACATGAAGAAAAATTCTCGATGAAAACGTCCCACTGCCATTATACCAACTGTCAAAATTTAAAGTCCATGATAAAAAGAAATTAAAACGCCGTAAAATTCACAAATGCCAATGTTCACTCATTGTACACTGATAAAACATTACACATGATTCAAATCTGTCATTAGTGAAAACTTCTTCAGCCCGGTTAGCGACCAGCTAAAAGTAGATTTTGGCCGCCTCACCGGTCTTCTGGCCCACTGTGCGTGGCTGGCGTGGCTGGCCAGGGCCTGGCCGCCAGCCGAGCGGCCCGGGACGGCCGAGACTCCAGCGGGCAGTCATTTCTATTCCGAAAGCAAAGAAGCGACCCGCAGCCCGCGCAGCCCCCCACAATAACAGAGGAAAGTTCACATTCCCTTTTCCCCTCACTACTCCCTTCTCTTTTTTCTCATCTTTTTTTTCCGGCGTGTTTTTGTATCCGTGGAGGCAGGCGGGCTGCTTGGAGGAGCCCCACGTCCATTTGCGACGGTTGCCATGCGGCGGTGGCCGCGGAGCCCCGGGAAGAGCATACCGCCCCGCCCCGCCCCGCCCCGCCCCGCCCCGCCCCACCCCGCCACTCAAGGTGCCACGACCGACCGACCCGTCCCTAAAGCGCCCGTTTAAACCCCTACCACTATTCATCACACGTATTAACAGGGCCTCACACATTGCGCTGCGGCCGAGGGGGTATGCACTCGCGTAATAGTCGGTTCACTCTATCTGTAATAGCACGCGTAATAATACGCGTAATAGTCGCGTAATAGCCGAAATTGTCAAAATTTTATCAATTTTGGTGTGTTTTAGGCCGTTTTTAGCTAAATTCCGATTAATTTGTGGCGTAATAGAGCGTAATAGCGTAATAGTCGGTACACAGGTTCAGAGAGCGCATACCCCCTCGGCTGCGGCGGGGGCCCTGAGTGCGTGTTGTTTTTGTTGTTGTTGTTGTTGTTGTTGTTGTTACTGCTGATGTTGTTGTTTGTTTGCTTGCGGCGTGTTGCGTGTGAAAGAACCCAGCGAATGAATCGCGCAGCGAGAGGCGTCGTTTTGCAGGGCGGACTGCACGCACCAAGATGGCGAGCAGCGAGGGATGGGATTCCGAAGACAGTGCTTCGTCGCCCTGTCTCTCTCGCACCGACGGTGGGACGCCCCGCGAGTGCGAGAGAGACAGAGCGTTATTCCGAATCAGCCTGCGGGCGCTCGGGTCAAACGATACATCTGCTTTAACCTGCTGCCGGGTGGGCTGGAAGGGGCAGTGTAGGGCCGCCGCCGTGGCTCCGAGCGCCTCCCCGCCTCGCCCCGCCTCGCCCCGCCTTTCTCCTGGAAATTCCAGGCGGGAAATTCCAGCTCCAGTTTGGGTTCTCAAGGAATTCCGAACGCCGCCAGCAAGCGGCAGCAGTGCGGTGCGCCCTGGCCGCAGTTCGACGGCCGTCCGCTGCACGTGCGCCGCCCGAGTGGCGCCGCCGCCTGCGAGCGCGAGCGCTCTGTCTCTCTCGCACTCGCGAGGCGCCCCTAAAGAGGCGAGAGAGACAGAGCGAGGCCTGCTGCACCGCAATAGTGGAGGCACAGCGCGCGTTGTCCTCGACGGCGGCCTCGACGGCAGCCTCTGTGACGGCCTCGAGGGTGGCCTTGGCGATGGCCTCGGTGACGGGCTCGACGGCGGCCTCGGTGACGTGCTCGACGGGGGCCTCGGTGACCTGCTCGACGGTGACCTCGGTGACCTGCTCGACGGTGGCGTCCGTGACGTGCTCGACGGTGGCCTCGGTGACGTGCTCGACGGTGGCCTCGGTGACGTGCTCGACGGTGGCCTCGGTGACCTGCTCGACGGTGGCCTCGGTGACCTGCTCGACGGTGGCCTCGGTGACGTGCTCGATAGTGGCCTCGGTGACGTGCTCGACGGTGGCCTCGGTGACCTGCTCGACGGTGGCCTCGGTGACCTGCTCGATGGTGGCCTCGGTGACCTGCTCGACGGCGGCCTCGGTGACCTGCTCGACGGCGGCCTCGGTGACCTGCTCGACGGCGGCCTCGGTGACGTGCTCGACGGTGGCCTCGGTGACCTGCTCGACGGTGGCCTCGGTGACCTGCGCGACGGTGGCCTCGGTGACCTGCTCGACGGTGGCCTCGGTGACCTGCTCGACGGTGGCCTCGGTGACCTGCTCGACGGCGGCCTCGGTGACCTGCTCGACGGTGGCCTCGGTGACCTGCGCGACGGCGGCCTCGGTGACCTGCTCGACGGCGGCCTCGGTGACCTGCTCGACGGTGGCCTCGGTGACCTGCTCGACGGTGGCCTC
This sequence comes from Thrips palmi, assembly GCF_012932325.1. Lineage (NCBI taxonomy): Eukaryota > Metazoa > Arthropoda > Insecta > Thysanoptera > Thripidae > Thrips > Thrips palmi. Next base: position 8,898,111 of record NW_023144629.1, on the reverse strand, counting down.
GGTGACCTGCGCGACGGTGGCCTCGGTGACTGCCTCGACGGCAGCCTTGACGATGGTCTCGGTGGCGGTTTCGGTGACGGCCTCATCGGCGGCCTCAACCGTGGCGGCGGTGGCCCTAGCGGTGGCCTCGGCGGTGGCCTCGGTGATGGCCTCGGCGTGCGCAAGGGCACCCGTAGATCTACGCGAGGCCGTCTGAGATCTAACATGGCCTGGCTGTGAGCTTCTTACCCCCTTCCCAGTCGCAGGGCCGGGGGCCCGGGGCCGTGGGGGCGTGGGCTGAGGGGGCGTGCTAGAACGCAGAGGGAGGTTCATGAGGGCAAAACCTCGAGACTTTCATAAAGCAACCAGCCCGCTCCGCCCGCCCCGCGCCCCAGCCTTCTCGCCCCTATGCCGTGCCGAGCCGAGCCAGCCCCCGGCCCCGGCCTCTACAATGGGGCGAATATATATACACATTCTGTCGCGTTGCCGCGCGTTGGCCGACAGTCGCCGAGGCAGGCACGCCGAGGCACGCCGAGGCACGCGGTGCGCGGCAGTGTCCCCGAATGTAACCCACAAATCCAGGAGGACAATCAGAGTGTCCTTCCCGGACTTGCGGGACTTCCAGGACGTCGCGGTCGTGACACGGTGTTGGTCTCTCGGTCTCTCTCGCACCCCGCAAGCGCGTCGTGTGAGTGCGAGGGAGGCCGAGCGACGGACAGTGGGCCAGAAGGCCTGCTGCCGCGCGTTTTGAGCTGCAGAGTCGCTAAACAGGGCTCGAACCGAGCGTGTGACCCGACCAATGGATTTCTCGTTCGGAGAGCAATCCATTGGTGGGGTCACACGTTCGGTTCGAGTCCCATTCAGCGACTCTGGAGCTCAAAACGCGTCCTAGAGTTCTGGCCGCCTCCTCCGGTCCTCCGGCCCACTGTGCGACGAGGAGCACCGCGCCGGTAGGACGCAAATTCAATATGGGAGGGGGAGTGTTGCTGCTTGGTCGGAGATCAGTCTGCACCGTTGATACAATCTACGGCTCGCCGCTCCGGCCAAGCGCCCCCCCCCCCCCCACTAGCGGCAAGTGAGAGGGCAGCGCAGCGCAACCAGAAATACATTTAGAAACTGCGTGATACACCGCGCTGGCCGGCCGGGGGTAGTATATCGTTCGCGTGCTTCCAAAGCAGGAATTCCACGTGGGAGTTTCAAAGCCCGTCTCTCTCTCCCTCTCTCTCTCTCTCCCTCTCTCTCTCTCTCTCTCTCCCTCTCTCTCCCCCCCTCTCTCTCTCTCTCTCTCTCTCTCTCTCTCTCTCTCTCTCTCTCTCGCATGCACGGGGCGTTCCGTGGGGGTGCGAGAGAGACAGAGCGACGCGAATCGCTGGGCCGTGAAACGCGCGAGCGGGGCACTCAGCGAGCGCGGCGGCGCGGCCACTGTTTGATTTTTAAAAAGCCTGGCGGCGGGGCGGCCGGGGCTGCCAGGCCTGCCGGGACTGCCCCCACAGTGCAGCTGCAGTCACGCTCCGTGAGTGAATTTCGCCGCGCCGATCTCACGCTGGAAACGCCGGAGCCGGACTGACCCACTGTTCTATTGGCCGGCCCGGCGCGGAACACTCCTTTTGTTTCGACGTCCTTTCAATATGTCACGCGGGTCAATCGGCTCGCTGTGCTCGCTGTGCACACTTTGCGAACAAGTGAAGGGAACAAAAAAAAGAGAGCGAGAGGGAACGGGAACGGGGCTGACTTTTGGTTGGCAGCCTCCACACTGCGACCACGGGGCCGCGCGGCCGGCCTACACTTTGACGATCGGAAAAAAATGTGGGTTAAGCTTGGCAGGTTTGTTGTAGGCGAACTGGAATGACCTTTCCCGTTGCCCGCCCCCGCGCCGCCCCCACACCGCCCCCGCACCGCCCCCGCACCGCCCCGCACCCCCGCACCGCCCCCGCCCGCCCCCCGCCCGCCCCCGCACCCCCCCCCACCCCCGCACTGCTGCCGCCGCCCCCATAGCAAGGCCAGAGGGGAGGAGGGGGGTCTGGCCCGCCCCTCGCCAAATACCTCTGTAATATGCATTTTAAAGCCCTGATGGTTATCATGACAAACGAGGCACCAGCCTCGCAACACGCAGACCCCTCACTCCTTCCCTCCCCACTACTCGCATTCCATCCACTCCCAGCCCAGCAAGCCCGCGCCTCACGCTGCACCACCACCGCGCCTCCCCCGCCCGTCTCGGTACCCCCTTACACTATTGCTCACTGTTGTTTCTCACCTTCCATTATTCTGCGACTCCCCAACCTATCACGTCTCTGTGACCCCTCCTATGGGCTGCTCACCGAACGAGCAATCCGTTGGTGGGGTCACACGCTCGGTTCGAGTCCTTTTCAGCGACTGTGGAGCTCAAAACGCGTCGAGTTTCGGTCGCCTGCGCCGCACAGTGGGCCAGAAGACCGGTGGAGGCGGACAAAACTCTAGACGCGTTTTGAGCTCCAGAGTCGCTGAAAGGCCTCGAACCGAACGTAGGCCTATGACCCCACCAATGGATTCCTCGTTCGGAGAGCAATCCATTGGTGGGGTCACACGTTCGGTTCAAGCCTCATATAGCGACTCTGGAGCTCAAAACGCGTTTTGGCCGCCTCCACCGGTCTTCTGGCCCACTGTGCGACGCCTCCTTTCTGTATGACTCGGGCAGCTTACAGGCGTCGCCAGCGGCGGTGGCGCCGCCAACTATTCAAAACGGCGCACCGAGATTGGCTTCGCGCTTCGCGCTCCGCGCCTCGCAACAAAGTCCGTTTACTGCGCCGCTCGAATTGGCCTGGCTGCTTCGCTATTCCTTGTCCGGAAGCGCAGCAGCGAAGCGGCGAAACGGCGGGGCGCATTGTTGTCTGCGCAGTCAGCGCGACGTGACGCGACGCGGTGCAGCGGCATGGCGGCGGCATGGCGGCGGCGCCACGCACTGGCGGCACGTCACGGTCAGCATCAACAATGGAACGCTCCGCCCCGCCCCACCCCGCCCCACCCCACCCCGCCTGCAGCTGCCAGGAAGAGGGACATTCGTCACTGTCGCGGCGATAAGGTGCCATGCCTCTATTCTTGCCAAGGGTAAATGCATAAATCCTTTTTTTTTTGCCCTTTTCCCCCTCTCTCTCTCTCTCTCTCTCTCTCTCTCTCTCTCTCTCTCTCTCTCTCTCTCTCTTCTCTCTCTCTCTCTCTCTCTCTCTCTCTCTTTTTTTGGGGAAGGCCCTCGAGCCAGGCATGCAGGCGGTGCCAAGTGGTCGCCACTTTTTTTTTTTCCAACCCTTTTCCCCCCGCTTTTAACGACTTGGTGAGCAGGCTGCACGCTGCCGGGACGGCGGTAGGCCTTCGCGGGCTCTAAAAATAAAAGTTCGATCACGAAACTTGAAAAAAAAAATTGTCACGAGGCCGCAGTTGAATACCTGCCGTGCGCGTCCTTGCCGCAGCGCGGATGGCGTCACGAAATCCCAGAGGTTGACGCGCGAAGCGCAAACGACCGGCAGCGGGTGAGTGGAAAGGCGTCATCGAACCCGGGGTTTTTATTCCCGTCGCAGCGAAAACGAAAACAAAACCGCCGCCGCGGACTGGAAATAAAGTAATGCCTCGTAATATTCATGCAGGAAACACGCTGGTGGCCGATCGGGGCCCCTACACCCGGGCGGTGGACACGCTCGCGCCAACGCCCACGCCGCCGCGTCTAAAAGTAGCGTCGCACAGTGGGCTAGAAGACCGGTGGAGGCGGACACACCTCGAGACACGCGTTTTGAGCTCCAGATTCGCTAAATGGGAGTTGAGCCGAACGTGTGACCCCACCAATGGATTGGTCTCCGGGCGAGGGAAACCAGTCGTGGGGGCACACGGTCGGTTCGAGTCCGATTTAGCGACTCTGGAGCTCAAAACGCGTCTCGGTTTGTCCGCCTCCCCCGGTCTTCTGGCCCACTGTGCGTCGCACCCCTATCCGGCCTGGGCCTCGGCGGCGCAGCGTTTTTTTCCTGGAAACGGGGAAAGCCTTCGCCCTGCACGGCCTTTTAGCGCGCCGACCGCCTAACGCCCAGCACTGCCCCACACCCCCCGCCTGACGCGCGCGTGTAATCCGGACCCCATCTACCCCCGTGCCAACGGCCCCCTCCCCCCCGGGCCCCCCGCCGCCCCGCGCCGCCCCGCGCCCCCCCACGTTCCAACGGCAGCACGGCAAGCGGGTGAAATAGAACAGAGCATACACGGCACGCCCTTCACGCCCCGCCCCCCCCCGCCCCGCCACGCCCCGCGCCCTGCATAGGGCCGCCACCAAGATAGGCCCCCTTATCCTGATACCTGTCATCCCCGAACACGGCTAGCATTGAGCGCCGCTTTTGTGTGTGTGTGTGTGTGTGGGTGTGTGTTGTGGGGGGTGTGTTTGTGTGGGTGATATGCGCCCGCCTGTTTTCCTTTACCCCTTTTTTTTATTGAAGGTACTTGGGTTTAGCTGCGGCCTCGCAAAAAACCGATGCGGCACGCGCTGCGCGCACGACCGGCCGCGCACCCAGGGGCACTTTGAAAAACGGTCGGCAGTTTTCCGCTTTATTGGGGCGGGGGGGGAATTTCCGTTTTATTGGCCAAAATCCAAATTTTGGTCCAGACCCAAAAAGGGTAACCCAATTCCCCCCCGGTTTGTTCAGGTTTTGGGGTACATTTTCGGCGAGTTTTTTTACCCCTCGGGCTCAAAAGCCCTGAGTTCTGGGCCCCCCGGGTTTTGGTTGGGGGCGGCCCCCTTTCCTGGTGGCGACCGTTTTTCCGAAACCCCGGTTTGGGGGTTGGGGGCCGGAAACTCTGACGCCTTTTGGGCTCCAGGGGCCCCCCCTAAAAAGGGCCCGCCGCCCCCCCGCCCCCCAAGGCCCGTTCGGGAGGGGGGCCAATCCAATTGGTGGGGCCCTTTTTGGTTCGAACCCGGGGTTGCGCCCCCCTGGGCCCCAAACGGCGCTCACGCTGAAGTAACAGGTTTCAGAATTAAGTTTGAAGAGACTTTCTACATCAACAATGCCCTCAGAAATTTTTAATTATCTGATTAGAAAAGCACAAGCAAAATCAACAAGCTTCAAACTCAAGAAAAAGAAAAAGAAGAAAATGTAAACAAGGAGAAATACCAACCCCTCGAATCAATTTCTCCTCTCTTTTCTTCAAAGAGGAAATCACCACTTTGTAGAAAATGAAGAAGGGAGAAGAAAGAAGAATTCCAGAAAAACAATTTCAATGTAAACATATCTACAATCCATTTCTTGCAAGTCTAAATCAGTCATCATTTTGCTGTCAACCGGGCCCCTGCCACCCTGAGCATAGGCCACCATCGTCACACCGAAGAGAGCCAGTGCGCTGTTGCCTACCTGCACGGCGCCATAAAGACAACCTTTTTGAAGTATCCTTAAAAATGCATATTATTTACTTATCTTTTTTTTCTTTATTAAATTATCTTATTTTCTTTATTTAAAAAAAAATGTTAATTGTTTAAATATAAAAAATAAAAAAAAAACAAATTGTAAAACACTGCATCATGCACCATAAATACCTCAAGAGACATTAAAACTGCATGTTTTTTGTGACAAATTTTCACACACCCCTTTTTGGCCCGCTTTGTGAACTTAAAAACCCCCCAATAAATCCTGTTATAAACTAAAAACTAAACTCTCTCTCTCTCTCTCTCTCTCTCTCTCTCTCTCTCTCTCTCTCTCTCTCTCTTTCTCTCTCTCTCTTTCTCTCTCTCTCTCTCTCTCTCTCTCTCTCTCTCTCTCTCTCTCTCTCTCTCTCTCTCTCTCTCTCTGGGAAGGTCCTCGAGCCAGGCATGCAGGCGGTGCCAAGTGGTCGCCACTTCTTTTTTTCCAACCCTTTTTCCGCCGCTTTTAACGACTTGGTGAGCAGGCTGCACGCTGCCGGGACGGCGGTAGGCCTTCATGGGCTCTAAAAATAAAAGTTCGATCACGAAACTTGAAAAAAAAAAACAAAACTTGTCATGAGGCCGCAGTTGAATACCTGCCGTGCGCGTCCTTGCCGCAGCGCGGATGGCGTCACGAAATCCCAGAGGTTGACGCGCGAAGCGCAAACGACCGGCAGCGGGTGAGTGGAAAGGCAGTCATCGAGCCCGCGGGTTTATTCCCGTCGCAGCGAAAAACGAAAACAAAACCGCCGCCGCGGACTGGAAATAAAGTAATGCCTCGTAATATTCATGCAGGAAACACGCTGGTGGCCGATCGGCCGCTACACCGGTCGGTGGACACGCTCGCGCCAACGCCCACGCCGCCGCGTCTAAATGTAGCGTCGCACAGTGGGCCAGAAGACCGGTGGAGGCGGACAAACCTCGAGACGCGTTTTGAGCTCCAGAGTCGCTAAATGGGAGCTGAGCCGAACGTGTGACCCCACCAATGGATTGGTCTCCGGACGAGGAATCCATTCGTGGGGTCACACGGTCGGTTCGAGTCCCATTTAGCGACTCTGGAGCTCAAAACGCGTCTCGAGGTTTGTCCGCCTCCACCGGTCTTCTGGCCCACTGTGCGTCGCACCCCTATCCGGCCTGGGCGCTCGGCGGCGCAGCGTTTATTCCTGGAAACGGGCAAAGCCTTCGCCCTGCACGGCCTTTTAGCGCGCCGACCGCCTAACGCCCAGCACTGCGCAGCACGCCCACCGCCTGACGCGCGCGTGTAATCCGGACCCCATCTACCCCCGTGCCAACGGCCCTCCGGCCCCGCGCCGCCCCGCGCCGCCCCGCGCCCCGACGTTCCAACGGCAGCACGGCAAGCGGCTGAAATAGAACAGAGCAGTACACGGCACGCCCTTCACGCCCCGCCCCACCCCGCCCCGCCACGCCCCGCGCCCTGCATAGGGCCGCCACCAAGATAGGCCACCTTATCCTGATACCTGTCATCCTCGAACACGGCTAGCATTGAGCGCCGCTGTGTGTGTGTGTGTGTGTGTGTGTGTGTGTGTGATATGCGCCCGCCTGTTTTCCTTTACCCTTTTTATTATTGAAGGTACTGGTTGAGCTGCGGCCTCGCAAAAAGCCGATGCGGCACGCGCTGCGCGCACGACCGGCCGCGCACGCACATCGAGTGCTGAGTGCTGGCGGAGTGGTTGTCGGCGTGCTCTGCCTGGCCTTGGCGCACAGTGGGCCAGAAGACCGGTGGAGGTGGCCGAAACTCTAGACGCGTTTTGAGCTCCAGAGCCGCTAAACAGGGCTCGAACCGAACGTGTGACCCCACCAACGGATTCCTCGTTCGGAGAGCAATCCATTGGTGGGGTCACACTTTTCGGTTCGAGTTCTGTTTAGCGGCTCTGGAGCTCAAAACGCGCCAAGAGTTCTGGCCGCCTCCACCGGTCTTCTGGCCCACTGCGTGGCGGCCCTCTTGCCGTCGAAATGAGACGACCGTTTGACGCGAACCCCTTGTTGCTTGCAGAGGTTGGCGGCTCGTGCAGAGACTCTGACGCCATCCTGGTGTCGGGCTGCAACATCGTGGGCCCCGCCTGCGACTGCGGCCGCGCGCCCCTCTGCCCCGGCGACGGCGCCGTCTCGGACGAGGACGGCGCCGACCTGGACAACTCCCTGACCGTGACCAGGCCCTTCGCCTTCGACACCAAGGAGGAGTGCGACCTCAACCTGGGCGTCATGCTGGACGCCGAGCGGCAAGCGTACGAGGGTGAGTCTTCGGTCTTGTCTTTGTTTGCCAGAGAGACCCGCCATGTAGACTTAGCAGGATGACACGTGAAAAACAACAACAGAAGACTTGAAAAACGTGCTGCCCGCGTCCAGCCGGCCCAGCCAGCCGCCTGCGAATCGGCGCATAGGCAACACGGTGCACACCGCTGCGCGGCAGGTCGCTGCGATGCCTGCCTCGCAGGCGCTACCCGTGCTGTGCCCAGTGGGCCAGACGGGTGGAAGCGGCCAAAACTCTGGACGCGATTTGAGCTCCAGAGTCGCTGAACAGGACTCGAACCGAGCGTGTGACCCCCACCAATGGATCCCTCGTTCGGAGAGCAATCCATTGGTGGGGTCACACGTTCGGTTCGAGTCCCATTTAGCGGACTCTGGAGCTCGAAACGCGTCGAGAGTCTTTTGCCGCCTCACCGGCCTTCTGGCCCACTGTGCGGTGCCGGGCAGCCAGTGCACTAGTAGGTGACAAAGCGCGCAATGACCCAGTGCCGGGAGGGCAGCCGCTGTCCAGTGGCGCGGCAAGACGAGAGCGGGCACCGCTACCGCTCCGTGACGCCCTGGAGTTTGGAAGCCCCTGATCCAAAGTGGCGGCGGGGAAATGGTGCGAATGAAATGGCGCGACCGGCTTGCCGTGCTGCAGGCGGCAGTGCAGGGTGCTAATACTGCCCGGTGGTTGGCTTATTTCGAGCAGCTTAAGACCTTGTGCGGCCTTGGGGCGGTGTGAGGGGAGGAGGGGGGGGGGGTTGTTGGAGTTGGGCAGGATCGGGAGACGCCTTCTCCGCCGACCTCATCTCGTCCTGTCCGTTTTCACCGCTTTTTTTTCTCTCCCTCCCTTCCTCCGTCCCTTCCCCCCCCCCCCCCCCCCCCCCCCCCGCCTCCACCGGGCTGCTCTTTCGAAATCCATCCGGGCTTCACGCCGTGCGCCGCCAGCAGACTGATGCCGCAGTATCGGTCTCCCTCGCACTCTGGCGCTCGGCCCGTGCGGCCCGTGGGTGCGAGAGAGACGGGGCGAGACGGCCTGCGCAGCCCTTGGCGCAGCCAGCTTGTCGGCGGAAAGAAAGCAGCGCGTCCGTAAACGACACGCTTGTGAATTATTCCACTTCTCACGGCTAGAAACAGGATTTGCGCGTCGAGGGCGATGTTCCCCCCAGCCTACACAATTTATGATAATTCGTCGGGTTGGTGTTTTTTTTTCTTTTCGTCCCGTCCCTCTTGCTCGTCCCCCAGCCTCGGCGCGTGCGCGGCGGACTGGCACTCGGCGCTCGTCGCTCTGTCTCTCTCCCATGCGCGACGTTCCGTGAGTGGGAGGGAGACAGACAGTGTGACAGGCTGACGTGGTCCACCTCCTCCACGCTGTGGCGCCCTGGCCGCGAGCCGCGGTGGTGTGACGTAGCCTGAGTGATGTCCTGGATGAAGGCATAGATGAGTCTCGCCCCGAGGCGGCCTGGATGACGGCCTGGATGACGACCTGAATGACGACCTGGATGACGACCTGGATGACAACCTTGATGACGACCTGAATGACGACCTGGCTGACGGCCTGAATGACGACCTGGATGACGACCTGGATGACGACCTGGATGACGACCTGGATGACGGCCTGGATGACGGCCTGGATGTCGGTCTGGATAACGATCTGGATCAAGGGGTACCCAACTCAAGATAATCATTGCACGTCTAGTTGGTAATCAGTGAAATAATCAACATCATCCAATGAAATGACAGTCATACTTTCGGGGATTCAATCACTTTTGACCATTTTTGCGAGACCACTGCTCCGAAACTATCAGCGGTCAAAGCCTTCCCGAGGCGGGGCATGAAAGAGTAGGGTCTTCAGAATAGTAAGGCGTCGAGGAAGGCCTATGACCGCAACTAAATTGGATGCAGTGACCGTTCAAAGTCAGCAAAAACGGTGATTTTCTGAAATTCATTCACTTTTTGTCCATTTTTGCGAGACTACTGCTCCCAAACTATCAGCGGTCAAAGCCTTCCCGAGGCGGGGCATGAAAGAGTAGGGTCTTCACAATAGTAAGGCGTCGAGAAAGGCCTATGACCGCAACTAAATTTGACGCAGTGGCTGCCCAAAGTCAACAATATTGAATTTCCGACTAAACAGCTTTTCGAGGTCGGCGCTCAAATAATCCCCAATATTTCCCAATAATCAACATAATAACCTCCTATAATCACTGATAAATAATAAAATAATCAAAAGAAATCACATGTAATCATACTTTAAATATAATCAGTGTACATGAAAATCTTGAGTTGGTTACCCCTTGGTCTGGATGGTGGCCTGGATGGTGGCCTGGATGGTGGCCTGGGTGGTGGCCTGGATGGTGGCCTGGATGGTGGCCTGGATGGTGGCCTGGATGGTGGCCTGGATGGTGGCCTGGATGGTGGCCTGGATGGTGGCCTGGATGGTGGCCTGGATGGTGGCCTGGATGGTGGCCTGGGTGGCGGCCTGGATGGTGGCCTGGATGGTGGCCTGGATGGTGACCTGGATGGTGGCCTGGGTGGCGGCCGGCCAATACCACCGAGTCGGCTGCCTGCTGCTTGGTGATGCGCGTCCTCGCCGCTCCCTGGGGCACTCCTCCGGTGCGGCTCGGTTCCGGCTCGTCCCGGCTCAGCGCGGCTCCGGTTCGGCTCCTGCTTCCCCCCCCCCCCCCCCCGTCTCTTCCTCTCTCCCTCCCTCTGTGATCTCGCAGTGACTCCCTGTCTTTAATTAATCACCAGCAGGGGCACTGCTAATGAGCCCAAGCCCGTATTGGTGTACCTGTAATTGGAACAGAGTGAAATTGTTGCGAGGGAAACACTGGCTCCGTTCTCCTGTAAACACACAAAAAAAACGGACACGAAAAAAATCCGACTTATTAGATTTTTTTTCGGTTCAGCGTGTGGTGTACCGCCGGAAAGTCTGACCCCGTTGCTATTTTTTCCCCTACTCTGTGAAATTGCGGGCTATTATTTCCCGAGCAGTGCGGAAAGCAATGCTAATTTCCACGCTTTTCCCCCCCTCATTTTCCCCCCGCTTTCATTTCTCCTTTACATTGTAAATGGGGTGCGGCTTGTGCTGCCTGCCCTGCCTGTGCTCGGGTCGGGGCTGGTGTTATCGGCCGTGAACTGTTCGGAGGGTGTTCTCCGGTTTTCACGACGGGCTGCATCCCTTCCGGCCTTGGAGGGTACGTTCGTTCATCGACCCTTTGCCCCGCCGTGCCCCGCCGTGCCCCCACCGCGGCCGTGGCCTTTCGCGCCCGAATTTCGGCTCCCTCGCGGGCCTCGCGGCGAACATGATGATGAAGACCATTATTTGGGCCGCGAAATTTGGCCGCGTGACACGGCTAGTTGTTGTTGCGGGCCGCCCATTTTTTCCTGTGACAGCACACCCGTAAAATTGAGCTCTGTCCAAGACGGCGAAACACGGCGTCGAATCTTATTTTTCTCCCGTGGCCATGCTTATTTCCTTCGGAGTGTTTTGGAGTTGATATTTCAGTGAATGTGAGGTAGTCGCCCCTTGAATGAGGGGTCCAGCAATCGCTCCTCCGCGACCTTCGGTTCGGTACAAGGTACTCTCCCCGCTGCGCGCCCCGAGTCGGATTGGTCGCTACTGCTTGGCATTCAGGGCCGCCTCGCCAGCAGCCTGATTCCGAGAGTAGGCTCCGTCGCTCTGTCTCTCTCGCACCTATTCGGGCCGCCCTATGTGTGCGAGAGAGACAGAGCGACGAAAGCGACTCTCGGAATCCGTCTCCAGCGACGCTGCCGGTTGACGAGTTCCCCCTTTCTCGCGACGAATAAAACCGGGTTCGCCACCGCCGCCTCGCTGCGGGCTCTCGGCGCCAAGCGCGCCAAACCAAACAATAAACAGGCGAGCGTATCGCCCTGGTATCGCCCCGGTGGAGTCCGGAGGGAGGGGCCGGTCGGTGGCTGGATTCGTCCATCGCGCCATTTTACCGTGTATCCGCAGTAAAACGAAAGCGCTGCGGGGCGAGGCTAGGGCGGCTAGGGCGGCGACCTTGGAGGTGTGCGCCGTGACCTTGAACCCCGATCACGGCAAAGGCGCCGACCAAAAGTTGTCAGCGGGGTGACTTTGAACGCCGGGCGACGTTGGCCTAAGATTAAAGGGTTCCGAGACGAAAAAGGGGAAAAAAGGCGTGCCGGCTGAGGCAAGGGTGGGTAAAGGGGAGGGGCGCAGGTTGAGGGCTCCAGAGAAAATCGTGGTTGGAATCGGCGCGCAGTGCAGTGACGACGCTACTCCGCGCACGAGTAACTTTTTAATGGTTGCCTTATCTCTCTCGCGTCGCGGAGTATTGACGAGGCTGCAATGCGCTGTCGGCACTGGCAGCACACCGTAACCGTGGCCTGGTTCCCCTGGGGCTGCACGACCGTCGCACCAGGGCCAGCGGCTTCCCCGGGTGAGCGAGCGAGTCCTCTTCACGGTCCTTACTTTTCAACCCGTGCTCTCTCTCTCTCTCTCTCTCTCTCTCTCTCTCTCTCTCTCTCTCTCTCTCTCTCTCGCAGCGGACCAGTCCTGCCGCAAACAATCGTCGGACGCTCGGTGGGAATTCATCCGGTTGTGTTCTTTTCAATCCAAGCCCCGTAATGGCTTCGAAATTACCCAAGGGGAAGCTTCATTCTCTCCTCTCTCTCTCTCCCTCTCTCTCTTCTCTCTCTCTCTCTCTCTCTCTCTCTTCCCTCCTCTCTCTCTTCTCTTTCTCTCTCTCTTTCTTCTCTCTCTCTCTCTCTCCTCTCTCTCTCTCTCTCTCTCTCTCTCTCCGCCTGACTTGTTCCTACCCGGTGCCAGCGTGGCACTCTACTTCCGCGTCACGCCAAGTAGCTACACTGGCCGGACAGCGCCTGCGATGTTTGTCAAATTTACCTCAGCGCGGAGCTTCGACATCTTTTGTCTCCTCAACTTTAAAAGAATTAGTTTAAAAAGTGAGAAAAATTTACATTAAAAATTGATGTTTACAGAAAGTCAAATGATACGTACTTAGATTGCGACTTTCCATAAGGCAGACACATGCCAACTTCTGTAGGTAAGGAATTTTTCTGGAATTTTTGACTTGATTTCGGTTTTGCAAGGGTTATCCAAAGGCAAGAGGTTGAATATTGACTCGGCCGGGAGACGCGATCAAGAGAAAAAGAAGACTGTACTGGATTCGTGCCTTTTAAGGGCCTGGTTTAAGGGCGACCCCTGCACGGCGCAGCCCCAGGAGATAAGGCTTCCGTTGTGATGTCGCGGCGTGGCGGGGCGTGGCGGGGCGTGGCGAGGCGGGGCGCCCCGAATGTCTACCGCTTTGTCAACGCCAAGAAGAATTGAGCCTCAAATGGAAAATCACAATCATGGGGCGAAGCCGTGTCACGGTCCCGTCTTGGGATTCATTCGCCGCAAACCGTCCATTCCCCCCAACCCCCGCGCTTTCTCTCTCTCTCTCTCTCTCTCTCTCTCTCTCTCTCTCTCTCTCTCTCTCTCTCTGACTGTCGCACGCTGCGTCGTCGTCCATCAACCACATCTCGGTTGTGACGTCGCGGTTCGCGCCTTCCTTTCTTCTCTTTTTCTTTCTTTCTTTCTTTCTTTCTTTCTTTCTTTCTTTCTTTCTTTCTTTCTTTCTTTCTTTCTTTCTCTTTCTTCCTTTCCCGTCGTTGGTTCGTCTGTCCTCCCTGATTTCCGTGTTGCCTCCTTGTTGTTGTTACTCTCGTTTTACCTCCGCACAGCCCGCGCGACTGCCTTGTGCACTTTCATCCGTATTGCAACGCGGAGATAAGTCTTCTCTTGCGGCTGCGAAGTCGTCCTCTCTCTCTCTCTCTCTCTCTCTCTCTCTCTCTCTCTCTCTCTCTCTCTCTCTCTCTCTCTCTCCTCGCAACATCAGCAGCGCACGAGGGCCGGCGGGTCAGGTCGTGGGGCCCCGGGGCTGGCTTCACCTTGCTTCACCTTATCGGCCGCAGGGACTCAGTGACTCACAATGGACGGTCCGCCCTCCCCTGTGTGTGTGTGTGTGTGTGTGTGTGTGTGTGTTTTAGTGTGTGGCTTGAGGATGAATGTGTGTGTGTGTAGAGCAAGTTTACATGCGGGCTGTTGTGCAAGGCGGACAAAATCCACCTAAAGAAAAAGGTTGTTGCGGCATCCTCCTCCTCCTCCTCCTCCTCCTCCCCCTTCCTCCTCCTCCTCCCCTCCTCCTCCTCCTCCCCTCCTCCTCCCCTTTCCTCCCCCTCCCCTCCTCCCCCCCTCCTCCCCCTCCCCCTCCTCCCCTCCTCCTCCCCCCCCTTCCTCTCCCCCTCCTCCTCCTCCTCCTCTCCCCCTTCCCCCTCCCCCCCCTTTCCCTCCCCCCTCCTCCTCCTCCTCCTCCCCCCTCCTCCCCCCGTGTGACACCAACTTTTTTAAACGACTTTAAAGGCAAAAAGAAAAAATTCAAAAAATATAAGTGAGCACGCCCTGCGCAATTTTTTCCCCCGATTCGGAATCCACCGTTCTCACCTTTTTTCGGTCCACCCGGTCCGCTCGCTTCCTCCCACACTGTTTGTCACACTGGGTGGTGCGCCTCCCTGCGATACTCCCCGCTATAAATATCAGCAGTCGGCAAAGGCGGCGAAGGCGGCAGCGAAAGCCCAATGCCTTGGAACACGTTAGCGGGGCGTCGGCAAGTCAGCGCCAGGGAAGGGAATTTGCAGGACTTTCTATACCTTCCTCCACCGAAAAAAAAAAAAAAAAAAAAAAATAAATATTCGATGAACAGGATGCACTGGAAAAACGGAGAGTTCTCGATCCGAGAGCATTTGTCTCACTTCGGGAGATGCTCTCGAAAATTGGTTGAGAGCATTCAATCATTGCGACGCTTCGTCTCCATCGTCTCTATCATCTTCCATGGGGCTGTAGTGTACAAAGTGTGGTGCTGCGGTACAGACTCGCTTGCCGGACAAAACTGGAAGCTTCCGCAACTAATTTTCTCGACTGCCACCGAGACACTCTGTCGGCCCGTCTTTTTCGTCTGCCCGTCTGTCTGCCTGTTCGCCTTTTGTCCGCTCGCCGCCGTCGGATGCATTCATCCCATTCACTGCACAATGATTCGGAAAGGGCCGTCGTCGCGAGGGTCAAGAGGGAAGGGGGGGGGATGTTGCCCCGACTGTGGCGAAGGAGAAGTTGCTACCCCTGCCAATGCCCCCCCCCCTCCCCCCCCGGCCCGGCTAGTCTGGTGGCAGCCCCGAGGCTTCGGGGAGGGCTCGCAGGGGAGGGGGGGGGGCATTCATGAAATGATTGGTGGGGACGCATGCACCCGGAAGTTCCACCAGTGACATTGGCTGCGCCGTGAGACAGCCAGCCGCCGTTGCCATGGCGACACCGTGGCAGGCAGTGGCAGCCAGTGGCAGGCCTGCTGAATTTTCCACGAACCGCCGCCCCCTCTGCCGCCGTTTGATTAAGGACACATTCCTCCGCCTAATTTGAGTCGCGCTCAAGCCAAACCTCGGTTTAACCTTGAACAGTGGCGTGGGGGGGGGGGGGGGGAGCGCCTGAATACGGCGCAAATGAGTGTCCCTGCGAAATTCATGAAGGATGAATTATTGCGCGGCATAGTGCTCCTCGTCTCATCCGCCATCCGCCTGCAAGCGTGGGTGCCGGGCTAAGCCGCCGCCATGGCGCGCCACTAGGAGGAATAGTTCTCGGGAAAACTGCGGTGGCCCGCAGTGGGGCCGAAGGCCGGTGGAAGCGGCCAAAACTATTGACGCGTTTTGAGCTCCAGAGTTGCTAAACAGGACTCGAACCAAACGTGTGACCCCACCAATGCATTCCTCGTTCAGAGAGCAATCCATTGGTGGGGTCACACGTTTAGTTTGAGTCCTATTTAGTGACTCTGAAGTTCAAACCCCGCCCGGAATTTTGACGCCCCCCACCGGTCTTCTGTGCGGCCCCAGCAGCATCGGCTGCGGGCAGCAGCAGCGCCACCTTAACCTATTTTCTCTTATTTTTTTGCCATCTTGCCTTCATCTCCGGGCGTCCCGGACGCTGGCTGCCAGGCAGTGCCTTGCCTGGGGTCCCTGGGCACGCCACTTCCCCGCGTCTCCCGTTAAAAATTAGCCCCTGAATATTTGAGCGCTGCGTCAACAGGTCTCGCCGGGTCTGGCTGACGGGCGCTGCGCCGCTGGCCGGACTGGCCTGCTGGCCGGGCGGGCGCTTCTCAGGGCCACGGCCTCTGCCACGGCCTCGGCCCCGTCCGTCCCGAGTCCAGTCAACCATGCGCGCCGTGGTTGCCCACGGCCTCGCCGCAGGCCTCGTCGCCGGCCCACGGCCCTGGACATGTGCCATGGACAGTCCTGCCCCGAGCGGCCGCTGTCAGAAGCTCATGAGCCCCCTCGAGCACGCCGGGCCGCCTTTCGGCCTTTGTCTTGGCGAAGGGCTTCTAACAGGCCGCCGGGGCCTTTGTTTCCCCGTTTCGGCATTATTTCGGCATCCCTTCTGTTTTTGTTGTGGACGGAGACGGGCGCGTTGATGGGCAGCCGGATCAAGCGAGCCATCACCGCACGCCGTGCCACGAGGTGAAACCACAGCCAGATTACCGGAACAAAAATATGACATGCGGCTGTACCTTGCGAACAGGTCAAATTACGAGCGTCATGCATGAAACAGGAAAGCCCGTCAATCGATTTTTAAAAATGAAGTCCCCTTGAGCATCACGTTTGTAACTCTCTCCGTTTACTTGTTATTTACACTAGAAGTTAGTTTGTTGGAGTCTTCCGGGGACGACTTTT
>NW_023144629.1:8824001-8881221 GCF_012932325.1 Thrips palmi | reverse complement strand
CCTGCAGTTTTTGGTGTGCTGAACTCAAAAATGACCTTCAAACTTTTCCCAGACTCACTTTTAAAACCGAATTTTGACCAATTTTGGCCCAAAATTTTTTTAAATGGATTTGGGACACTGATCCCAGCATTTTTTGGGGGTTCTGATAACGAAAATCACTTCCTTTTAAACCCCCTGGTCTAAAGTTCACTGAATATGAGCCCTTAAGATGGACATTTCATCTACTCAAGCAAAGTCCAAAGTGCACAAACTATGTCAATTCGCATCGCTCAGCCACACTACGCGCCCAGACTAAACGGCGCGTACCCCTAGTCTAGTGTGGCGGGGGGTCTTCCCTTACCGGGCATCGGCTGGCCATGTGCCGCAGCAGCGCGGCGTCCCAGGCCGCGGGGCAGCACTGCAGGCGCGGCGTGAGGCACGGCCGCCACCGGTCGCGCCACGCGCCGCCGCCGTCCACGAGCAGCAGCTGCAGCAGCAGTTCCTCCACCACCGAGCCGGCTGCGGACAGCATAGGGTGGCCACGCGCCACGTTAGGACAGAGACTAGGGTGGCCACGCGCCGCCGCCGTCCACGAGCAGCAGCTGCAGCAGCAGTTCCTCCACCACCGAGCCGGCTGCGGACAGCATAGGGTGGCCACGCGCCACGTTAGGACAGAGACTAGGGTGGCCACGCGCCGCCGCCGTCCACGAGCAGCAGCTGCAGCAGCAGTTCCTCCACCACCGAGCCGGCTGCGGACAGCATAGGGTGGCCACGCGCCACTTTAGGACATGAACGACAGGATAGGGTGGCCACGCGAAAAGTTAGAACAGGAATAAATAAAGAAGAAGATGTGGAAAAATCAGGAAGTTGAGTTGCTTTCCGATAGTGTGGGACGTCGCTCGGTCGGAGGCCATTGAACAACGTGACTGATTTCCGAGCACCACCCTGCCACTCAGGCTGGCCGGCCGTGCCTTTAATATTGAATTAATTAAGTTTGGACCACGTGGACACCCTACCCCCAAGTGGCCGCATGGTTTATGGACGTGTCCCGACGGAACTTGCCTTTCGGCCGCCCCGGAGCCTCCAAGACTCGCGGCCGCGGGTCGCGTGGTGGCGTGGCACGGTGGGCCGGAAGACCGATGGAGGCGGCCGAAGTTCTGGACGCGTTTTGGGCGCCAGAGTAGCTAAGCAGGACTAGAACCGAACGAGTGACCCCACCAATGGATTCCTTATTCGGAGAGCAATCCATTGGTGGGGTCACACGTTCGGTTCGAAACCTGTTTAGCGACTCTGGAGCTCAAAACGCGTCGGGGATTTCAACCAGCCTCCGCCGCTCTTCCGGCCCACTCACGGAAAAAAAGAATTTGTTGTGACAACGAAAATGTATGTTGATTTTGGGATAGCAAAAAAAAAGTTGTTAGACGTACTATAAATTTGTTGTGAGAACGAACACTTTGCTCTCACGACAAATTATTCGTTAGGAGTACAAACATTCATTTTTATTGTGTTTAGTACTCCTGACGATATAGTTCGTTGTCAGAACGAAATGTTCGTTCTGACAACAAATTGGTAGTACGCCCAACAACTTTTTTTAGCTATCCCAAAATCAACATACATTTTCGTTGTCACAACAAATTCTTTTTTTACGTGGCTGTGCGTGGCCGCGTGCGCCGCGTGCGGTGCCCCCCGTGGGGCCGAAGTCTGACGGGCCCTCCGTCAAGACGACGTTTCGCGCCAAAATTAACTGGCCGTCGCGGAGAGGTGGCCCAGGAGAGGTGGCCGCGGAGACGCGGGAAGTAAGGAAAAACTCGTTCCGGTGATGTGGCCGGGGCAACTCTCTCTTCTCCCCTTCAAAGTTTGAAATAACTAGCAAGGAATTATTGGCACCAGGCGGCGCGGGCGGCGCGGGGGCGTTCTATTTGTGGGGCCAACTTTCTCCCCCCCCCCCTCTTTCCCCCGCTCTCCGCGCGAAGCTTCCGAGTGGCAGCGCTACACTTGGGAAGAGAGAAAGGCGAGCAATGCGGGGCCGCGCTGCGCCGCGCTGCGGGGAATCGAACCCGCGGCACGCGCACAGGGACCCAAACACGCCAGAGAAATCGCGAGATTGCGAAATCCAGGCCAGTGACTCATTCGACGGCCGGAAACAGCGGCGACCGAGATTTTACATCGGTCTCCTGCCTCGTTTGATGGATACCTCTTTCAGAGAGCAATACATTGGTGGGGTCACACGTTCGGTTCGAGTCCCGCTTAGCGACTCTGGAGCTCAAAACGCGTCCGGGATTTGGCCCACTGTGCGGCCCCGGCGACTCAACCGCCCTTTCCCTCGGCCCTTCGGCCCAGCCTGCAGCAGCAGCCGCTGCTAATACTGTGCTGCAGCTGCTTCCACTGGGCTGCCGCCGCCGCTGCACATGCCGGCGTCGTTTCATCCGGAGCACTCTGAGGCTCAGCGTCTCTGAGCCTGGGACCCGCCCATGGGGCCCGCACAGTGGGCCAGAAGACCGGTGGAGGCGGCCAAAACTCTAGACGCGTTTTGTGCTCCAGAGTCGCTAGATGAGAATCGAACTGAACGTGTGACCCCACCAATGGATTGCTCTCCGAACGAGAAATCCATTAGTGGGGTCACACGCTCGGTTCGAGTCCTGTTTAGCGACTCTGGAGCTCAAAATGCGTCTAGAGTTTTGGCCGCCTCCACCGGTCTTCTGGCCCACTGTGCGCCATAGCCCGGCAGCGCACCGAAACAATATCATCCCCGTGACTCTCGGGCCGTCACGCGCGGCCCCTCCCCCACCCCCTCCCCCTCCCAGTCGCCGATGCGGCTGCACAGCGCAGCACACACAACAACAGCGAGGCTGCCGCGTTGCCGTCGCAGAGCCGCCAATCCATCTTGCAGCCGATTGAGTGCGTACTGCATTGTGCAACTTGTTGCCTGCCTGCCAGGGGCGCTGCCTGCCAGCTTGCCAGGGCGGCGGCGCCGCGCCTGGAGTGACAGGGAGACATGCAGGCGTGTCGATAAGCATCAACAAGAGCCACTCGCAGCGGCACCGGCAGCGGGCGCTCGGTTCCAGAGTAAATAGATAGACCGTATTTCTCACTCCAACCCGCTTTTGTCGCTGCTTCGCGCATCTTCTTCTTTGCCGCACACACCCTGCCTGTCTGTCTGTCAGTCCGTCTGTCTGTCCGCCCTTCTGCCTGTCTGTCTCCGCGTACCTAGGTCGTCGAGCGCGCCCTTCTTGTTGGCGGGGAGCTGTCCAGATTGGCCCTGCAGGCCCTGCCTGTCTACCAGGACGGCCAGCCTCTGCAGGCTGAGCCGATACAGCGACGGCGGGGCCACCATCATGCGGCAGTGGCTCCGACTGCCGACGGTGGCGGCGGTGCTAGCCCGGGCCTGGCGGGGCTGGCAGGGCTGGCGGCCGGGCCTCCGCCGTCAGCGCCGTCGTGCATAATCGAAAGCCGCTGCAGGCGAGGCCCGGCGAGGCAGACACACACAAGGAATCACTCCGACCCGCCCCCGGGGGAGGGCGGCTTTTTCGCGGAGACTAAAAAACGCCGAAAACCCGGTCCGGTGCCGGTTTACCGAGGTTTACAGGCTTGGCGGCGCGGCTTGGCGGCAGCGCGGGGGTGCCCCTCGCCGGCGACTGACTCGCCAAATGCCGTGGCCGCGGTGGCGGCGGCGGCGTCGGCGGCGGTGGAGGGGGCCAGCCTTGCCAGCGCTGCCAGCCGTGCTAGCCGCAGCCCGGTACCGCGGTGCCCCCGGAATGTTGTGACTGAGGAAGGACGCCGCTCTGGCCGCGGCGGCCGCGGCCCTGCGGCTGCGCCACCGGCACGTCGCTGTCTCTCTCGCACTCGTGCTGGACGCCACGCGCGCCACTCTCTTTCAAAATGTGACTGAAAAAAAAAATTAAAAATGAGGAATTTGATCCGCTCGCCTGACCGCAGTGTTCCCGAGGGTGTGTCCAGGTCCATGCCGATGTGCTTGTCCTAGAAGTAAGCTCGGGTGAACTGCCGCGTGGAGGTACTCCATCGTCTACTCGGATTTAGAGGTGTCGCGGGCCGTCCCGGGTGCGAGGCGACGCGGCCTGGGTGCCGGCTGGATGGATGGGTGGATGCTCGCCCGGCTTGCCGCGCGCTGTTTTTCTTTCCGCCTTGCTTCGGTGGCGGGCTGCACACTGCTTCCGAGAGTCGTTTACGTCGCTCTGTCTCTCTCGCACCTTGAACGGGACGCCCCGTGAGTGCGAGAGAGACAGAACGACGGAAGCAGTGTGCTGGTGGCGCCTTCCACGCGGCCGTGCTTTCGATCAGCGCGGCAGCGCGGCGGGGAGACGAGCGCGTTTCATAGTGGCCGATCAAAGCGGAATCTAATCAACACACGGCTTTATTTAGACTGCGAATAAGGCGCCCCTTGATGGCGCCAATTCGATTGGAGGGCGCGCGCGCGACTGTGTGTGTGTGTGCGTGTGTGTGTGAGAGAGAGAGAGAGAGAGAGAGAGAGAGAGAGAGAGAGAGAGAGAGAGAGAGAGAGAGAGAGAGAGAGAGAGAGAGAGAGAGAGAGAGAGAGAGATTGGAGAGATTGATTGCTGTATCGGGCAAAGAGTGATTGCTGGAGGACAGCACGAACCATGTGACCAAGGCAGCCGGGGTTCGAATCAGGAAATCGGTGTCTGCTTGGCAGTGAATGAATGTACACGTTTGCTATGGGAGGATTCAAAGGGAAAACAAAAAAATGGGAGTTTAAGTTTTGATCAGGGTTTTTATTGCTTTTTTTCCAGAGTAAATGGAATATTAATATTGTGCCGGACTTAGGACAGATTTGTATTGAGAGAACAAAAAAAAGGAGGAATACATGAGGTGACATTTGTTCGCTGTAATGTGGCATGTGATAATTTTAATGTAACATATTATTTCACAGTTATGTTGTTTAACTTTTGCATCATGTTCTCAACTGTTAACATGAAAGCAGGTTGAAAAATATAATTACTTAATGGTTTCCTTTTAAAAATAATTAGATTATCTTTAGTTCGCTTACCAGACTTAACAGTTTCTAAAAGTCACTATTTATCTACTTTTATCACAATAACATAAAATCACATGTGACTCATTCAAAAAGCCAGTCAATCTTAAATATACCTAAAATAGCCTAACGTGTCACGGGTCACTAGAAAGGACTCCTCTCAAATCTAACAAAAATAAAATACTTGAATAGTGTAAAAGGACGTTTTGTGATTTAATACTGCAACCTGTCGTTACGTGCGAAACTAACTGCAATAAAATATTTGTTCACAATATTAAATAAACACTACCCTAAATCTATGCGAATAAATAGATACCGTAGGTGCCTACAACCTCTACAAGAAATACACTACCGGCGATAATAACTTAACCGTAGTTTTAGTAAACTTTGCGAGAAGATACACACAACTGAGAGGGTTCTTGGTAAACATGGGTACACACACGCGCGCGCTGCGGGGCCAGAGGAGGAGGGGGGGACACTCAATGCCGCATCTTTGTTCGAAGAGAGAGAGAGACAGAGAAGGCTAATGGAATCGAGGTGCCGAAACACAGCGGGTGGGTCAGGCTGACCGCGACAGCGGCGGGATCATGTTGTAGGTGTAGGTGGCGGCGGGCCGGGCCTGGCAGTTGGGCCGGACGGCGTCGGCGCGGGCGATGTGCAGCGTCTGCCTCCGGTTGCGCTGCCAGACGAAGTAGCCCAGCGCCAGCACCACCAGCACGAGCAGGGCCACCACCACGAGCAGCGACACGAGCAGCGTCACGCCGCCGGCGCCGTCTGCAACCAACCCATTGCATTGCGATTACTCATCTGGTTCATTTTCCAAGACACCGCTTGGAACTTTGGGTCGCAAAAGTCACTCGGTCTCCCCCCCCCCCCAAAAAAAAAAAAACGTTAGTAAAAATCGACTACAACTATTTGAGTTTCGGTTCCTTTAACTTACAAAAATAAAAATAAAAAAATAATTTTTTTTAAAAAAATGGTTGATTTGTTTTTTCTTACAGTGGGGCAACGTGGTTCAAGGCTAGAAAAAAAAAAAAAAAAACAGGCAGCGCAGTACGATGCGGCTCGGCTTATCCAGAGACGAGGCCAAGTGCGGTGTGTCTATCTCGTCAACGAGCCCTGCGAGCCCTGCGTGCCCTGCGAGCCCTGCGAGCCCTGCGAGCCCTGCGAGCCCTGCGAGCCCTGCGAGCCCTGCGAGCCCTGCGAGCCCTGCGAGCCCTGCGTGCCCTGCGAGCCCTGCGTGCCCTGCGAGCCCTGCGAGCCTTGCGCCCCGCAACCCTTTCCTACGCCTCGCCCTTGAGGGAAAAACTTTGATTACTCGTCGGAAGGCGACGCGACGCGAGGCGACGCGAGGCGACGCGACGCGCACGGCATTAGGCCATGCAGCAGGCTGATTCCGAGCGCTGCCTTCTGTCTCTCTCGCACTCGCAGGGCGTGCCGTAAGGGTGCGAGAGAGACAGCTCGGAAGCAGCCGGCGGGGGCTCGGGGCGCGGGGCTCCGATCCGAAGAAGAGAAAATAATTGCATCCTTTCATGAGTAAAGCCCCGCGAGGCACAGAAATGAGAGTAAAGCCCCGGACGGAAAAACGAGCAAGGCGTGTGTGTCGGTGGGACGGACGAGAAATAGAAATAGGAGGGCGAGGGAGGGGCGAAAATCACTCTCGAGGGCCCCATTATGGGCCATGCAGGCCCGTGGGGACTGCGGACACCCTCACTGCTAGCCGAGCTAGCCTCGCGCCGGGCCGACCGCACAGTGGGCTAGAAGACCGGTGAAGCGGCCAAAACTCTAGACGCGCTTTGAGCTCCAGAGTCGCTAAGCAGGACTAGAACCGGGTGTGTGGCCCCAGCAATGAGTCCCTCGTTCGGAGAGCAATCCATTCGTGGGGTCACACGCTCGGGTCGAGTCCCATTTAGCGAATCTGGAGCTCAAAACGCGTCCGAGATTCTGACCGCCTCCACCGGTCCTCTGGCCCACTGTGGGCCCGGCCGCACACGTCCATGCGCAAGCGGCGAAAGCCATCAGCCGGATAAAAGCTCTAACGATGTGGGCACCGAAATAATTACGAGGCCCCGCTTAGGCGCGAGGCTGAACCAGTAATTGAGAGGAAGGAGGAACGCTGCAAAAATGGAGTGTTCACGTGTATCGTGTCCGGGTCCGAGGCGGGGGTGGGGGGAAATGGTGGCGAAACGAAAATGGGAGGCGCCAGTGTCGTGACCAGGCTCGTTTGCGCCATGCCGCGAGGTCGGCAAGTCGAGACCGTACCTGTCACCTGGCCCATCAGTGTGGCACGCGAAGCACGCAACCGAGGAAAAATATCGATGGAAAAATTCAACTCGCACACCAGCACGAAACAAAAAAAGGGCATAACATGCAAAGGAGAGACGGTACAGTGGGCCAGAAGACCGGGTGGAGGCGGCCAATAATCCCGGACGAGTTTTGAGCTCCAGAGCCGCTAAATGAGACTCGAACTGAACGTGGGACCCCACCAATAGATTCCTCGTTCGGAGAGCAATCCATTGGTGGGGTCACACGTTCCATTCGAGTCCTGTTTGGCGACTCTGGAGCTCAAGACGCGTCGGGGATTTCGGCCGCCTCCACCGGTCTTCTGGCCCACTGTACAGGCGGGGGCAGGCTCACCTTGGCAGGGCGGGCAGCAGAAGGGCGCGCGGCTGGAGGCCCTGCTGGCCGCGCTGCTGCAGGCGGGGCCGGCGGGGCACACCACCTGGGTGCAGGTGCTGGAGCCCGAGCCCGCCGGGTCGCACTGGCAGTGTGTGCACTCGTCGGGGAACCACTCGTCGGCGGGGGCCAGGGCTTGGCCGCGCCACCAGCACGTCCCCGTCGGCCGGCCGGCCCGTCCGCCGAGGCCGCCGAGGCCGCCGAGGCCGCCGTCCAGGGGCAGCGACGGCAGGGTCCCCTGGGGGGCGAGTTTCGGGGGCAGCTTGGAGCCGTCGCCTGGGGAAAGAGGTGCGGATTAAAGATTAAAATTAACGACCTGGACACTCGGGAGTTATTGCGCGACGTAGAGTCGTCGCTCCGTCTCTCTCGCACTCGCGGGGCGTCCCGTGTGGGTGCGAGAGAGACAGAGCGCTGCACAGTGGGCCAGAAGGCCGGTGAGGCGGCCAAAACTCTAGACGCGTTTTGAGCTCGAGAGCCGCCAAACAGGACTCGAACCGCACGTGTGACCGCATCAATGGATTCCTCGTTCGGAGAGCAATCCATTGGTGGGGTCACACCCCAGCTTAAAAATCCACTTGCTACTTTCTAGGTGGAAAACGTAAGGTGGAAATGGGTCAGGTGGAAATGGCTGGGTGGAAACAGTTTACAACGTGATAATTGGTTACTTTTACAAGGTGGCCCTTCCATCCCAGGTGGAAATTGTATTTTCCACGTTGCAGTGGATTCCACCTGGGTGGAACATGGATTCCACTTGGGTGGAATGAAATTCCAGGCGGAATATGAAAGATGTGTTTGAGTCCATCAGTCAGCCCTCGGTACGTCGCCACTCAAGAGTAGAATGGTCCTTCCACCCTAACTTTTCACGCTACACCGAGGGGGTAACGACTTCGGGAATCCGGCTGACAGCAAATTGGTAATCCGTAATCCGGATAACCCAAAATTTTGAGGTAATCCGGGGTAATCCGGGAAAATTTTGAGGTAATCCGGGGTAATCCTGCTAAATCCAAAGGTAATCCAGGAATTTTTTTGTTGTAATCCGGTGGTAATTTTGGGTTAATCCGGGGTAATCCGGGGTAATCCGTAATCCGGCTGACACGAAATTAACCAGTCGTTACCCCCTCGCGCTACACCCATTTCCGCTCATAGATTTAAGATAGCTATGAAGGTTAACATATTATTGAGGAAATCTTAAAATGGCTCGGAGACTTCAACGCACGGGCAATAACAATACCAGGTGGAAGATTCTAATTTCCACTCGGAAATTTTGCCCAGGTGGAAGAATTATTTCCACCTAGTAAAGCTGGGGTGGAAATTTGCGACTTCCACATGGAAACCTTGTCAAGGTGGAACAGATCGTTTTCCACCCAGATAAGTCGGGGCGGAAATCTACAAAGCCCACGTGGAAAGGCGTCATCCACGTGGAATTACCTTCTTCTCAAGGTGGAATCGCCACTTTCTAGGTGGAATGCGCTGTTTCCACCTCGACTTCATGAGTGGATTTTTAAGCTGGGACGTTCGGTTCGATTCTCATCTAGCGACTCTGGAGCCCAAAACCCCGTCTAGAGTTTTGGCCGCCTCCGGTCTTCTGGCCCACTGTGCGCTGGGCAGGCTGGGCAGCAGGGGCTTACCGAGGCACGCCGGGCAGCACATGCCCCTGGGCGTGAACTGCAGGTCGCAGTGCAGCGCGGCGCAGCGCTGCTCGAAGCACTCGGTGCTGCCGTGCACGCATCGGCACGACCGGCAGTCGGACTCGCGCCACGACGTGCCGTGCGCGTGGTGGCCCGCGCAGCCCGACCCCCGCAGCAGCGGCGAGGGGGGCTCGCGCGGCGCGCTGCAACACGGTTAGCCACTCCGGAAAAACGAAAACAAAGCGGGCCCCGCCGGGAGTCGAACCCGATACACTGCGAGAAAAAACTATCCTGATTGGTCAACTGGATCTTGAAAAAAGGGGGTTGACCAAGAAATTTTTTTTATTCTTGATTCGAGTAGATCTTGATGAGACCTTCTCAACGAATGGTCGGAACCTAGGTCTAAAATGCTCGCATCGTCGTCGGGGACCCTGTGAGGTGCCCCTCGACGTCCTCGGGGACCCAACGGTGACCTATGAGACTTTGACCATGCCGTCCCGATGTGGCATTGGCCGCTCGGACAACAGAGAGATGAACACATAATACCACAGCGATCTCCGTCTTTTAAAAGACGGAGTTCACTGTGGTTTTGGGTACAGAGCGACGCCGTGAAAAAATTAACAGGACTCCCTGTTGTTTTTTCTCGCAGTGTACCGTACCTGTCCGGGCAGGTGGGGCAGCAGCCCATGGGGTCCGGCGGCAGCGGGTGCGGGCAGGCGGCCGGCGGGCACGCCGTCTCCTCGCAGAGCGCGCGCCCGTGCAGGCAGCGGCACGACGCGCACCCCGCCGCCAGCCCCGCGAACGCCGCCGACGCCGCGGACGCCGAGTCGCACAGCGCGTGGTCCGCCATGCGGCGCAGCGCCGACGGCACGTCCTTGCACGAGGCTAGCTCGCACAGCGTCGCCCCGCCCCAGCAGTAGCAGCCCCGGCACCCGTCCCACCAGTACTCGCCGTCGTCGCGCTCCCGGACCGCGTCTGGAAGGAAAAATGAAAACGAACAAATAAATAAAATTAGTTTTACGCGCGTGCACACCTGAACAGACACACAGACAGACACACACACACACACACACACACACAATGATTTAAGCGTAAATGAGGAACAAGTACCTGCGCAGCTCTTGGGCGGCGCCCCCTCGCCGACCACGGGCTGAGACGTCTCCGCGCCAGCTGCAGCAAAAGAAAGAAAATGAACCAAAAACACGTCACGCATGACTCGGTCGTACTTCGTTTTCTTTTTTTTTTTCTGGTGTACTGACGCAGGCAGGCGCACTGGCTGCAGCCGCTGGCGTCCTTGCGGTAGCCGTGCGCGCAGCGCTTGCTGCAGTTCTCCATGGCGGGGCAGGCACACTCGCAGAGCTCGTTGCCGGCCGCGTCGCGGGCGTACCCCGCGTGGCACTCCAGTGTGCACGCCGCTGTGGACACAGGGACGGCGGGTTCAAACACCGGCTCGGCATGAGGGAGAAAAATTTAATCATCTCGCTTTGCGTCGCTTTACAGTAAAATCGTATGTGGGATGTAAGTATTTAAAATTTTAGCTTTATTCCTTTGAGTGAAACTCTTTGCGGTCGCCGCGGTGAGCACCACCGACATCGCTTTAGTGCCCGCCCCGCCCCGCCCGCGGCCCTGTCGGCGGTACAGCAGCTGCTTCCCCTGATCCCCGCCAGGGGCGCTGCGGGCGGAGCGGGCGGAGCCCAGTGGGCCAGAAGCCGGTGGAGGCGGCCAAAACTCTAGACGCGTTTTGAGCTCCAGAGTCGCTAAATGGGACTCGAACCGAACGTGCGACCCCACCAATGGATAGCTCTCCGAACGAGGAATCCATTGGTGGGGTCACACGTTCGGTTCGAGTCCCATTTAGCGACTCTGGAGCTCAAAACGCGTCTAGAGTTTTGGCCGCCTCCACCGGCTTCTGGCCCACTGTGCGGAGCGAAGCTTGGCGGGACCGTAAACAAAATGGCGATTTCAATAAATGGGAGAGGGGCGTCATCAGGTGCAAGCCAAACAGAAGAAAGTGAGAAGTTAGCAGCTGGTGGGCCCGGCCGGGTCGGCCCGGACGGACCACTCTGCCTCCGACCCTGGGCAAGCCAGGCAGGCCAGGCAAGCCGCGCCGCGCCCCGCCCTGCCCCACTCAAGTTGAAATTGTTTCTGATGCCCGGGTCGGCGGCCCGCTCGCTTGTTCCTTATTAGTTGGTCCTGCTCAGTTTTGATGGAACGGAACAGACGGGGAAAAGAAGATCCATATATAAAAAAAAAAAATCGAAAAAAAAAGAAAAAAATTGGGAGAGAGAACAGATTTAATTTAGGCCTGGATAACAAAACAAAAACCATGACCTCACAATAGGGTGAATTTCATCCGAGGAGGAAACTTGACCCACCTCAGGCGCAAACAAACAAAGAATAAAAACAAAAAGACTCAAAAAATTTAAATTTGTGTGACTTTTTGGTGTTAATTTAAGGCAGAGCGCTCTAACATGACATAACAGTGCAAAGCTGCAAAGCCCGGAGCTCGAAGGCACGTGCGAGCGCCAACCGTTCAAAGGAGAGCAGTGTGCTACCCGTTGTCGCCCTGAGCGACCAGACGGGACCAGGCAGGCCGGGCCAGCGTGCGAGAGAGACGGCGAGGTCAACCAAAGAGAGACTACAACTACGCGTATACGTGTTTGTGGCCGTGTCTGCCACCAACACGGCCAACATGCCCCATTCTGGCACATCGTTGCCAGCGATGTAGTCTCTGTAGGCACGAAAGCCGCCCTCATTCGAGGCCGCTGGACTGACTGACTGGACGTCCACTTCGACTGTACCTGTGCACAGTGGGCCAGAAGACCGGTGGAGGCGGACAAAACTCACGCGTTTTGAGCTCCAGCGTCGCTAAATGGGACTCAAACCGAACGTGTGACCCCACCAATGGATTGCTCTCAGAACGAGGAATCCATTGGTGGGGTCACTCGTTCGGTTCGAGTGCATGCCATTTAGCGACGCTGGAGCTCAAAACGCGTCTAGCGTTTTTGCCGCCTGCGCGAAAAGAGAGACGACTTGGTGCGGCTTACCCCCTTGCTGGCACTGGCACGTGTAGCAGCCCACGTCGTCCAGGACGAAGCCGTGGGTGCATTTTAGGGTGCAGTTCCCCAGCGACGGGCAGGACTGCGACTGCGTCACCACGGACAGCCCTGCGGAGAGAGAGAGAGAGGGACGTCAGAACGCCGGCTGCGGGAAGGTTTCGATTCGGGTAGAGTCCGAGATGTGTAGAAGATACGCAGAGTGCTCGGCAGAGTGTGCGTTTCTGCAACAGATCTGGGACTCTAGACACTGGCTAAAGGTCCGAAAAGGTCCGAAAGGTCCGAATGGTCCAAACGGTCCAAAAGGTCCATAAGGTCCGAAACGTCCAAAAGGTCCGAAAGGTCCAAAAGATCCGGAAGGTCCTAAAGGTCCGGAAGGTCCTAAAGGTCCGAAAGGTCCGGAAGGTCCTAAAGGTCCTAAAGGCCCGAAAGGTCCAAAAGGTCCAAAAGGTCGAAAAGGTCCCAAAGGTCGTAAAGGTCAAAAAGGTCCAAAAGGTCCGAAAGGTCCAAAAGGTCCAAAAGGTCCAAAAGGTCCGAAAGGTCCAAAAAGTGTACTGACCGTCACAGGCGGGGCAGCACTCGCCCTGCACGCGGCGCGGGTTGTCGCAGCTGACCTGGCACATAAAGGCCTGGCAGCGCGCGTGGCCTCCGCGGCCGCAGGAACACGACAGGCAGCCGTCGTCCTCCTGCCAGGTCGACCCGGGCCGGAAGAAGCGGTCGCCGCGCTTGCAGCCGGGGCCGTCCGGGCCGAGGCCGCCGTCGAGGAGGCCGCCGTCGAGGACGCCACCGTCGAGGACGCCGCCGTTGAGGCCGCCGCTGAGGCCGCCGTTGAGGCCGCCGTTGAGGCCGTCGTTGAGGCCGTCGTTGAGGCCGCCGACGAGGCTGCCGCCGTTGGGGCCGCCGCCGTTGAGGCCACCACCGTCGAGGCCGCCGCCGTTAAGGCCGCCGTCAGAGTCAGGGCCGGGGCCAGCGGCCAGGGCCGCGCCAGCCGCCGCCTCCTCGCCGACCACCTCCACGGCCACGCCATCTGCAGGGCAAACACAAAGGACTGCTCAGTGAGGCGGAAGGGGAAAGAAGGACAGACAGCCTTAACGTGCAGATTCTTAAACAGGCGGGGCAAATTTGCCCAGCACGCACACACACACAGAGGGAAACACCGTTTCGCACTGTGTTATGCTGCGTTGGGGTCGACGTGGCACAGCATATCGAATTTCGAGCAGGGGCCGTTTATTAGCCACCGTGTGGTCACCCGACTCCGCGTTCTCTTATCACCCCTGGGAGCGAGAGCCGGCCGGGCGAGCGGCCCGGAGAGAGAGAGAGAGAGAGAGAGAGAGAGAGAGAGAGAGAGAGAGAGAGAGAGAGAGAGAAGAGAGAGAGAGAGAGAGGGGGGATGGCATCGGCTGGTTGAAACGTTTCGCGGCCCAGCGCGGCCCAGCGCAGCACAGCGCCATACCGACAATCTCACGGCCGCCGCGGAATGTGTCATTTTTATGGTGACAGTAAAAGCACCCCATTCTCTACCCGTCTCTCTCGCACCCCCTCAGGCGCACTCGCTCACACGCACGGCGTGCACAAAATCGCAGGCACACTGCTCACGTACACAGGCGCATGGGCGCGCGCGCACACACACACGCACACATACGTCATCATATGGGTAGTTCGCAGGTTGGCGGGAAGCCCCTCGCAGTAGGGTCGAACCGACGCGCGATGCCTGCTGACTGATTTCCGCCAATCGCAACCGTCTCTCTCTCTCTCTCTCTCTCTCTCTCTCTCTCTCTCTCTCCCTCTCTCGCTCTCATGGGGTGGCCCGAATGGGAGAGAAAGAGAACGACAAAACGCGGTGCTGATTCGGCCCGGTTGCAACGGGGCTGATGTCGTTAATTGTACCACCGAGTACGAGAGGGAGAGACAAAGGGGGACAGAGCAAGTGCGCGAAAAACTGAGACAGATTCGGTTCGGGCAAAGAAGAGAGCAACCTCGCTCTGCGGATTTCCCCGAGCTGTTTTGTCGTTTTTCCATGTCATCCCCCTTCCCCCTTCCCCCTCCCTCTCCTCTGCACGACGTCTTCCCGTCCCCCCTCCTTCGCTCACGTTCGCCGCAGGTGGCAGCGAGTCACGTGCACACACACACACACACACACACACACACACACACACGCACACACAGACGCGCACGCGCGGGCAGAGCCACCTTGCAGGGGTGAGCAGCGAGCCAAATCGGCTTTAGTCATTAGCGAGAACACACACGTGTGTATCTACAACCACCTGTGTACGGCCGCTACACTCGCAGGGGGGGCACACTCCACCTCACAGGCAGTGACAACAGCCAGTCCGTGCGTTACGTGCGCCAGGCGAGTCGCCGTGCTCGCGTGGAGTGTACGACACACAGTGGGCCGGCGCAGGCGGTGAAAATCCCGGACGCGTTTTGAGCTCCAGAGTCCCTAATCGGTACTCGAACCGAACATGTGACCCCACCAATGGATTGCCCTCCGAACGAGGAGTCCGTTGATGAGGTCACACGCCTGATTCGAGTCCCATTTAGCGATTCTGGAGCTCAAAACGCGTCTAGAGTTGGCCTGCGCCGGTCTTCCAGCCACTGTGGCGCTGCATGCGATGTTTCCTTCGCCGGCCCGTCGCCCTGACGCTGTACAAGTACTCGCGTAGCACTGTGTCACACCGCCCTGGACCACTGGGCGCCACAGGGCCAGGCAGACAGGCAGGCAGGCAGGCAGGCAGACAGGCCCGCAGGCGGGGGCGCGGGGCGGCAGCGGAGGCCGCGGCGGGAGGAGACAAGCGGCAGACAGGCGCAGCCTCGGCCGACGCAGGCGACGGATGACGACAAAACCGGCAGCCGTGGCGGGGCCGTGGCGGAGACAGCCCAGACACCCCCAACCCTTCCCCCGTTCGGGCCGCCTCGGATTGCCTTTCTTTTTTTGGCCGGGGGCCCGCACGGGCCCCCGGGGGGGCGCCTGGCGGGCCGGCGGCGGCCCCCCCCCCTCCACCCCGGGGCCCCGCCGAGGCCCCCCGCTCCCGCCGCGGGGCCCTGTCGGCCGGCGCTCTTTGCACGCGAGGGGGCGGCCCGGGGACGGGTTTTCCCGGAAGGGGGGGGAGGGAGGCAGCCACCGAGACAGAAAGAGCACTGTTCTGAATCAGACTATTGTGGCTCCGCGCGGGAGACAGGGCGTCGTAGAGAGAGAGAGAGAGAGAGAGAGAGAGAGAGAGAGAGAGAGAGACAGAGAGAGACAGAGAGAGAGAGAGAGAGAGACAGAGAGAGAGAGAGAGACAGAGAGAGAGAGAGAGAAAGAGAGAGAGAGAGAGAGAGAGAGACACAGAGAGAGAGAGAGAGAGAGAGAGAGAGAGAGAGAGAGAGCTGCGCGGAAGAAAGTTAAACAATTACTGGGCGACTCCACATCCTCCAATTTGGCCCGCCTGGCTCCTGTCCCTCCGTCACCCCGACGCAGGCGTGGCCCGCATACTGCAGCGGCACCCTTTTTTTGGGCCTCTCTCTCTCTCTCTCTCTCTCTCCGCCAAATACTCAGCACGTGTGTGAGCGCCCCCTCGTGCGCGTGTGTGGGTGCGCCGGTTGAGTATTTGTTTGCCGACTGATCCGTTTCCTCTGCCCCCGCGTGTGGGGCTCGGGGGATCAAAAGGACACAGCAAACCACACAACCAATTTTGAAAAAGCATGGAAAACTGAAAAAAAAACCTAGGAGAGCAATCCATTGGTGGGGGTCACACGTTCAGTTTGAGCGCGAAACGCGTCCAGAGATTTTAGCCGCCTCCGCCGGTCTTCTGGCCCACTGTGCTGCATCCGCGGTGCGAATCACTCGTCGAGATTCAGCCCAGTTCGTTTTTCCAGGCCGCGCCGCCGGAGGCCGCTGGAGGCGCGACGCGTCGTCTGTTTATTCTCGCCCGTTGAGGTGGGCGTTTGGAAACAGTTCAGGCCGGCCAGCCAGGCTGCCTCCAGAGTGGGCCGTGCTTCCGTCTCTCTCGCTCCCTTCCGTGTCGTCCGTCCAGTGCGAGAGAGAGAGAGAGAGAGAGAGAGAGAGAGAGAGAGAGAGAGAGAGAGGCCCGGTCGGAATCAGACGCCAGCCCGTGCATTCCATTATTCAAGAGACGAGTCACTCCGCCTGGACGCGGCCGACGCACGGGGAGCCCCGCGGCCCCGCCAGGCCACGCCAGTGTGCCGCACAAGGAAAAGTGCGGCGGCAGCGCTGCCACACTGCCATTCAAGCGAGGGGGATACACTCCCAGGGGTATTCATATTCGCATTCAACTAGTAAGTGTAACTTTTCCCAGAAACAAGCCTTGGCTCGCACTAGAACCTCTGGAAAGTTCGCTCGCCGGCGTGCAGCCGCGTCGTCGGAGCCACCACCGGGCGCGCTCTAGCGGCCAGCCCGGCCCAGAACCGCGCCGATCGCTCCAAACCGCATCCGCGGGGGGCAGGGGAGGGGAGGGGGGGGACATGACGATAACGTGCTTCCGATATGAAAATGACTCCTGCGGGAACGGGTGGCAGCGGGCTGCGGTGGACGGGCGGGGTGGGAAGAGAGTCGGACGGGATCGGGAGGTCCTCCGGGAGGAGGATAGTTTGCGGTCGAAACACGCGCGCGCGGACACACACACACACACGAGACGACTGTTCACCGTTCACTCCGACACTTTATTATCGTCATCAGGCTCAGCGGGGCCGCCCGTCCGCACGCTCACACACATACCCGCCGCGAGCTGACCGCGTCCCCCCCCCCCCTCACACGGTGCGGTATGCAGTTCGGCTTTTGTCGTTCCGTCGTCGCGCCACTCGTCAGTCATAAACGGAATTAATAAAAACACGGGCTCGCGACACTCGCGGAAACGCGCTTAAATAAGTGGCTCGCGGCGAGGCCGGCCTCGTAATCAGTCCGGCGGCGGCCGGCCGAGAGGGGGAGGGGGAGGGGGGAGGGGGAAGCCCCAGCCAGCAGTCATTAGAGCGGCACGCAGCAGGGCGTGGAATCGGCCGCCAGAGATGGAATGAAAACAGAGATAAAATTCCGGGGCGGAATTCGCTGCGGCGGAGACACAGAGCCTCGGTAAACACTGGCGTGGCGTGCCCGCGGCGCGCCGTGCCGTGCCGTGCCGTGGCGAGCCGCACAGCCACGCACGCGAGGCGAGGCGGGCCGGGCGCGACGCGCTGCGGCTTTGCCGCCACATTTATTCTCTGGAAATAAAATAACAAAGCCAATTCGCCCTCCGCTCGTCATCCTCATCGCCGGAATCATTAATGTCTGGCAAGGCTTGCCGCCTTGCCGGATCCGCAGCCCGCCTTCTTCTTCTTCTTCTCCTCCTCCTTCTTCAACTCCCCCTTCTTCAACTCCTTCTTCTCAACCTCATGCTCCTTCTACTCCTGTTCATGCTCCTCCTACTCATGTTTAACGTGCTCCTGATGCTCTTCATTCTCCCCCTCCTCATGCTCTTCCTGCTCTTCACGCTCCTCCTCATGCTGCTCATGCTCTTCATGCTCCTCATTCTCTTGCTCTTCCTCTGGCTTCTCCTCCTCATGCTTCTCGAAATCCTTATGCTCTTCATGCTCCTCCTCCTCGTGCTCCTTCTCATCCTCTTCATGCTCTTCCTGCCCCTTCTCCTCCTTCTTGTTATTTCAATGTCCACGGTGTCCATGGCTTGGCGGTGCGCGGTGGCTGGCGGTGGTGCCGCTGCCCAGAACTGCCAGATCGTCTGGACGTTCGGGCGGACGGCACTGCATAATGCATGGCTTCACCGGGGACACGACACCATCCCGGAAGAACACGGACAAGTACTTCACGGTGGAGGAGGGCGCGGGGCAGCGCGGCAGAGGGGGCGACAGCAGGTGGTCCATGTCTGGGCGATGCCGAAGATGCACTATTATGCCTCAGTTTAGGAGGCACCCGCTGAAAAGGTATCCCTTGTTTCGAGAATCAATCAGCACAGAGGCGTGTGGCAATCAGTACAAACGTATTTCGTACATTTGAAAAGGTCTCGAAAAGGAAGCATCGGCTTCATACAGAGTATTTTTTTTTCGCAGATTTTAGTTTTTTTCGTATTGCAAAGCGATACTTTGTAGAATTTTCACTGTGTAGTCACGTTCTAAAAGGTGTCATCAACTACTTCAGTACTAAAAAAGGAGTCGAAAAAAAAATTGTGCCCTTCGCAAGAGTTGAACCCACGTCACTGTCTGCGCCGCTGCGGGTGTGCGGTTGGACGAGTGGGAGGGGGGGGGGACTTGATGACACAACAGATGCCGAAAGAGACGCGGGCGGCGCCAGACGACAACAAGAAAAGTTAATGAGATTAATTCGTCGTCCTTCGAGATGAGAAGAAAAAGAAAGAGGAGGAAGAGGGAGGACAAAAAGCGCGTCGACACGCCACGCGCGCCACGCGTCAGAAAGCAAGTTCGGCGGGCAGCCAGAAGTTGGCCCGAGTGGCTGGAGCTGGAGCGGACCGGGGAGGGGATGGCTTGACACCGGCCTGTACTCTTCCTCGGCGCGCCGCCGCGCCGCCACGGACTCCCTCACTGTAAAGTGGCTCCAAGTGGTTCACCCGTCCGGACATAACGCCGGCCGCCCGCCGCACAGTGGGCCAGAAGACCGGTGGAGGCGGCCGAAACTCCAGACGCGTTTTGAGCTCCAGAGTCGCTAAATGGGGCTCGAACCGAACGTGTGAACCCACCAACGGATTCCTCGTTCGGAGAGCAATCCATTGGTGGGGTCACACGTTCGGTTCGAGTGCTGTTTAGCGACTCTGCAGCTCAAAACGCTTCTTGAGGTTTGGCCGCCTGCGCCGGTCTTCTGGCCCACTGTACGGCGGCTGACTCCGAACAGCGTCGTGCTTCGGCGAGAGAGACAGAGCGGCGAGTGCACCGCGTCTCCGCAGAGGGCGGCGTGTCGGCCGGAAGGCGTAAAGGTCAAAAGCGCGTACAGAATCCAATGCGCCTCCTCCCTCCCCGGCTGACTGATTCTGAGGTCGCTCTGTCTCTCTCGCACTCGTGGCACGTCCCCTACAGGTGCGAGAGAGACAGAGCGACCAAAAACGACTCTCAGTCTCCAGCCGCGCTCACTGCGGCGGAAGAGTCCGACTCGAGTCCCGGAGGGTCCCGGATACCGAAGGGCATGCATCGGCCGGGGCACTGCCAAATGACGTGTGCACCGATACGAGGCGGAACGAAAAACAAAAACAACAACAACAACAACATGCAACCGCCAAGACGTGACCGCATTATCTCCGGCGAGCGATTCTCCCTCGAGGGGCGTCCGTAAATTCGGAGCGGTCGTAAAGGCGAGGAATCTCAAAGGCGGTGGAAGAACGGCGGAAAAGACAGGGAGAAGGGGGGGGGGGTTGATTTACAGACCAAAACACGTTCGGACACATGAAACTGGCGCGGGTACCGTTGCAGGGTTGGGGGGCGGTGCACGGCAGCAGCAACTACAGTAACCAAATTAAAGTAACCCGCCCGAAGTTGGCCCCGAGTTGGGGCTAACTTGCAGGGGCCATGCGTGTTGGTGGCGGAGGGGGGAGGACAGAGTCACGGGGAGGGCGGCGACACATGGGGGAAGGGACGGCGGCGTGGCGGCGCTATCTGCGAGATGAGACACCAGCGGGGACTCTGCGAGGACTCTCTGGCACACTGCAGGAACGCTCGGCGGCACAGCGCAAAGTGTCACCTTAGTAAGGACGGCCATGTCTCGTTTTGCAGTGCAGGCGAGCATGTGTCGGGCCCGAAATGGCATACGATCATGTGTGGTCAAGCCCTTAATGGTAATGGTAATGGTGGGTAGGCAACTCCCCCAGCCGCATGCAGGCGTGTGCTCGTTTTGCCTGCCTGCCCGGCGCTCCGACCCGCCGCACAGTGCCGTGGCGGGGGAAGACGCTGACAGACATCGCGGCGGGGAGGCGCCGCCGTCCCCCGTCGGCACGCAGGCGGTGTAAAAACAGGGCGAGATTTAAGATGACTTAGAGTGGGGCCTTGCTAAACAAAACGTACGGCCCCATAAAGAGAGGCAGGAAATCCCCGGCGCGCGGCAAGGCGAGGCAAGGCGTAATGGTGGAGGCGGGGCCGCTCCAACAGTGCGCCAGCAGTGCTCCAGGTGGCTGGAGTGCCTGTCGAGGAGAGCCACCTCGATATCGGCTGGCGGTACGGGGCAGGCAAGAAGAAAAAAAAAAACTTGTCTAGGCAGCGAGCTATAAAATGTTGTCACATTTAGGCGGCCGGTGGCGCGCTCTGGCTGATATACGGCGGAGCCTTACAGTGGCCCGCGCAGCCACGCCAAAATGACCCGCTTACATCGACCGACGCCCGGCCAGTCTGGAAATTTAATGCCCCGAGCAGAAAGAAGGAGGAAAGGAAGAAAAAATGAAGAAAACCGGAACTGTAAATCCAGACAAAAGGGGGGCGGCATCTGGAAATTTCAAGACGGCGTCTGTTTTATGACAGTCCGAGCGGCAACAGGCTTCGCCGTCATTTGCATCAGCGAAATGGCACACGAGCTGTCTGACGATGTTTAAATACTGGTCGGCGGGCGGGGCGCGGGGGGCCCACGTTTGAGGGAGGAGAGAGGGGGAGGGGGCCAGACGGGTCGGTGAGGTTGGAGGGGAGGGAGGGAGAGAGAGAGGAAGAGGGAGGGGCAGGGATGCTCGTCGCGTTCGAGATTTATCGCCAACAATCAAGCCTCCCCACAAACCCACCGCGAATCTACAGTCAGTCCCCGCGTGACACGACGTGGATGGTAATGAGAAAGGGAGGGGGGAGGGGGGGGTGGATATCGAAAAGGATGGGGGGAGGGGGAGCACAGTGACATGCCGGGGCTGCCGGGGCTGCACAAACAGGACGGCGTGCGGTCGTCTTCGTGTCAGCAGCATACAGTGTGTTTGGATGCGTCGCCTGATTAGGAGCGGAGGGGAGGGGGAAGGGGCAGCCATCGGGAGGAGGGGGGGGGGAGGGAAAATCCGTCGGCGCGACGTCCCAGCCTCGTGTTTTCCAGCTAATGGACTCCGACGTTGAATGGGGTGCAAATTCAATTTCTTTCTCCGCGCCTAGCTCTGCCTGGCTCTGGCTTCGCGTTTCGCTCCGCCCGGCTTTCTGCAGTCCGGCCGCCGCGCCTCCTCACTCGCCAGCAGACTGACTCCGAGAGTCGTTTCCGTCGCTCGCTGTCTCTCTCGCACCTGCACGGCACGCCCCGTGAGTGCGAGAGAGACAGAGCGACGACAACGACTCTCGGAATGAGTCTGCGGGCTCACCAGGATTCCGGATAGGCGGTAAGGACATCAGCGATGAAAGCACGGCGCGGAGGGGCGGCCGAAGCGGGCCGAAGCCTCCAAGAAGGCCTGTAAGAGGGGCTGATTAAGGATGACAGCCGTTCGCGATCCATGCGCAAAGCGACTCACAGTGGGCCAGAAGACCGGCGCCGGCGGCCAAAACTCTGGACGCGTTTTGAGCTCCATGGCCGCTAACAGGACTGGAACCGAACGTGTGACCCCACCAATGGATTCCTCGTTCGGAGAGCAATCCATTGATGGGGTCACACGTTCGATTCGAGTTGCATTTAGCGACTCTAGAGTTCAAAACGCGTCCGGGATTTTGACCGCCTCCACCGGTCTTCTGGCCCACCGCGCCGCGCCAGCCACGCCAGCCGGCAGCGGACAGAACAAGTTTTTGGACGATTGCGTTATCTCCATCTGCTGCAGAAAGTGATGCGCTGTGTTTGGTGTGTGTGTGTCTGTGTGCGTGAGTGGGAGGGAAGGGGGTCGTAATCTTCCTCGAAAGGAGAGCCTTTGTCAGAGCTCGTTAGTTCGAAAGGAGTGTCTGCCACCCTAACGGGCGACGGTGGCTCAGTCGAGTTCGTTGCTCCAAGCGGCACTCTCCCAGCCGAACCAACGCGAGAGGCTCCTCCACTGATTCCACGTGGAAACGCAAAGCAAACGGAAAAAATTGACTCAATTAGCATTTCATCTGAACGCACCCGTCCGACACGTCAAGAGGAGAAAAAGGAATCTTCCACCCCTGTTTCCTCGGCGACGGTAAAGCAGCCAGCAAAGAGGAATTACGCAGTCAGTCAGGGCAAACAGGGAGGACAAACAGCCAGGCAGATAGGCACACACTAGCTTAACGCCCTCCGCCCTCGAGCCTTTTGACTCCATCACCGGATCCGCTGCCACACTGCGCCACCCCTGCGCCACGCTCCGCGAGGTGCCGCCAAGAGTGGAGAGAGAGAGAGAGAGAGAGAGAGAGAGAGAGAGAGAGAGAGAGAGAGAGAGAGAGAGAGAGAGAGAGGAGGGGGGGGGGGGAGGCTTCGTGGAGCCCAGCCGCGAAAACGGGGCCGAAACAAGTATCGGTTTCGAGCAGAGAGTGGGGGCGTGTCGGGTTTCGGCCGCCACGCCGCACAGTGGGCCAGAAGACTGGCGCCGCCGGACAAAACACTAGACGCGTTTTGAGCTACAGAGTCGCTAAATGGGACTCGAACCGAACGTGTGACCCCACCAACGGATTCCCCGCTCGGCAAGCAATCCATTGGCGGGGGTCAAACGTTCGGTTCGAGTCCAGTGCTCGAGACTCTGGTGCTCAAAACGCGTGGGGGATTTTGGCCGCTTCCACCGGTCTTCTGGCCCACTGTGCGGAGCCCCCCGCGCAGCGGCGCCCCCTACCGGCCCGGGGCGGCCCCACCCCAACGCCGCGAGACGCGTCTCTCCGCGCGGCGCATTCGTGACAGGCGAGACGCGTCCAGGAGTGACGGAAAAGAACAATCTTGTAGCACTGCGGGCGGCACCGCTCTCCACGCTTGCCGACTCCATTGCGGTGCCGCACAGTGGGCCAGAAGACCGGCGGCGGCCGCCAAAAATCTAGACGCGTTTTGAGCTCCAGAGTCGCTAAACGGGACTCGAACGAACCACCAATGGATTCCTCGTTCGGAGTGCAATCCACTGGATGGGTCACACGCTCGGTTCGAGTCCCATTTAGCGACTCTGGCGCCCAAACCGCGTCCGGGATTTTGACCGCCCCCACCGGTCTTCTGGCCCACTGTAGGGCGTCGGCCTCAGCCATGGCACAGCACGCCGCTCTGATTGGTGCACGCGCAAAGTTTCCCGTTTGCAATTTCAGCAACTTGAATTCATCGTTTCCACGCCGGGAGGCCTCACTGCGGCGGGCCTGCGAGCCCATTTCGAGGAGCATTGTCACACTGACGAGGGCAAAACAAGGACTAGTTAGGTCTCTGTTGTAAATAGAGCGACTCCGTCCCACACAACCCCGCAACTCCCTTTAAAGTAAACTTAACTATTTTTCTTTAATTTGTCCCAAGGGCTAGGGGCTGGGCCGGAGCCGTGACACAGAGCACGGCCGAAAGCGGTCAGCAAGTCAGGAGAAGAACTTTCCTTCGCACCGCGCTGCCTCTGAGGCTTGCTGGCTGCCTGCCTGCCTGGCTGCCTGCTCCAGGGTCTTTTCGGAGCGCTGCGCATTGTCAGGCTTTGTACGGCCCTGACGAAGCCAAGGCGCACCAAGCCCACCCCCTCCTATTACAGTAGTTTCGGCGCGCAAATTTCTCATACGTTCCGTAATGTTGGGTAAAGGCTCACAGAGGCAGGGCGCGTCTTGCGGGGCGCAGGACTTGCTTTCCTCCACACGCTGCCTGAGTAGCGAGGAACCAACTCGCGCAGAGACATTACGTTCACACCGCACAAGCGAAGTGCACAGCAATAAAGTGAGGGGCGGCGGTGGAAACTCTTCACGGGAAGCGTCGTCCGACGGACCGCACTGTGGGAAAAAATCACAGTAAATCCTGTAGTGATTAGTACAGCTGTCACAGTAGTTCAGAGTACAGGATTTACTGTACTTTTTTACAGGATCTATTGTACTTTGTACGGAATTTACTGTTACCACAGGAGTGGAGTACGGAAAATCCTGTACCAGGTACAGTAAATGCTGTAACCAGGCACAGTAAATACTGTGTCGTGAACTACAGTAAATCCCGGCAAAAAAATTAACGGAATTTACTGTGGTTTTTTCGCACAGTGCGCACTCTGGTGTTTGAAGAACGCCGGTCACCACCGCCACGCCACGCTGCACTGGAAGCCTTGCACTCTGGAGGATTTCTTCCCCCTTCCCCGCAAAAGAGCCCCGAGACAAGATCATTTTCTTCATTTTCGGCCCGTCCCGTTTATTTTTTGTAAAAAAATGACGGAGGGACGGGCATATAGTATGATGCATGCTGCACTGAGAATCCAAACGCTATGAGTATAGCGTCAATTGGTGCAATGCAAAAGCATTGCACATGAAGTGCAATGCCTCCCATTTCCCATGCATTAGCATAGGGCCTTTTCGGGAAGCATTGCACCAAAGGTGCAATATGCCTGTGGCATTGCACGTATGGTGCGATATCACAGCGCATTGCACCATACGTGCTATACTCATAGCGTTTGGAATCTCAGTGTGTGCGTCCGTCCGTTCGTTCGTTCGTTCGTTCGTCCGTTCGTTCGTCCGTCCGAGGACTTCCCGTGGTCCGATCTTGACCAAATTTGGTATGCAGCCTCCTTGGGTGACCCTAAGAACCGCCCGGTGGCAGCAAATCCGATCCGAGCCCCGGGGGCGCTGCTGCAGGTGCATTATGGTCTACATGGGGTCGAGGAGGATTTCGGCAACGGATACTGCTAGCAGGGCATGTAGGGGTATTTTTGGAATCGGGGCGACGAGACAAAACCAATGGTGCCAGTTTCAAGCGAATCGGAGAAGTTTGGACCCGGGTTCAAACCCCAGTGGGGTATATTTTGAACATTCTTTTTATTCGAGCTTTTGCATTGTTTCTTATGTTTGTGAGGGTGCTGATGACGAAAATAACATCTATTTTGACCCCAGACTCAAGTTCAAACCCGTCAGGGTTAAACAAAGGCGAAATTCACACATTTGTTAATGCACGGGACGGGCCAAAGTTGCCGATGTACATCGCTACTTTTCCTGTTATTGTGCCTTGCGTTGTCGTCGTACAAAGCGCGCAACTTTGGCTACTTTTATTTGAAATGAGCAAGTCTATTTCCGCTCACCAGGCTCATCGTCCAGGTCGTATTTACCGTCTTTACCCGCAATTTCTCATACAACGCGGTGAACGCCACGCGGTGGGCTTGCCCGAGCACCTCTGTTCTCCTCACTGCTTGCCCTCTTTCTTCTCCTTCTTCATTCTTCTCTCTTGTCTCCCTCCCAAGCACACAGTCCATACCAATATTACAGGAGAAAGAGCGACAAGGGAGCCGTGTTGCATCCCCCCCTCCTCCCTTTTTACCGTCAGCGGGCCGGGCGGCACTCCCACTGGACAATATTAACTGGCGAGCTGTTGCAGATAACTGGGTCAAGCCAAAAATTATTTTAACCCCTTTTTGGCTTAAACACACACACTAAATGTTTTTGTTCTTTCATTGTCCATAACGATTGCCACATTTGTGCATATGCAAGCAATGCTACACGTATATTAGAGACAATACTTCCATATTGTAATTCAGTTATTATAAAATTGTACCTATAGTTTATATGCAAACCTATTCAAAAGTTACACAGTTACAAATATCGTAATAGTTATGGACAAAAAGTCCATAGGTATTTAGTGTGCAGACAATGTCTTCTGCGTGTTTAGGTATTAATAAAAGAAGCAACCAAAAAGAACAATCTTCTTGCAAGAGTGTCATGCAAAAACACACGTGGAAAGGTGTCTTCCGGTCCCCACTCCGAACGGAGGCAATCTCCTCCCGGTTGCCATGTTCCGCTCAAGAGGATAGCAGCTCGTATTGCGTCACGTTTATTGCATGAAACAAGTAGGGCAGAGAAGAGAATAGAAAGGGAGCCCAGGTATTCACATGCTATCCCATTCGCTATGAAAGCCAGCTCGGAGCGAAATCCGAGTTCATTGAGGTATCCAGTGCAACGAAACAAAATGAAAGCTAACGCACAGTGGGCCAGAGACGACCGGTGGGGGTGGCCGACGCGAATTGATCTCCAGAGTCGCTATGGGACTCGAACCGAGCGTGTGACCCCACCCATGGATTCCTCGTTCGGAGAGCAATCCATTGGTGGGGTCACACGTTCGGTTCGAGTCCCATTTAGCGACTCTGGAGCTCAAAGCGCGTCCGGGATCTTGACCGCCTCCACCTGTCTTCTGGCCCACTGTGTAACACGTGCAGCGGGACGGCCCCGCTGCCTCCAGATGCAATATCAGGGCGTGTTGTGCCACTCACCTCATCAAGTGGCGGACCCAACGCAAGCCGGCTCGGCGCCATCTTAATTGGGGGTTTCGGAAATGGGGGTTGTTTTGCCGACACCGGCGAGGGGGGCTTATTGCGGAAGAGTTGGCAAGGGGCAACATGCAAAGATGGCGGAATTCAAAAGCCCCGCGCAGCGCGGCAACGTGATGAAAAGAAAACGTTACCGCCGAACGACCTCGGGGGCCGCTGTATAGGGTTCTGTGGGTGTGGGCGTGCTGTCGTGTGTGTGTGTGTGTGTGTGTGTGTGTGCGTGTGTTCGTGTACACACAACACCCTGCAGCGTGTGGTGGGAAGGGTTGATTATGTCCAAGAGTCAGCACCCTCGCAAACCGTACCGTGTGTCTGTGTGTGTGTGAGTGAGGGGTGGGGAGAGAACGCCCCAGGGCGTCACAGGCATCAGGAGAGAAAAGGCTATTTGCTCAGCGGCCCGGGACTGCGCACACTGTACTGCCCTGTCGGTGGCTTTAATCCGGCGGCTGCAAAGCGCTGCCAGGCACGGCGAGGCGAAGCAAAGCCGCGACACGCGTCCAAAGAGTCGCTCTCGGCGCGCGAGAAGTCGCGGCGGCTTCCAGCCTACTTCCAGCCGAGCCTGCAGGCATGCCGCGGTCCTGGGGGAATTAAGGCGTACGTCTGGCAGGCGACGCCACGACCGCGCTGGCAGCACACTGATTCCGAGAGTCGTTCTCGTCGCTCTGGCTCTCCCGCACTCACGGGGCCTCCCGTGTTGGTGCGAGAGAGACAGAGCGACGACCCTCCAGTCTGCTGGGCTGGCACTGGGCTGGCAGCGAGGGCGGCATGAG
Source organism: Thrips palmi (assembly GCF_012932325.1). Taxonomy (NCBI): domain Eukaryota; kingdom Metazoa; phylum Arthropoda; class Insecta; order Thysanoptera; family Thripidae; genus Thrips; species Thrips palmi. Next base: position 8,853,825 of record NW_023144629.1, on the reverse strand, counting down.
GCGCCCCGCGCTGACTCGTATTGTTGTGGCGGCCCAGCGGCCTGGCGGCCCGGGTGTTGCGGTGTAAGTTGTTGAGAAAGGGGTTAACGTTGCGGCGCCGGCCCGGACTTTGCCACCGACTGCTGTGGCAGGGCCAGGCAGCCGCGGTGGCGGCGTGGTAGTGATTGCAGAAAGATGGCAGTGGGTGTACGGTTAGTGGTGGTCGTGTTGGTGGTGAAAAGTAAAGACCTGGAGCCCTTCGACAACCGTTCTGAAACTCCAATAAAGACGTTAATTAGTCGTTTAAACTGTGCAGCAACCAAAGATCGAACGCACTTTAAACCACGTCCCTCCGCCATGCGTGCCTTCACGTTGAGTGCCTGCACTTTGCCCAACATGCCACGCCTACACTCTAAATATGGAGTGCCCAGAAACTGGGCGCCTTTGTCGCCTGCCCCACTTTTTAGGGTGCCAAATGTCGCCCAGTTTCTGGGCACCTTTGTCGCCCAGTCTCGGGGTGGACTAATCATGCAGTAACCGGCCCTCTCCCATGGTAGAGCATGCACAGATGTCTAGTTCCTGGGCGACTAAGGTGCCCAGAGTCTGGGCACCTTTGGCACCTTAGTCGCTGCTGAGCCATGGGTGAAGGCAGGTTCCTTAATGGTTTGCCCACCCCGAGACTAGGCGACAAAGGTGCCCAGAAACTGGGCGACATTTGGCACCCAAAAAAGTGGAGCAGGCGACAAAGGCGCCCAGTTTCTGGACACCCTACATTTAGAGTGTATAGGCAAACTCCGCCCCTCTGCTTGAACGCAGAAAAACAGGGACTGGGTGAGAAATCTCCTCTCGTGGTGGCGGCCCTGGCCAGGCCCCGGCGGCGCTGGCAGCGGGTTGTGTGGTGTGCTAATGCGTAGTTATGTGGGTGGGTCCCCGCCTGGCCGCGCCCTGGGCCTGGCCTGCCTGGCCTCGGCCGTGGCCCCACACTGCGGGCCCCACAGCTGCTTGGGTGCCGCCGCGCTGTCTGCCTGGCTCCGCAGTAGTCCCACCCAAGGATTACAATGACCTTCCCGACAACAATCTGCGGCCATACGGCCTTGCTACACCGCTCCGCCTTCCTACACCGCCCCGCCGCTCGCGAAGCTCCTCCGGCCTGCCAACGGCCTGCCACGCGCAGCCGGGCGAGTGTGCCCAAAATTGCTGCATGGGTTCGTCTCTCGCAGCCACGCACAGTGGCCCAGAAGACCGGTGGCGGTAGACAAAACTCTAGACGCGTTTTGAGCTCCAGAGTCGCTAAACAGGCCTTGAACCAAGCGAGTGACCCAACAAACGGATTCCTCGTTCGGAGAGCAATCCATTGGTGGGGTCACACGTTAGGTTCGAGCCCCGTTTAGCGACCCTGGAGCTCAAAACGTGTCTAGAGTTTTGGCCGCCTTCACAGGTCTTCTGGCCCACTGTGCGAGCGATGTGCCCAAATTGCTGCAGGTCGCAGCCGCTTGCGAATTACTTCCGAGAACGGCTTCGCCTCTCGGTGCCACGCCGACGCACTCGCAAACGCGTCGACTCTCGCAGCCAGTGCTCAAGGCGCCCCTCAACGCATGCAGCCGGCCCGGCCCATGCCGCCTAGGGTGACCAGGGTGCCCGGGGGAGGACGACATCAACAATTCATCCTTCGGCCTTCGGCACCGCCTTGCGCCGCCCGTCGAAGTGAAGTCGGGTCACCTCGACGTCAACCCAGTTAGTGCGGGACTCGAGCGATGAGCGCCCAGCGTGACGGGGAGGCACTCCGGGGAGGCACCAACAAAGTCAAATAAAAGCGTTTTTAAGCTGAAATTTTCTCCATTTAATAGAGTGCACTACTGCCTCGCCGCCCCGCCCCGCCCCGCCCCGCCCCGCCCCGCCCCGCCCCCCGCGGCGCGACACGGGACGGCGAGGCAGGTGAGGTCGAGGCGGCCGGCCGCCCGGGAAACTTTGCGGGTTAATGAATTAACTTAATTATTGGAACCTGCTGGCATTGTTGTAGCCCGGTCCGTTATATTGCACCCCTTCTTGCGCGGCCCCGCCGCACAGTGGGCCAGAAGACCGGTGGAGGCGGTCAAAATCCCGGACGCGTTTTGAGCTCCAGGGTCGCTAAACGGGACTCGAACCGAACGTGTGACCCCACCAACGGGTTGCTCTCCGAACGAGGAAACCATTGGTGGGATCACACGTTCGGTTCGAGTCCTGCTCAGCGACTCTGGAGCTCAAAACGCGTCTAGAGTTTTGGTCGCCTGCGCCGGTCTTCTGGCCCACTGTGCGCCGTGTCCAACTTGGCGGCCGTGCAGCGGGGCGGCGAAATACTTTTGGGCTCGTCAGATAAAGTCGCGCCGCCCGCAACAAAGAAACAGTTGTGCGGTGGTAATGCGAAGGCATTCAGTTTCGCTGGTAAGGAAAGTTCTTTTGTGAAGGCCCAATCTGTTAAGCTGCAAAGTTGTAACAAATTTCACGGCTCGGAAGAAAAGAATTAATTGTAGGGCTGATTTTTGTTAAGGCTTTCCGATGGTAATGTGTTTTTTTTGTGACGGTGTACACCGGCAGCACTGCAGGTGTTTAATAAACGGCGACGACAAATCATCGGGACGTGACGCGACGCGCCGCCCTGTTTCACTGTTTCACTCTGCCGGGATTAGGAGCGACTAATGCTTCTTTTCGGCGAGTTGCCACCACACCCGGGCACGCCCAGTGGCGGATCCAGAGGCGGGGGAGGGGAGGAGGAAGGGGTAGGAAGTAGCACTTTTTGCCTACTTACAGGGGGCAAAGTAGCACTTTTTGCTTACTTACAGGGGGCACAGTAGCACTTTTTGCCTACTTACAGGGGGCAAAGTGACACTTTTTGCCTACTTACAGGGGGCACAGTAGCACTTTTTGCCTACTTACAGGGGCAAAGTAGCACTTTTTGCCTACTTACAGGGGGCAAAGTAGCACTTTTTGCCTACTTACAGCGGGCAAAGTAGCACTTTTTGCATACCTTTCAGGCGGCCATCTAGGGGCTTTTGGGGGGGAGGCGCTCCCATTGCCAACTGCAGGAGGGAACTTAAACAGTGGCTCCGGAATAAAACTGACAGTGCCACAGCGAGTGCGCATGTCACCGCACCAGTCCAATCCGAATAAGAACGAGCACGACTTTTGAAAGCCGTGCAACCGCTCGGGCCGCCGCCGCAAATCCAATGCGTGTTTACATTGTACCGCCAATCCACTCCCGGCCCCCCCCCAAGCACGGCCCAAAATTTATTCAATAACGTAAAATGACGTCCCCGACACTGTCTTCGCTGCGGCCGCCCCGCCCCGCCGGTTTAATGTAGTTCGGGAAATATGTAAAACAGGATGGCCGGGTCGGGTTGTACAGAGGGGGCGCGGCAGGCGGGGTCGTGCTCCTGGAAAATTGGGGGAAGGGGGAAAGGGGGAGGGGCGGGGGTGATCATCACGGAGCAGGGGGCGGCATGCGAGAATCCAGCCCGGGGTATAAGACAGGCCCGGGATGGATGCTCTCTTACTTAGGTCCCCGGAGACGGGGTCGGACATTCTGGGCGACAGAGTGAGATGGAGACTATACCGAGTTAGGGCGTTCGCCGCGCTTAATATAACTCCACCCCGTCCCTCCCCCCCACCCCCGGGCCACGTCCTCTGAAAGCCCATTGCGGGTCCGATACCGCGGCCGGCATATTGTCCGACCGATAACGCCAATATGCCCAAAAAATGAGTCCATGATGATGCGAACGCACGACGCGGCGACACAGGCCAAGGCCATCGCCACGCGCTGCACAGTGGGCCAGAAGGCCGGTGGCTCTAGACGCGTTTTGAGCTCCAGAGTCGCTAAGTGGGACTCGAACCGAGCGTGTGACCCCACCAAAGGATTGCTCTCCGAAAGAGGAATTCATTATGGTGTGGACGAACGTTTCGTTCAAGTCCGGTTTAGCAAATCGGAGCTCGAAACGCGTTCAGAATTTCGGCCGCCTCCACCGGCTCTCTGGCCCACTGTGCGCTGCACTGCAGCCTTCGCCTTTTTCCCTTCTCCTTCTTCTCCTTCCTGATGAGCGAGGTGTAGGGGCCGCAGTGGGGCCGCTTGGCGTGCCGCCAGGGCAACAAGGGACACCTGTTGTCAGAACAGAATATTGTCGCGTCGGATTACGCAGGTATGGCGGCTAAACGGGGACGCATTTTTCGTCTGGCCCATCCCGTCCCGTCCTGCAAGGGTTGCTGCGAACGGCGCTCGGATGCGCTGCACAGTGGGCCAGAGGACCAGTGGAGGCGGCCAAAACTCTGGACGCGTAGTGGAGCTCGCTCAACAGGACTCGAGTGAAACGTGTGACCCCACCAATGGATTCCTCGTTCGGAGAGCAATCCATTGGTGGGGTCACACGTTCGGTTCGAGTCCCAATCAGCGACTCTCGAGCTCAAAACGCATCCTGAATTTTGACCGCCGCCACCGAACTTCCGACCCACTGTGCGCCGGTCACCTTTTATATTAGGACACTTTTTTCGGCCCTTTCAAAACACAGCAACGGTTTTGAGAAGTGCGCGCGAAAGACGGGAAACATTTGCCGCGGCACTCGGTTCGAGCGAGTCTGCCGGGCAGTACCCATCCTTAGCAGAGGACGGCCAAGTTGCCGGCAACTGGACCAAAAGACCCTCATCATGGAGGGGGAGGGGGAGGGGGGTCGACGCGTGGCGCGGAGCGGGGGGCAGTAGTTCCTCGGAGATCGCTTGCGAATGCAGCCATTGCGATGCTAGATACCAGCCACTAAGGAGCCACGGCTCGGCGTGGCGCGGCACGGCGCGGCACGGCGCGGCACAGCGCGGCAGTGATGAAGGGAAACTCATCAAGTTGGAGCGAGATAGAGCAACACGGCCAGGCCTTGTTATCTCAGACCCGTTACTGCCACGGGGGAGGAATGCACAGAGAAAGAGAAAGAGAGAGAGAGAGAAAGAGAGAGAGAGAGAGAGAGAGAGAGAGAGAGAGAGAGAGAGAGAGAGAGAGAAGAGAGAGAGAGAGAGAGAGAGAGAGAGAGAGAGAGAGAGAGAGAGAGAGAGAGAGAAAAAGAGAGATAAGAGCAAGACAGACACTGCCCCCATTCCGTTGCCACCTGGACCGCTAAAGTGGCATCCTAATTGTGTGTGTTTCTGCTGGGCTAGCTAATGCCGCCTCAGGGGCACCGCACCGTCGCCACACCGCCGCCGCCACGCTTCCCAAAGTAATGGCGTCGGAGCACAATGTCACCAAACGGCCCGCTCTGTTTCCGTTTGCAATGCCGTAACGACGCCGTGTCCCCGACAGCAGACTGATTCCGAGAGTCGCCTTGTCTCTCTCGCACCTCTACGGGACGCCCCGCGAGTGCGAGAGAGGCAGAGCGACGAGAACGCCTCTCGGAATCAGTGTGCCGGCGCACTTAGGGTGGACTGCCTCCGACGGCGGCCTCGGCGGGGGACTTGACGGCCGCAATGGCCTCAGGGAGGAACGGTCACGAGGCTGGCTTCAAAACGGCCGCCCCGGTCAGCATGGCGGGGCACAGTGGGCCAGACGACCGGCGGAGGCGGCCAAAACGCAAGGAGCGTTTTGAGCCCCAGAGTCGCTAAACAGGACTCGAACCGAACGTGTGACCCCACCAATGGATTGCTCGCTCGGAGAGCAATCCATTGGTGGGGTCGCACGTGCGTTTCGAGTCCCATTTAGCGACTCTGGAGCTCAAAAGGCGTCTGAGATTTTGACCACCGCCACCGGTCTTCTGGCCCATTGTGCGGGATGACCTGACAGTGGCGCAACGTGGTCCGCATTTTCTCAATTTCTCAGAGTGACCACCGCTCAGGGTGGTCTAGCCAGCGCCCAAAAGATTGACAAGCAGTTTCGCCAACGTCTATCCAAACAGGGCTTTGCCGAAAGATGACCCAGATTCTCCTGACGGCCTTGAAACGGCCTCAAAGAGTTGCCTCGTCACCTCCAGGACCTCGGCGGCACCAACAGCCGCCCCGCACGCCCCGCTAAGCGTGACTTGACAGACGACCGGGGACTCCTCCGCCGCCCCAGGACGCACAGTGGGCCAGAAGACCGGCGCTGGCGGCCAAAACTCTAGACGCGTTTTGAGCTGCAGAGTAGCTAAATGGGACTCGAACCGAACGTGTGACCCCACCAATGGATTGCTCTCCGAACGAGGAATCCATTGGTGGGTTCACACGTTTGGTTCGAGTCCTCTTTAGCGACGACCCTGGATGTCAAAACGCGTCTGAAATTTTGGCCACCTCCGCCGGTCTTCTGGCCCACAGTGCGTTGTTACAGTGTACGTCCAGTCGGTACATGGAGCTCAATTCAAACCAGAGCCTGAGTTTGAACTTTCTCTCTTTCCAGAGACGAAAGAATCCGTCGCTCTTTTTGTCGCCAGCCGATTTGGCCGCCTCGCCTTGCTCGCGCGTCGCTCGGATCGTCATCCGGTGCACTGCAAGGCTCTGCAAGGGCGCCTCGGTCCTGGAGGAGGTCTCCGAGTGCCGCGGCGTCCACTATCTGATGCAATTGAGAGCATTTCCGCGCGGGACCGCGACGCTGGGAGCCGTGTCCCGCCGCGTCCCGCTCTGCAGATACCATCGAGACACCCCTTAGGAGCGCACCGTTTAGCGCCCGGGGCGACCGTTTTATTTTTCCTTCCGTTGTGCCGCGAGGACTCCGCTGCAAGGTCACGGCGACGCGCCCCGGCCCCGACCCTCTTAGGGCGTCGCACAGTGGGCCAGAAGACCGGTAGAGGCGGTCAAAATCCCAGACGCGTTTTGAGCTCCAGAGTCGCTAACTGGTACTCGAACCGAACGTGTGACCCCGCCAATAAGTTGCTCTCCGAAGGAGGGTCTGGGAGTTCGACCGCCGTCGCCGGTCTTCTGGCCCACTGTGCGACGAACTGTACCGACACTGTACCGACACTGTACTGACGTACTGTACCGCGATGAGGAGCTGCCCTAGCGCCTCCATCCTAATTCTCCGCACGTCCGGGGCCCGGGCCGGGCCTGGGCCGGGCCGCATGTATACAGTGGTGCCACGGCGCGGCGCGGCACGGCGTGGCACGGCACGGCACGGCGCGGCGCGGCAGCGCGGCACGAAAAGGCGCGCCATGTTTTATTCACAGTCCTGCAGGGAGGCTGAGAGAGATAGAGAGAGGACGGCCGCGCATTTCTTTCAATTCATACGCGCCTTCAATAACCGGCGGCTCGGCGGCGCGGCACGGCACGCACAGTGGGCCAGAAGACCGGTGGAGGCGGCCAAAACTCTAGACGCGTTTCGAGCTCCAGAGTCGCTAAATGGGACTCGAACCGAACGTCGTGACCCCACCAATGGATTGCTCTCCGAACGAGGAATCCATTGGTGGGGTCACACGTTAGGTTTGAGCCCTGTTTAGCGACTCTGGAGCTCAAAAAGCGTCTAGAGTTTTGGCCGCCTCCATCGGTCTTCTGGCCCACTGTGGCACGACTCGCACAAAGTGCGTTTTTCCTCGTGCCGCCTCGTTTGCGCGGCACGGCAAACCGTATACACGCAGTCCTGAAGGTGGGAGCGAAAAGACGAGAGTCCTCCAGCCAGCAGCGGCGGCGGTGGCTCTGCTGTCTCACTGCCACCCGGCAAAGCAATTATCTTCTTGTCCCGCGTCTAATCAAATCTTAAATTAATTAAGTTGGCTGCCAGCCTCAAGTTCGCCGTCTCGTCGGTGGCGCGGCGGGGCCACGGCGGGGCCGCGGCGGGGCGAGGGAGGCCTGGGCGGTCGGCTCGCACGTACGGCCACCGGGTCAAGACTCTCGCTTCGGCTCATTGAGGCCTTTGTTTCGTCCGCGCCTAAGAGGCCCTCCAGGGGGCGGGGCGGGGCGGGGCGGGGCGGGGCGGGGCGGGGTGGGGCGGGGCGGGGTGGGCGGGGCGGGGCGCCAGACGCGCCCCCAGGGGCCGCCGCACCCGGCCGCGCCCCCACGTGTGGGGACTGGCAACGCAAACTGGATTAACTCGGCCGGAACAAACAATGGCAAAAGTGCAGTGCGGGGCGGGCAGTGTAAAAGGGAGCAAGTGCAATGGGAAAGGGTCCGAGAGAGAGAGAGAGAGAGAGAGAGAGAGAGAGAGAGAGAGAGAGAGAGAGAGAGAGAGAGAGAGAGAGAGAGAGAGTTTAGTTTAGTTTATAAAAATGTTTTATTGGGGGGATTTGAATTAACAATCATTGGGATGATGTAGGACTGGAGTCAATTTGGTACAATGAGCATGCTGTTTTTATGCTTCTTGAGGTTTTGATGTAAGAGAGAGAGAGAGAGAGAGAGAGAGAGAGAGAGAGAGAGAGAGAGAGAGAGAGAGAGAGCAGCGAGTGGCGGTTAAAAGTGGTGTGGTTGGCGGATGGGGAAATCCGGCACCCTTTGAAACAGGCCGAGGCACGGGACGGCAGGAAACCTGGTGTCTTTGAACTATGCTGTACAAGCCCGCAAAGGCTGCCGTGCCGGGTTGGAGCATGGCGCACGCAGAAGGGAGTCCTCTGAGACCCCTGTGCTCGGCTGCACCTCCGAAATAAATCTTGGAAATCAGCTTATGTGGAACAAGGAAAAGAGGGAGGGTCGAGGGGTCGGCAAGACGAATTAGCGACTGGTACTACTGAAGTGGGGTTCGGCCAGTCCGACAACAAATAAGCCTTCACTGGACGGCACGTTAATCTTAAGGACAAAACCGTCGGGGGGCAAATTTACGACGCAGAACGGCCGGGACTGTACGTCAGTGTCGACAGAACCGGAAAGAAATCGCGCCGAGCAACGATGCACTGCAAACCAAGTGCTAAACCCGACAGTGGATTGTCAAGACCAGGTGACTTCATCAAGACGTTCGGAACAACACTGGTGAAACTAAAGCGTAACTCTATGCTTGAGTCAAGCATAAAGTTACGCTTGAAGACGTTACGCTTGAAATCAAGCATAGGCTAGAAATTCCCCCATGCATTTAGATAGGGGTAATCTTGGCGGATGAGCCTGTTACGCTTGAAAACAGTGGGTAATACTACGCTTTAGTTTTACAAGTGAACCTTTCAGCTTGCCAGTTAGTTAGCCAGCAGGGTTTCTTCGTTTGTGCGCGGATTCGGCACATCGACGGTGATAATAAAACGTCGCTTACGGCCTTACGGTGCACGCGGCCCGCCCGCCGTTCTGCGCCAGGATTAGCGAGCGCAGGGCTTCGCACGGCTACGCCGACTCTCGGCCGGGCCGGGCCGGGTCGCCTAAAGCCCCGGGCCTCCAGGACTCCGGCCTTCGGCGCTTTGCCTGCGGAGGCCCCTGCACCCGCGCACCGCCAACCTCCTTTGTTCGAGCCCTGGCCTCGCCCGTGTCGCCAAAATGACCCGCTCCACGTGCCCTGCAACCGTGTCAGGCAACGCAGGGGGGCTGCAAGAAATGCTCTCGAGGCGAAACATTGTCTAGAAAGGATCTTAGGCTGTTGAGACGTGGCCGAAATTTAAGACACGTGCTGTGCTGCCACCGCCGGAGATAGCCCGCCGCGCACACTGAGAATGAAAGAGTCATGATCATGACTAAAATTTTGGGTGAGGAATTCTTTATTACCCAAATTTGGGTGAGGAAATTATCCTCGCCCAAATTTGGGTGAGGAAAGTTTTCTCACCCAAATTTGGGTCATAATACTATAGAGCTATATAGGGAGCTGATACACCCTTCCTCACCCAAAATTGGGTGAGGAAGCTTTCCTCACCCAAATTGGGCGAGGAAACATTCCTCGCCCAAATTTGGGCGAGAAAGTAAACCTCGCCCAAAATTGGGTATTGATCATGACTTTTTCATTCTCAGTGCACAGTGGTCCAGAAGACCGGTGCAGGCGGCCCAAATTCTACTCATTTTGAGCTCCGGCGTTGCTAAATGGGCCTCGAACCCAACGTGTGACCCCACCAATGGATTGCTCTCCGAACGAGGAATCCATTGGTGGGGTCACACGCTCGGTTCGAGTCCTGTTTAGCGACTCTGGAGCTCAAAACGCGTCTAGGGTTTTGGCCGCCGGCGCCGGTCTTCTGGCCCACTGTGCAGTAGTTCTGCAACAGCGCATGGCTGCCACCATCACACGCTGCACGCCGCATTCCGGCGCTCGCATACCGCGCGACCCGCACGCCGTTTCGGCCACGCCGCGAATAACGAGCCGCAACGAGCCACTGCCGTTCCGCCGTACATCGCCCCGCCGCGGTATGTTATACCCCCCTGGAGCTTTTTACCCCCGGTACATCATACCTAGGCATGTTTTACCCCCCCCGGTAAAACGTGCCTAGGCATGTTTTACCCCCCACCCTCGAGGGTAGGGGGTACAATGTGCCTAGGCATGTTTTACCCCCCCGGTAATATGTGCCTAGGCACGTTTTACCCCCCCGGTAAAATGTGCCTAGGCATGTTTTACCCCCCCGGTAAAATGTGCCTAGGCATGTTTTACCCCCCATTCTCGAGGGTAGGGGGTACAGTGTGCCTAGGCATGTTTTACCCCCCGGTAAAATGTGCCTAGGCACGTTTTACCTCGGGCGCTCCGCGTCTCTCGCAGTCTGGGCGCTCTTAGTGGGGGAAAGACAGAGCGACGACTCTCGGAATCCATCACCTGTTTGCCGCAGAGCTGATGTCAACGGGTTTAACAGTCATTTATTGGTCGGGTCAGCACTTAAGTTTCGTCTCGGCTGTGTCACACAGCTCGGTGACAAAGGGTGAGGGGTAAAACATGCCTAGGCACATTGTACCCCCTACCCTCGAGGGTGGGGGGTAAAACGTGCCTAGGCACATTTTACCGGGGGGGTAAAACATGCCTAGGCACATTGTACCCCTACCCTTGAGGGTGGGGGGTAAAACATGCCTAGGCACATTTTACCGGGGGGGGTAAAACGTGCCTAGGCACATTTTACCGGGGGGTAAAACATGCCTAGGCACATTTTACCGTGGGGGGTACAATGTGCCTAGGCACAATTTACCGGGGGGTAAAACATGCCTAGGCACAGTGTACCGGGGGTAAGAGCAGCCGGGGGGTAAAACATCCCGTCGACACCGGGAAGAACGACACACCGCGCCTTTCTATAGCGCTGTCCGATGAGTGGGAGAGAGAGAGAGAGAGAGAGAGAGAGAGACAGAGAGAGAGAGAGAGAGAGAGACAGAGACAGACAGAGAGAGAGACAGAGAGACAGAGAGACAGACAGACAGACAGACAGACAGACAGACAGACAGACAGACAGACAGACATACATACATACATACATACATACATACATACAGACAGACAGACCAGACAGACAGAGAGGAGGCAGAAGGCGTTGATTGGTACGACGTATGTGCAAGGTCTCTAAGCGAGGAAGTTACAAGAATCTCGACGGAACCGGCCACCCAGAAGCTGCCTTAAAAACAAGCAGTCATTTTCACGGCGGTGCGGCATAATTTTTGTCGACATATGTTCTGCTGTATGTGAGCGTGTATGTGTGTGTGCACTAACAGCGATCCATTCCGATCCATTCCGCTCCGTTCCACGGAGTTCCACGGGGACACCGTCCATGCCTGCCCCTCCCCTCCCCCCCCCCTTTCCAATTCCGGGGTGGCGCTTCACGGCAGTGGTGCCTTTAATAAAAGGCGGCGCCCTTGCCGACGTGACGTCACGCGGCGAGATGCCAGCCGTGCCTACACTGCCTACGCACGCAGGTGTGCGAGTGAGCGCGCGGGGCTACGCGGCACGACGTCTCTCTCAGACACGCGGCGGCACGGCGCACGGCCCGCACGGCCGCACGCGGCACGGGAGGCCGGGAGACGCTTCGTGTCGTAAAGGCAAGCGCGTCGCGACGCCACTGTTGCACAACCTGGCGACGACGCGAGTGGCGCCCCTTCAGGCATGCCGGGGCGTTCCTCGAGGGCGTTCCTCGAGGGTGGTCCTCCGGGGCGTGCCTTGAGGGTGTTCCTCGAGGGTGTTCCTCGAAGGCGTTCCTCGAGGGTGTTCCTCGAGGGTGTTCCTCGAAGGCGTTCCTCGAAGGCGTTCCTCGAGGGCGTTCCTCGAGGTCGTTCCTCTCGAAGATGGTCCTCGAAGGTGGTCCTCGGGGGCGTTCCTCGAAGGCGTTCCTCGAGGGCGTTCCCCGAGGGCGTTCGTCCGAGTGCTTTCAGTTTCAGGGCATTCTTTGGGGTGTTTTCTGTTCCAGGGCGTTCCTCCGAGCTGCTGCTTCCAGAGCGTCACACCGCCGTGACTGCAGGCTGCTTCACCAGGGTGTTCCACTGGGGCGTTCCATCAGGGCGGTTCCTCCGTGGAGTGCTTCATCTGGGGTGTGCGCCTGGGGCGTCGCTCCGGGGCGTTCCCCCCGACTTCCGCGCGCGTGACACCACACTGCCACCACCACCACCGTCTCTCCAACAGCCGCGCCTGCGTCCAATTTCCCCCGCCCCGCCCCGCCCCGCCCCGCCCCGCTTGTTCCAGGCCGCCAAGCGGGCTGCCAAGCAGGTGGACCGTGTGTATTTGCTGCTATAAAGGCGACTCCAATCTCCCGGGGCCCGGATCGCGGCGGGACGCCCTTGGAGCGCCTTGGCGCGGCGAGGCGCGGCGGGGCGCGGTGGGACGCCCTTGGCGGGGCGCGGCGGGGCGCGGTGGGGCGCGGTGGGACGCCCTTGGCGGGGCGCGGCGGGGCGCGGCGGGGCGCGGCGGGGCGCGGTGGGACGCCCTTCGCGGGGCGCGGCGGGGCGCGGCGGGGCGCGGTGGGGCGCGGTGGGACGCCCTTCGCGGGGCGCGGCGGAGCGCCGGGCGCAGCCCTGACGGCCACCATCCCGCCCAACGACCCACTGGCGATAAATAAGGCCTATTCAAGCCGCATCAAGCTCAACAACAACAGCAACAACAACCTTTACGGCGGCGGCGGTTGTGACAGTGGAGTGCCCCTTTCGCTGCTGCTACTGCCCCCGCGCTGCTGGCGGCGCGAGGGCCATTTGTGAGCGCGCCAGAGAAAATATCAAAAGCCAGCAGCGTTGCCTCAGCGGGCGCTGCCGGGCGTTGCCATGTGATATGTGACGTCGATTTGGGGATGTCGCTCCATTCAGCGCGGCTAATGAAATGAGAACGGTCGAGTTATTCCGTCAAACTGGCAGAGGATCGCGGATAGATTGCGCAGAAAGCGACCCGGATTACTCCGGCTCTGGTCGCTTGATACACTCCGCGTCTGCTATCTGCTACCCCCCGCACAGTGCGCCAGAAGACCGGCGCCGGCGGCCAAAACTCTAGACGCGTTTTGAGCTCCAGAGTCGCTAAACAGGACTCGAACCGAACGTGTGACCCCACCAATGGACTCCTCTTTCGGAGAGCAATCCATTGGTGGGGTCACACGTTCGCTTCGAGGCACATTTAGCGGGTATCCGGACAAGTGACCACAGTTAAACTGACCCAGGTACAAAATGACCCCTCAATCATATTGACCACGACTGCGTAGTGAACCCCCGTGTAAAAACGAATTGTTCCGAAATCCTGCCGCCAGCCGTCCGAAAGAGCCCCCGCCACCTCGGGCTGTCCCCAGAAGCGTCCGAATGCCCTCGGACGATTCCGTGGTTAGTCCGCGAAAGGGCCGCTGTTCGGACGGGCCAGACCGATATGTGCCCGGGACTCCCTGGAAAGTCCGGGTCGGTCCGCCGGGAGTCCGGGGCAGCGGACTTACCCGGAATACGTCCGAGGAAAGTCTCCCCTCCGGACTGTTTTCGGAATTCTGTGCCGTTTCCCCCTCGCTTTGGAACTTAGACAAATATTCCTCCAGCGCAGCTACAGTTGAGGTATGTCCAAGTGATTCCGCAATGTTCAATCTCAAACATTCGCCTTTCGTAAGGAAAAGAATAAAAAAATTATTGGAAATACAGCAATTTTTTGTCGTTTCTGAGTATGTGCCGAAACAAATACCACAGAACGTGGTTAAAATTGCAAGAATGCATTCAGTCAATTAATTTAAATTGTTTCGTACAACCGTAGAAACATGAAACTTTAAATACAGGTATGCATAAGAAAACGTGTTTGACGTAAAATATTTTAAATTCGAGGTCCCCCTGAGAAATCCCCACTCTTCTATCTTGAAAATCGCGCCTCCTAGCGCCCAGAGGAAGGAGCGGAGCGGAGAGCGCAGCGCAGAGTCAGTGAAGAGGCTCACCGGAGCTCCCAGTCCTCATCTGTCGGGTTAGCTCAGTTGGCTCCGACGTCAGCACTGGTGTGCAAAGAAAGAGAGGAAGGCGCGAAGCGAGGGTTCGAATACGGCTAGCCTCTGGCTTACCGCCGTCGGGTTTTTTTCGGAACCGAGACTCGGACAGTCCGAAACCAGCCCGCATTTCGGTTTTCGGACACATCCGTAAAGTTGCCGATTTGGGAACATTCTGGAGCTTCGTCGGACTAGCCCGACGGACCTCTTTCGGGCTGGAACCCCGCTCGGACGGATCTCGGAGCAAATAATTTTTATAAGGGCCCATTTTAGGTTGACTCCACTTTTCATTTTTTAATTGTGTTTTAATAGACCAAACAGCGATACCAGATCTGGTATCGCTGTTTGGTCACGTCCATAAAATGAGTATTGTGCTTTCCACCTATTATGGCCGAACATAGTCCATCATCAAAAGTGCAGCACTAAGGGAGGGTGGGGCACCTAGTGACACTTTTTGGATTTTGGCACTCACTCCGATACTGTGCGAGAAATGAATCTGCTTACACCTCAGAAGGTTGCTTTGATCCTTCCTTGATCGCAAAAAGATGTTGTGGCGTTTTGACAACACCTATTTCTATTATTTACATAGCTTCCCGCAGACCTCTGCACTTGTCACTTGGTGCCCCAGCCCGGGGCACCTAGTGACAGGTCATATAACTCACGTTACCAGCATAGAGCGACGCTCCAGCTAATTGAAAATTATCTGTTTTAGACTCTTTAAGCTTTTTAAATATCAAACCATTCTAACGGCGCCATTTTTTTTTCCAAGAAACTGCATTTTACTACATTGCCAATCAAATTGAATGTTCTACGAAATCGTCGTACAAATTAGTCTCATTCATGTTTCGTTGTGTGACAATCGGTGACAATTTACTTCGTGGTTGCCAAATCGATGTTTTGAAACGTTTAAATCGTTGAAATACGGTAAATAGAGTGTGTCTGTCACTACCTGCCCCGGGGGCTCATTTCCGTTCAAAATTTGATATTAAAGAAATGAAATCAGATGTTTGAGCTGGTTCAGCGAAAACAACTTACTAAAGGTCCTTATTATTGATTAAAAGTGCCAGAACGATCGGCAGAGCCGTGTACTGGAAGAATGGCGAGAAAACATTTTGTAAAAAAGTCGTAAAATCTGTGATTTTGGGTAACTATTTTTTACTCGTTCTTTACAAAAACCAAAAAAAAAGCTATCACCTAAAGAGAACGAGTATTGTGCTCAACAGAGAAATGTGGTGATGTGGTTCATCTCGAAATCTATTACACATAAAGCCCCCATATTCACATGATTTGATACATTTTGTTATTGCTAACAACAATACTATGAGGTTTTTTTTCAGTTTCTATGTAAAATTTTGAGAAAATCGAGTTTGAATGGCAGAAATGATGAGTGTAGAAAATTGTGTTACAAGCAGCTTCTGTTGCACATTTCTCAGTGAAAATGAAGATAAAGCAACACTTTTTGGTGATAAATTTAAAGCTTAAAGTGCGATTAGAAAGTTCTCTAAGAGGTTTTTTCTTATTATTTATCTAAAAAAAGAGATATAGAAGGTTTTACAGATTGAAGTAATGGGTGTTTTAAAGTGATTGTAACTTCATAATATTTACCCATAAGGTATGTTTATAAGTAAATCAAAGTTAAAATTAAACATGTATAACCATTTGGTGTTAAAGTGACTAAGTTTTGTCAACATATAAGGAAAGATATCGCTTTATACCATAAATTTGAGGTTAATGGTCATAAGGAGGTGTGACGATGGCGCCATCTATTGAGACAATAATGAGTTGAATTCTTTTGTTCACCACCTTGAACGAGACTAGGGACTTCCCGCCAAAGGCGGAAACCAATCACGATGCTTGAATGTCAAATTATTTTAAAACCTTTTTGGAGGGCAAAAGAGAATTTATGATTTGCAGATGTCTACTTCACTTGATTTCAAAACGCACAAACTCATCTCTCATTTGTTTCTGGTGAACCACATTGTAAAGAACGAGTCCTCCATTAATATCAAATACTTTTGATATTCCACAGTTTTTTTTTCTTCTCATATTCCTTGGCCTCTTGTTTGCTTTTATTCTAGGGGCTAACATATTTTGTTCAAAGTCTCACTTTCACTTGAACATGATTCCACAGCACAAGACCTTTAGATAAGCCACCTCAAGGTGTCTGAAAGTGCCATAGGGTGGCCAGGGCACCCCTGTGTCACTAGGTGCCCCTGTCACTAGGTGCCCCACCCTCCCTTAGTCATTGTGCACAAAGGTCTCATCACCTTTCTTCGACAAACTTCGATGTTTTTTTTCAAGTGCCGTGGTGAATTTTAAGTCCCGCAACCGTCACTTTCCATTGTGGCCGAAGAGCCTCTTTCATGCGAGGGAAGCCCAAAAGGTTCAGATCCAGTCACAATATTTGCATGGCATAGTTCATGAGAATCAATTCATAAATCCCTTCTATTATCGTTCGAAGGTACTGTGAAAGTCACTTTCCCAAAAATTGCTTTGAAATACGTAGCTTGCAATGGAGGTTTCTTAGCCTATTAATCTTGATTTATTTTCGCTCCTGGTCAGTTACATGTTAAAAGGACCCTTTTTATCAAAGTTTTGACATCGACTTTCTAAGGGCCATTTTCTCATTAAACTTAAATAAATATTGGATTTTTTGACTTTTTGTGGTCAGTATTTAGGGGTCAGAGTGTGACCAGTTTGTACGCGCGGTCAGAGTACGAAGTGGTCACTTGTCAGTGGTGAGTGGGGGACGTGGTCAGTGAGAGTGTGGTCGGCTGTCCTAGACCCCATTTAGCGACTCTGGAGCTCAAAACGCGTCCGGGATTTTGACCGCCTCCACCGCGGTCTTCTGGCCCACTGTGCGGCGCCATGGATTCGCATCGCTTCTCCTTCTTTGCAGTCCGCTATCGGTTTCAGCTCGCGTCTCCGTCCGGCCAGTGCGGTGCCGGTGCGGAGACTCCGTCGTTGCTGCAGAGGAAAGTGAAACGCGAACACAGGTGAGGATGGGATTGGACGGCCCATTCTTTTGGATGCACCTCGGGAGAGCAACTCCAGTCCAGAGCCAAGAGATACGGAGAAGTGCTACGCCGCCCGGCGGCAGAAAAGCTGTCAATCTTTCCGACGCCGCCGTGGCCCGCCGCCGTGGCACTCCGACTGGCGGCGTTCTGGCATGGAGGCAAAAGTGGCACTGCGCCCCCTGGGCCCCTTGGGGCCTTGGCACGCAGTCAACCCATGCGGCCCTCTTTGTATGGAAACGGTTCAAGAGTCAAGAGTCTCATTATTTTGGGCGAGTGCCTTCCGCATGCATAAGAGTCGCATGCCGTGCCAGGGCCGAAATGAATGATGGGTCTCTCCTCTCTCTCTCTCTCTCTCTCTCTCTCTCTCTCTCTCTCTCTCTCTCTCTCTCTCTCTCTCTCTCTCTCTCGCTCGCTCTCTCGCGGCAGAGGGCGTTTGTTTTCGGCCAACTGACGGCATCCTGCAGGCGAATACTCAGAGGCCGCACTGTAAGTTGACGAAAAGGGGTAGCAGCAGGCAGGAGAGGGCATGGGGGCGGCAGCGCGCCGTTGGCGTCCGGGAGACACATTTCGCGCAGGAAATCGCTGAAGCACTCCCATCGACGCCACCGGTCGGGCGCGCGGCGCACTCCAGGTCCCGGACCACTTGAGCGATTTCTGGCGCTGTGCTGCGCTGTGGCACGGCAGCGCCGCTCCCGCGCTCCCCATGGAATGCAGGGCTGCCGCACAGTGGGCCAGAAGACCGGCACCGGTGGCCGAAGCTCTAGACGCGTTTTGAGCTCCAGAGTCGCTGAACAGGCCTCGAACGGAGCGTGCGACCCCACCAATGGATTCCTCGTTCGGAGAGCAATCCATTGGTGGGGTCACACGTCTGGTTCGAGTCCCATTTAGCGACTCTGGAGCTCAAAACGCGTCCGGGATTTTGACCGCCTCCACCGGTCTTCTGGCCCACTGTGCGCCGCCCCGAGCACGCTGGCGAGGTCCAAGGTCGAGCGTCGCACCGCTGCGGCAACCGCCTGGCTTCAAGAGCGACCCATGCATACCAGAGGGAAAACGTGCTTTCACAGGTGTTCCCCCTTTTTCCTGCCACTCGTTTCCATCATCGACTGAGTGTATCGGCGAGGCAGCCAAGGCGCTATCATGTGCAAATTGGCTTCGGAACGCCGATGAAGCGACGCCGAGCGACGCGGGGAAGGGCTGTGTAAACCGAACCGCGATTCTTTGCACCGTAAAAACGGTTCCTGGTTTTCCCAGGAACTCCCTGGAAATCACCTATGCCATCACCATTGGAGTCCTGGGAAAACCAGGTTCCGTTTTTACCGTGTGTGGATGGCTCGTTTTTGACGGGACCCGCTTGGGAGTGGTTTGATGCGATGGGAGAAAAATGTAGGCGGGGAGGAGGTCAAAACCCCGGACGCGTTTTGAGCTCCAGAGTCGCTAAATGGGACTCGAATAAGGGAAGGTGGGGTACAATGGGACGCTTTTTTTCTTTTTGGCCTAGATCCGAGACCGTTGGAGCTAGAATGCCGCCCGATAGCTCAAAATGTTCTTTGTTTATTTGTCTATAACTTTTATTTGACCATAAAATTGATTTTACGGCATTTTTGGTCTGTGGAGACATTTTGCCGAAAAGTGTCACCTGTCCCATTGTGCCCCGGGCTGGGGCACAATGGGACAGCCTCGGGGCACATTGGGACACACCCTTTTATGAGCTAAAAATAAAGCGAAGGAGCA
Source organism: Thrips palmi (assembly GCF_012932325.1). Classification (NCBI taxonomy): domain Eukaryota; kingdom Metazoa; phylum Arthropoda; class Insecta; order Thysanoptera; family Thripidae; genus Thrips; species Thrips palmi. Next base: position 8,834,903 of record NW_023144629.1, on the reverse strand, counting down.
TTAAAAAAATTGTGGGCAATAGGTTTTGATCTATTTTCGTCACAAACTATTTTGAAAAAGAACTTACGTTCCTGGTTGCCTTAAAAAAAATTCCGGAGTATGATGTGTAACAAATGAAGAAAATGCAGTGTTAAATACAGTAAAAAAACGCAAACGAAATGTTTGATGCCAAAATTCTTGTGAATAACATAATTAACGTATGGTTTGGCTTCATTTAGACATAAACTACAACTAAAACTTGAAAGCCCTTTGATTAACACGTCCCATTGTGCCCCAAACAAGGGTGTCCCATTGTGCCCCGAACGACACGCTGGACTGGACACGCTCTAGCTCTTCAACCCCAAAAGCCAGAGCGCCCAGACAAGTCTCACTGAACCTCAAAAGACCAACGAACACACTGGTGAACTCGCTACGAACGTGCGACAAATACTTTACATGCTAGAGGAAAAACAAAATTCTCCGGTCTTGCTAGTTTTACCTCGTTTTTCTTACATTCGCACTTTGCTTCGACCTGCCGAAAGAACGCTCAGTCGAATAAAGTTCCCGCTTTGTGTAACTAACATGGCAACTGCTGGCCTATAATCGAGCGTAACCCGCAGATCCTACGAACACCGCAAGGTGGCTAATTTGACAGTGTCCCATTGTGCCCCGTGTCCCATTGTACCCCACCCTCCCTTACCGAACGAGTGACCCCGCCAATGGATTGCTCTCCGAACGAACGACGAATCCATCCACTCGATCTGTTCGAGTCCCGCTTAGCGACTCTGGAGCTCAAAACGTGTCTAGAGTTTTGGCCGCCTCCACCGGTCTTCTGGCCCACTGTGCCACGGCCCCACGGCCCCACAGCCACCGCGCTCTGGCCGGCCCCTGCACTGTACGCGGAAGCAGTCCGCTTTGGCAGAGCCGTGCCGCCGTGCAGCAGCAGACCAAGAGAATAATTTGTCGCGGCGCGGTCGGCGACTGCGGTCCGTTTCTGAGAATCTGGAATCGCATCACTGCTTCAACGGAGCAGGCGGGGAAGCGGGGAAACGTCAGCAACAATCTTTAACCCTTTTCAACGTCTTTATTTGAAAACGCACTGTCGTCCGCGTCGGTCTGATGACTGCGGTTTTCTCATCTCGGCAGTGTAGTCCGCGCTGCTCGGTCTAATGTCTGTGCGCGAAGGGCGGGTGGCTCTCTCTCTCTCTCTCTCTCTCTCTCTCTCTCTCTCTCTCTCTCTCTCTCTCTCTCTCTCTCTCTCTCTCTCTCTCTCTCTCTCTCTCTCTCTCTCGGGCCACAGCTGCCGCGAATATCAGTCTGCAGGCTGATTCCGCACCGCGTTCTCTCTCTCTCTCTCCCTAAGAGGAACGGCTCATGCGTGCGAGAGAGAAAGAGCGACGAGAGCGACGCCCAGGATCGCCGGCTGAAATCCATTCCGCGAGTTGTGCTGAAACGGAGCCGGAGATTGCGAGATAAAAGGAGAAGGGGTGGCTTACGCCGCTTACGGTGGGGGATCAGCGGGACAAGTACAAAAGAAGGACGACGGGGTGCTGACCTCCCGCCGCCTGTCTCTCCCGCCGCGGCATGCGGGCGGTGCGTGCGAGAGAGACAGACAGAGAGACCCGTCTTCACTTCCAGTGTCACCAACCGGCATGCCACAGTGGACTGGACAGGCCCTTCCTGTTTCATGTTCATCATGTCGATGATCATGAAGATGCAAATGAGGGCGATGGTGATGATCCTTTGATCGTGCCACGACGCCCGCCGCGCGCCGCCCCGCCCGCATCCATGCCATTTGCTCGGGGGGCGCCCTACGGTGGAGGGGCACGGCGCCACCGCATTGTGGAGGGGGGGGGGGGCGAAATCGTGGAATATGGGGGGAGGGGGGCAGGTCGCGGTCGCGGTCCCGTGACACTTGCGGCGTTCCCATGCCTCATCAGCAGCAACTGCCGTGCCGCCGCGCCGCCCTGCTGCCGCGCCCCATCAGAAACACCGCCCCCTCCCGGCCCCCGCCCCGCCCCGCCCCGCCCCGCCCCGCCCCGCCCCGCCCCGGCCGCCCGGTCAGGCTGCTGGCGTTCCGAAAAGACGCCCCGCCCCGCCCCGCCTCATATCGCCGCTTCACAAAGGGCTTGGCGGGGCGGGGCGGGGCGGGGCGGGGCGGGGTGGGGTGGGGCGGGGCGGGGCAAGGCGGAGCGGGGCGAAGCGCGCAGCCCGGCGCCGCGTTCGCCAAAGTTCGGTTTCCTCACACATGGCGGCTCCAGCGCCCTTCTATATAGTGGCGGGGCGGGGCGGGGCGGGGCGGGCGGCAGGCTGGCCGTGCAGCCACGCACCGACCGCCAACAGGCGAAAAAGGAAAAGAGGGAGACGTCAGGTTGAGGTGGAAGCGGCAGTGAAGATCCACTCTTGAATCCAAATTTGTGGGCGTCGCGGTTTAAAGATGCCGCACAGCGCGCATGACGGTCGTGGATGTGGTGGCCGCCGTCGTCGAGGCCGTGTCGACCCACATGCAAAGCACGGCAACGGGGCAGCGGACTGTCTGCGTTGGTCGCTCTGTCCCTCTCGCACTCGTGAAGCGTCTCCCACGAGTGCGAGAGAGACAGAGCGACGAAAGCGGACTCTCGGAGTCAGTCTCCCGCGACGCGAAAGGTCAGCCTCGGCCCACAGTGGCCTCGCCTCGGCCCACAGTGGCCCTCGCCTCGACCCACAGTGGCCTCGCCTCGACCCACAGTGGCCTCGCCTCGACCCACAGTGACCCTCGCCTCGGCCCACAGTGGCCTCGCCTCGGCCCACAGTGGCCCTCGCCTCGACCCACAGTGGCCTCGCCTCGACCCACAGTGGCCTCGCCTCGACCCACAGTGGCCCTTGCCTCGGCCCACAGTGGCCTCGCCTCGGCCCACAGTGGCCCTCGGCCCGCCAACGCGACTCGCGAGTTCCACCGAACGCCACGGCGCCACGGGCGGCACAATTTTCCGGAAGACCGGTTTCCCTTTGCACCGTACAGCTTCCCGGAACGCACGCGCACTCGCTCACCCTCAGCGACCGAGAGAACCAGTGGATTTCGCATCTCAAAAAAAAAACACGTCGTGTTTCCCAACGAAACAAAAATGGCCTTAAAAAAAAAATTGTTTACGATTTGATTATTTGTGAGAGCACGTCGGTGTGTTTCTTTGTTCATGACGGCCACAACGTGTCGGAAACTCATCCCACACGAATACGCTCGCTGCTCGTTTCCGCCATGTCGGGCGGTAGATTCACGGCAACGCCACGCCGCGCCACGTGACAGTAACTTGGCGCGGAATGCAACCTCGCGCCGCCGCGCCGCCGCGCTCGGCCTCGGCCGCTGCAACGCCTGCATTGCGCGCCATAAACAAGCAGCAGATAGCTCCGCGCGCCACATCAAGCACGGCCCGTCCCGCCCGACCAATCCGAGGCCTGCCGCGCCGAGGCACAGTGGGCCAGAAGACCGGTGGAGGCGGCCAAAATCCCTAGACGTGTTTTGAGGTCCAGAGTCGCTCAACAGGACTCGAACCGAACGTGTGACCCCACCAATGGATTCCTCGTTCGGAGAGCAATCCATTGGTGTGGTCACACATTCGGTTCTAGTCCCATTGAGCGCGACTCTGGAGCTCAAAACGCGTTTAGAATTTTTGCTCCCTCCACCGGTCTTCTGGCCCACTGTGCGGCGGCAGCAGCACGTCCACGGCGATGATAACGAAGGGGAAACTAGTCAGCCGCTCTCACTCACTCTCTCACGCGCAGGCACGCACACACTCGCACCGCTCACACGGAGCTCATTCATCATGATAAGAGTCCAGAATTAACGCAAGGACAGACGGCAGCCCTCGGCGCCTGGCTCATTATTCCGAGAGTCGTTTTCGTCGCTCTGTCTCTCTCGCACCTAAAGGGAACGTCCCATGGGTGCGAGAGAGACAGAGCGACGAAAACGGCTCTCGGAATCAGTCTGCTGGCGGCGCTGGCACTGGCGGACCGCCTGGTGGTTCTGGCGGTCGTCAGCGCGGCCTCCGTCGAGCGGAGGCACGGGGAGCGCCGTGGCGCTAGGCAACCCAGGGGCCACGTCGGACACCCGTGAGCTAACGCGGCCTACCTGCCGGGCGCTCGGCGCTGGGCGCAGGGCGCCGCACAGTGGGCCAGAAGGCCGGTGGAGGCGGCCAAAACTCTAGACGCGTTTTGAGCTCCAGAGTCGCTAAGTAGGCCTCGAACCGAACGTGTGACCCCACCAATGGATTCCTCGTTGGGAGAGCAATCCATTGATGGGGTCACACGTTCGGTTCGAGTCCCATTTGGCGACTCTGGAGCTCAAAACGCGTCTAGAGTTTTGTCCGCCTCCGCCGGCCTTCTGGCCCACTGTGCGTCTCTCTCGCACCAATATCGGGTGTCTGCGGGTGCGAGCGAGACAGAGCGACGACAGCGAGTCCCACGGCAGCAGCACGCCTCGCCTCCCTCACCTGGAACAGAGCAGACGCCGCCTGTTAGATTAAATTTCGTTCCATCGGTGACACTTTTCAGAAAGCCGCGTTCCATTAAAAGGGCGCGACAGATACAAAAAGAGGGAGGGGGAGCGACGGGGGCAAAAAGGGGGCAAGTGGCAGGAAAAACGCAAAAAAAAACAAGGGGATTTGAAAAGAGAAGGGGGTTCTCCGTGGGGCAGAAGTGGGGGTGTAAAACAAGAGGGGTCACGGCAAAGGGGTTAGTGAGGGCGTGGCGTGGCGTGGCGTGGCGGGGCGTGGCGTGGCGTGGCGTGGCGTGGCGTGGCGTGGCGTGGCGGGGCGGGGCGGGGCGGGGCGGGGCGGTGAAGTCTTGTACCCCAGACGGGGGAATCCTGTCGGCCGCTGTCGCGTCAGCAGTAATGGAAATCTATCTCTGTCGGCGGAGGAGTAAAAAAAAGAATGAGTGGGGCTGGGCCGCGCTGCCGCGCTGCGCCGCGCCGGGCGGCTGGCAACCCTTTGCCTCGAGCCTCACCACTTGCCATGATTAAAAGGCCGTGCAATCTCCGGGCGATGATCGCAGCCAAAAACATAACCGGCTTCCAGAGATAATCGCACGGGAAGGGTCGGGACGTCGGGAGGGAAAGCAAGCGCTCTCTCTCTCTCTCTCTCTCTCTCTCTCTCTCTCTCTCTCTCTCTCTCTCTCTCTCTCTCTCTCTCTCTCTCACACACACTCACTCACTCTCATTACGAGGACGAGACCGACAACAACTCGCTTCAACTCCGCTATTCAATCCCCGACGTGTGCAGGTCGCGGACTCCGACGCGAGAGTCGTCGAGGATGAGACGCGATTCTTAAGCCTTCTCCACCTGCGCACTCGGCGAGGCGCCGCTACACTACAACCGAGACTGCCAGAAGCTCGTCCCCCGCCCGACGCGGACGCGTTATCAGCCACGGCCAGGCGGGCGAACCATCCCCCGAGCCCGGGGCGTCCAAGACACATGCCGTTCACCCCCCAGTCTCATCTCCACCGGCCCCACAACGCTGCACACTAGGTGGCGCACCGCGATCTGACAGATTGCGCCACCGCGAGTGTGTGTGTGTGTGTGTGTGTGAGAGAGAGAGAGAGAGAGAGAGAGAGAGAGAGAGAGAGAGAGAGAGAGAGAGAGAGAGAGAGAGCAATCACATTGGTCAAAGCCCCCTGCTACACCGCATACCGATTCCTCGCCATCGATCCATGTCGCGAAGGGGCGCCAGGCGAGCCATCACAAGCCGGACCATTCTTAACCCCGACCGCAGCCCGGCGAACCTGGCCCGCTGGCCCTGGCACGGAATACGAAGACGGGGGGAGGAGGAGAGGAGGAAAAATTGGAGGAGGCGAAAGGAGAAAAGACAAAGAAGAGAAAGAGAGAGAACGAGGAAAGAGGGAGCCGCACCGCAGCCACGCAAGGGCAGTGCGACGAGAAATTTGCCCGCGCAACATGGGAAGCGTACAGAAAGTGGACGAAAAGAGGTTATGAGGGCTTTTCAAAGGAGAATAAGCAGATAAAAAGGGAAGAAATCCCGTCAGAAAGTTGCGATAAACTTTATAGAAGGCCGTGCTATTGCGCTTCGGAAGCGACCCCCGAACAACGTAAACTTTCCCGCGCGAATTCTTGGTAATCTTCACCCTTATCAGGAGGCTTGAAAGAGGAAAAAATGAGGAGGGGGATGAAACAAGGCCCGTGTGCCCTATCACTCTGTCTCTCTCGCACTCATGGGGCGTCCCGTATGGGTGAGAGAGAGACAGAGGTTTTTTTTTTGGAGGGAAAGCGAGAGGCTTGCTGGGGTAAGGCGGCCTACCTTTTAGCCAGGCCGAGACATGGGGTTTGTTGACGCAGACCGGGCAGACAGTTTCCAGTGCAGTTGACTCTAAAACCTGGCGGCCGCCGCGTGTCTCTGAGCGAGGGCTGCCGCCGCTAGCCTCGCTAAGGCGCTTCAAAACTCTGCGCTTCACTCGCAGCGGCAAGCCAGCCTTAACGCGCGAGCAGTTAGAAGCAAGAGCAAACAAAAAAAAAACAACTTTTACTTCTTCTTTTTTCCTTGGGCAGAGCAGCGATGCACGTGAAGGCACCCAGCAGCAAGTGTTCATCCTCTTAGTAAATCACAACACAGCAAGAAGTTTTCGCCAACTTCGGTAAAGTTGCCGCGCCGGCCGCTGCCACTCCGGGGCGAAAATAAAAGGACTCGCCATAAAGTGGGGCGGAGTAATGGTCTCCGCCGTGGCGCAGTGGTCAGAGCCGGCGCGTGTGGGGCGGTAGTTCTCGGGTTCGGTTCCCCATTTTTCTTCCTCTTTTATCGTTTTCTTATATTAATTTATTTTAATCATTTTTTACATTTTTTTTCTATATTTTTTATGCTTTTTTGTTGATGAGCTGATTTGGACACTTGTTTGGCTCCAGCCCACAATAGCGCCTCAACGCACCCCATTGCAGCAACAAGCCGCACGGAATGCAATGCAATGCGAGGCACGCCACTGGAATACGAAGCGCGCAATTAGAACGCATTTCTTGAAAAAATCTGACGCCCTGCTGCAGACTGATTCCGGGAGTCCTTTTCGTCGCTCTGTCTCTGTCGCACTCATGGAGCGTTCCGTATAGGTGCGAGAGAGACAGAGCGACGAAAGCGACTCTCTGAATCACAGTGTGCTGGCCTGCTCTACGGGATAATGGCGGTGTAGGCGACGAGGAGGACGCGGGTCCACGCAGGGAGAGGGCCACATTGGTGCCAACTACACTGTCGAACTCTGCAATATTTTTATTTTTATCTTTGAGCATTTTTCGTCCGACTTTGACGTTGCACTAAATGAGTCAATCGAAAAAAAAACAAACGAAACGCACTATTTTACGAGAAGCAGCTTAAGCTTTTGATTCGTTTGGCCAAAAGAAAACAGTTTTTCTCCATTCACTTTGGCTTGCCTCGTTTCTTGGAGCAGTTTAAAAGACGCACCGCCGCCGAGAAAGGATCAAGTCGACGAATTCCTCTCCGGAGGCGTTTGCGGCCTCCCTTCGCCCTTGCCTCTCCCAGAAGGGCTCCCTCCAGAAGGGTCGCTTCAGTTTCATCCATCACCGGCATGTGAAGGCTGGAGGGACGCGGCGCGGGACGCGACACGCCGGGCTTCCGGTGAGGCTGCGGACCCCAGGACCTTCCAGGACCTCCCAGGACCTCCCAGGACCTTCCAGGAGAGTCGCCTTAAAACACGTGCGAAATTCCAGGCAACCTTCCAGGACCCTCCAAAAGATCGCATAAAAATGCGTGCAAAATCCCAGGCCCCCTTCCCGGACCTTCCTAAAAAGTCGCCTTTAAGCACGTGCGAAATTTCAGGGAAACTTCTAGGACCTTCCTTCATGATCGGCTTAAAAGACGTGCAAAATTCCAGGCAATCCTCCAGGACCTACCAAAAGGTCGCCTTAAAACACAATTAAAATTCCAGTCAACCTTCTAGGAACTTCGAAACGGGTCGCCTAAAAACTCGTGGAGAATTTCAGGCAACCCTACAGGACCTTACAGGACCTTCCAAAAGGGCAGCCTTTAAACACGTCCAAAATTCCAGGCAACCTTACAGGACTTTACAGGTCCTTCCAGGAGGGTCGCCTCAAAACACGTGCAAAATTGGCGTGCAAACTGCGGGTCCAGCGAAATTGGTGTGGCGGGCGCTCCGCGGCTCCGCCTCCGCTGACGCACTCTGACGTCACACTGGGGGCTGCGGGCCGCGGGGCCCCAATGCGGGGCCGGGGCCGCGCACGCACGCACGCACGCACGCCGGCCCGTGTAAAAATGGCATAAAACAGCCGCGGAGGCGCGCGAGGTCGTGATGGTCGAAACATTCGGACCGCCTGGCCGGCCGCGCCACGCCGCCCGCGTGGAGTTTCCACGCTTCGGAGTCATTACACACGCACACTCAAACACGCACACGCACGCATGCGCGCGCGCGCCCACACACACACGCACGCACACACACACACACACGCACGCACACACACACACACACAGTGGAGCGCACGCCCGATCCAGGCGCGCCTCCAGTTGATGTACGCGGAACACGCTGGCGGGGCTGGCGGGGCTGGCGGGGCTGGCAGCCATCATCCCGGCTGTTTCTTTAAATTCAGCGCAGCCCAGCAGCCCATCGCGGAATAGGCTGCAACAATAACTCTCCAGGCAGCCGGCAGGCAGCCAGCGTGCACGTACTTCAGCGTCAGCATCGAGCTGCCTGCCAGCCCCGCCAGCCCCGCCAGCCGCGGCGTAGCGGCGGGCAGGCAGGGCAGCCAGCCGACACACACGTCATTCCAGATGCCTACGCCTACGCCTGGATTCCGGCACGCATGGGGGTGAAAGTACTTGAACCGAAAACGCGTGTCTGATGCGCGGCGGGCCGAGGGGCGGCGGGGGCGGCGGGGGCGGCGGGGGCGTGAGTCTGAGTGAGGCGGCCGCCCCGCACCGCCGCGCCCCGTCTGCCAGCTTATATATTTCACCCGTTGATGGGGTTGCTTCACGCCGATAATTTTTTAGACGCCCCCGGCACACCTTTTTATTTTCGTGCCTGCCATTCGCCGGTCGTCGAAAGCGTCGGCTCTAAAGTGAGTGGAGTTTCCCGAAAGGGTAAACAACGAGGCCCGCCGACGGGATTTGTCTCGCTGAAAACAGTTGAACGTTTACCTTTCGTGCGCAAAAAGCAGTCATCTCGTTTTTAGACGATCTGATGAATGACACCAACCCTTCCAACCCTCTCCATACCCCATTTTCTGCCTCTGGACCGACGAGAGGATCTGAAGCCGACAGATTCCGTCTGGCACACTGCCCTCTGCCCCTCTCTCTCGCACTTCCCCGCACAGTGGGCCAGAAAGACCGGTGGAGGCGGACAAAACTCTAGACGCGTTTTGAGCTCCAGAGTCGCTAAATGGGACTCGAACCGAACGTGTGACCCCACCAATGTATTCCTCGATCGGAGAGCAATCCGTTGGTGGGGTCACACGTTCGATTCGAGTGCCACTTAGCGACTCTGGAGCTCAAAACGCGTCTTGAGTGTTGTCCACCTTCACCGGTCTTCTGGCCCACTGTGCCCGGGCCGCTCCACGAGTGCGAGAGAGAGAGAGAGAGAGAGAGAGAGAGAGAGAGAGAGAGAGAGAGAGAGAGAGAGAGAGAGAGAGAGAGCGGCCACTCCGGCGCACCCGGTATGTTCAATGCGCGTGATGGACACTGGACATAAAGACGGGCGCGATGATGGCCGTTGCCAGAGTGGTAATGGCGGCCCAGGTGAGGCTGATGGCAGTCCTGTGGAGCGTGGAACACGCCGCCGAGCCACGATGACGCCATGCCAAGGTCGACGTAAAATATTTACCGAAAAATAAAAGCGGGGGTGAAAGAAAAAGGGTGCCTTGTACAGCGCGGTGCTGACAGTGAGCTGGGCCCAGTAATGGCCCAGTCGGGTCGCTATCCGCTAGTGGAAGGAATATCGCCATGCCCGGCCCGGTGCTGCCAACCCAGACATCCGTCCCGGTGGCGGGCCCAGAGCCAGCCTCAGGGAGCGGCAAAGGAGCACTTTTTGCCTACTTTTTGTCTACATTACCATGACCATTAAGGGCTAGACCACACATGATCGTATGCCATTTCGGGCCGACACATGTATGCTCGCGTGCACTGCAAAACGAGACATGGCCGTGCTTATTACTAAGGTGGCAGTCTTGACCACGAGAAACTCCACTGTGAAATTCGTCCTGATTGTTATACGACCCAGAGGCGCACGTTTACGAGGAAGATGTTTCTGCTGAAGTTTGCGTCGAGCCGGGCCGGACCGGCCGCCCGCCCCAGCTCCTCCGGTAAGCTTTTCCATCACCCCGGTGTTTCTGTGAGCATAATAAGGCCTCGCCCACCAGCCCGGCACGACGCACAGTGGGCCAGAAGACCGGTGGAGGCGGTCAAAACCCCGGACGCGTTTCGAGCTCCAGAGTCGCCTAAAAGGACTCGAACCGAACGTGTGACCCCACCAATGGATTGCTCTCCGAAAGAGGAATCCATTGGTGGGGTCACACGTTCGGTTCGAGTCCCATTTAGCGACTCTGCAGCTCGAAACGCGCCGGGCGGTTTGGCCGCCTCCACCGGTCTTCGGGCCCACTGTGGCGCGGCGCTAAATCACTGGAAGTATGCGAGGGAATCGCGCCGGCCGGTGCAGGAGGACCGCGGTGGAAGGGAGACGGAAGAAGAAGGCGGCGGCGAGAAAGTTGAATAGCGCGGCAATGGAAGGCCGGCCTTGGTAGTTGCTGTACTACACGACCTGGAACACCGAGTGGAACACGGCGCGGCCAACAAGGCGGACACGCCCACGGGGGGCCGCACGCCGCCCCGCCGACACGGCGCCCGGGGGGCGCGTCGCGAACCCACTCGTTCCACAAAATGCATTTCCGCCAAAGTCGCCTGCACTTTTGCGCCTTGCAGCCGCCT
>NW_023144629.1:8809001-8821501 GCF_012932325.1 Thrips palmi | reverse complement strand
TTGCTGCAGCAGCCGCTCTGTCGTCGCGACAATATTTCGGCTGGCGCGCTGAGGTAAACGAGATGAGGTGAATGTCACGCTGCGCCGTTGTCATTAATAAAGTGAAACGCGAGACAGCCGCGCGGCGCCCTGGAGACTGAGTCGTCGTTTTCGCCTTTCTGTCCCTCTCGCAGCTAAACGGGATGCCGCATGAGTGCGAGAGAGACAGAGCGACGAAAACGACTCTCGGAATCAGTCCGCTGGAGCCTTGCTGCCGGAGTCCCGGAGGATGGAGTGCAAATGAGGAGGCGGGACGGACGGGGAGTGCAGGAATGCAAGGTTGCACGGAGGAGAAGAGGCAGCGGAGGCGAACTGCCGCGACGGGTAAACGAGTGAATAGACAACGTGGGAAAGTAGAGACCTCATCCCCCCCCCCCACACACACACACACACACACCACCACCACCACCACCACCACCACCTCCACCACATCACGAAAGGACATTGTTTTCTGTGTTTTAATATCATTAAACTGCTGCTGATTGGCAGTGAACCGAACAGATAGCGAACGAAAAGTTGATGATGGTTCGGCCCTGACCGTTAGGGGATGAATTTTCATAAAATTTAGCTCCACTGCTTCCGGTTTGCACCACGCGCGCATATGGCTCTCCGCCGTCCGCCCAGCACCACCACCAAAGGGTGAGGGGCGTACGAAGGATTCACATCGGGCGAGGAAGGCAAGAGCGGGGAGTACATCGGAAGAGGAAGACTGTGGCGCCAAATCGCAGCGCCCACCGCAGAATTCGGCCAAGTCATCGCGGGGCGGGGCGGGGCGGGGCGGGGCGGGGCGGGGCGGGGTGGGGCGGGGCGGGGCGGGGCGTCGGGGGCTCCTCAACAGGACAATGGTTTATTGTCCGCGGTGTTTATCTTGGGCTGGCGGCGACACGGGGACGCCGGGGAAGGGGCAAGTCAAGGAGTGGGGGGGGGGGGGGGGAAGGGGCGTGAGGCGAGACAATTCCGCAGAGATAGTTGTGGTTGAATTGCAACGGGGTCCTCCAGCGTCCTCGGTCCCTCAGGGGGATAATAACACAAAACGCCATCCACGAGACGAGCGGCGGGGCGCCCCCCCCCCCCCCCCTTTCCCCCCTGACAAGCCGAACGCCGGGCATTTCGCGGCGCGCTGCGCTTTCGTCGCTCCGTCTCTCTCGCACTCGCGGGGCGTGCCGTGGGGGTGCGAGAGAGAGAGAGAGAGAGAGAGAGAGAGAGAGAGAGAGAGAGAGAGAGAGAGAGCCGTTCGGCAGTGACGGGGTTCCGGCCGAATCAAGAGAAACGGCCCTCAAAGGCGCACAAAGGAAGGACCGGCGCGCTCCGCCGCGGGCCGCGGGTTGCTCGGTCCGGCCAATACTAAGGACCGGGGCGGGGCGGGTACGGCGGGGCGCATTCCCACAGTCCTTTCCGTCGCTCTGTCTCTCTCGCACTCGCACGGGACGACCCACGCGCGCGAGAGAGACAGAGCGACGACTCTCGGAATCAGGCTGCAGCCTTGAGATACCGATACGAGGACCAGAACCCCCTCCCCTCCCTCCAAGGTGGACTGCATGAGGGAGGCGGCACTCTGGCTCCGAGAGTCGTTTTCGTCGCTCTGTCTCTCTCGCACTCGTGGGGCGTCCCGTGTAGGTGCGGGAGAGACAGAGCGACGAAAACGACTCTCGGAATCAGTCTGCAGGGCAGGCCAAGGCACAGTGGGCCAGAAGGCCGGCGGAGGCGGACAAAACTCTAGACGTGTTTTGAGCTCCAGAGTCGCCAAATGGGACTCGAACCGAACGTGTGACCCCACCTATGGATTGCTCTCCGAACGAGGAATCCATTGGTGGGGTCACACGTTCGGTTCGAGGCCTACTTAGCGACTCTGGAGCTCAAAACGCGTCTAGAGTTTTGTCCGCCTCCACCGGCCTTCTGGCCCACTGTGCAAGGCAGGCTCGGCAGCGCCAGGCCCGGGGCGGAAGGGCGCCGCAGCAGATAAAGTGACGCTAAAGCGTTCAGGACACGTTCGCAGTGCAAAAAGGGCAAAGGGGGCAAAAAGAAAACCAAAAGAAGAGGAAGCCGAAATGACATCATCACAGATATGCATCTCGAGTTGGTCCCCGGGACCACCCTATTGCTTATTTCCCACCACCCACGCCCTCTGCATTTATTTAGTTGCTTTTTTTTTTTGCTCCCATCATTTTAATTTTGTTTCCGCTGTACCTTTTTCAGTTTCAGTTCTTCTTATTTTTTTTCCTCGACAATTATTCGACCATCACTTCCCCCGTGCCGAACACACCGTAGAGTGACGTGCCCCGGCGTCGCCCCGCCCCAACCTTCGCCGTGGTGACTGGCCAACTTGACAGCCCCCTGCCCTGCAGCCCCGTCGCCTCGACCGCCAGTTCTTATTCGCTCTTCCGCTTTGCTCCGTCCACGTCAAGTAGTGCGTCCCCCCCCCCCTACCCCCTCCCCCGGGTCTGCCCGGGGCCTTTGGCGCCCAGGCACGTTTGAGAAACGGTGTTTGAAACGGAGGGTCATCTCGGGACGTCAAGACGACGACGACGACGACGAAGACGGGCAAGGACGCGCCGAGCCGAGCGGCGCCGAGCGGGCTCGCCCTCGACCGCGGAAAAAACGAAGCGACGGGGAGAAAAGCGACATTTTTGGCGCCGGCCCCGGCAGCTTCCGTCTCCCGGGAAAGCCGGCAGATTGAAACTCCGCGGTGAGAGATGCGCGTCGCCAGTGCTTGTCTTGTGCTTCGCTCGAGCTTTCCTGTGCTTTTCTTGTGCTTCACATGGTGCACTGGTAAAACTAAAGCGTAATGCTTGAGTCAAGCATAAAGTTACGCTTGAAGACGTTATGCTTGAAATGAAGCATACTCGGGAAATTTCTTCATGCATTTAGATAGGGGAAATCTTAGCCGACGAGCCTGTTACGCTTGATTTCAAGCGTAAACTGATTACGCTTGAAAACAGAGGGTAATACTACGCTTTAGTTTTACCAGTGTGCATTTTGTGTGCTTTTCCTGTGCTTTTCTCTGTCCTTTTATTCTGCCTTTCTTGTGCCTTTCTTGTGCTTTTCTTGTGCCTTTCTTGTGCTTCGCTTGTGCTTTCCTTGTGCCTCACTTGGCGTGCTTCCTTTAAGCTACTGTGCTCGGTACCAAAAGACTACTTTGAGCTCCTCGCCCGGCTCTGACCAGCAGTCCCGCCGAAAGGGGCAGAAAGAGATGACTGAAAAGGAGAGCGCAGAAACACCCCCCCTCTCTCTCTTTCTCTCTCTCTCTCTCTCTCTCTCTCTCTCTCTCTATCTATCTCTCTCTCTTTCTCTCTCACTCACTCACTCTTGGCGGTTCAATTAAGACATCGGGATGAGCGTCTTTCAGCCGGCAATCCAACGCCCATTCAGAGACTCATCGGGGCCAGCGGAGCGCAATTCCACTCTCTGTCTCTCTCGCACTTCTGCGGGCCTGCCGGTCGCCACACGAGTGCGAGAGAGACGGAGCGACGAGGGCCACTGTTCGGAATCGCGCTCCGCTGGCCGCAGCCGCCTCTGTGTCCAAGCGAGCGTGAGGTCGCGAGGCGTAATGGACGATCCATGAGTAGACTAATGGTCATAAGCCACTTCGTCTCTCTCTCTCTCTCTCTCTCTCTCTCTCTCTCTCTCTCTCTCTCTCTCTCTCTCTCTCTCTCTCTCTCTCTCTCTCGAGGGGACCACTGATAGTTGACCGTGTGCAGCTCCTGCTTTCTAAAGCTTTTTAACTAGTTTCTTGCTAGTTTTTGGGACCCACCCAAAGTGAATTAGTGAATGTTTCCATCAATCATCAAGATGTGATAAGAATTTTTACTCCCCCTTTCGTCTGGAGACGAAAAATCTCCATTCACTACTGGACCACGCCGGGCCCCCGCCTGGCATAACCTCAACATCACCATGAGTTTCGCTCAAGTTGCTGCATCCTCACCAAACCACTACGGATACTCCGAAGAATTCATCGATCCAGAAGAAAACCACCACCCCCGAAGCCAAAACATCGATCAAGATCACCAAAACATCGAAAACGGCAGTGTCAACAATCCACCTACGAATGGCATTCCCTCTGAGAATGTAAACAACAACAGAACCACTCCGAATTCTTACTCACCTTCAAAGAAATTCGCCATCATTCTAGAAAACACTGACAATGTACTTCAAGACCAATGCCTTCGTGCAGTAGCAGACGTAATCTCAGGTAAAAACATCCATTATGCCACAAGACTTAGCGGAGGAAGAGTCTGCATGTACCTCACTGATGAAACGTACGTAAACAAAATGTGCACAGAAGGGGGAGTAACCATTGGAAACGTATACATTCCAATCAGGAAGTATGTCACTGAAGCCAAAAAGTTTGTCATTTCAAACTGTCCTCCAGAGATGGGAGACGATGAACTGAAGCAGCTACTACAACCATATGGAAAAATTGTGTCAGCCCCATCTAGACTTCGAGTCTCCACTGCCCATGAAGATCTACGTCACATCAAGTCTTGGCGAAGATCAATCTACATCATCACTTCAAGAGATGGCCCTGAAATGCCGAAGAAAATCCCCATTACAAACAGGATTGATGGAAGTAAGTCAATGCTGTACATTGAAACAGATGAAATTATCTGCAGTTTTTGTCTGGTCCCAGGTCACAATGTGGATAAATGTAAGAAGAAAGAACTTCATGAGAGAGAATTTCCCCTCTTCCAACAACCTGTTGCGGCTCGTTTATTCAACCACTCCACCCCCAGGACTACTCAAAAAAGAAGAAACATCCCTCGAGGCAGTACCAGCATTCTCAATCAAACCACTTTCATGCCGGTCTACAACAACCAGCAAGTGAGACAGCACACTGTTCAGCCAACTCAAGAAGGCCAGACAGGCCAGCAAGAAAACGCCCCCTCAGTTTTGAGCTCAACTCTCAACACAGCTTCACCCATCCCCAAACAACGTTCTTCAAATCAAAAAAACTCTCAACTTCAACATCAGTCATCGCTTCAAGAAACCAACCGTCACAAATCCTCTGACACAGCTATAGTTGCACCAGAAGAAACTTCAAGCCTCAACGCATCAGGAGACTCAGCTATGTTTTTGATTTCTCATCTCCAATCTCTATAAGTGCTTCAAATAGAGACAGTCAAGCCAAGAGCCAGAAGAGGAGTGCTGGTTTTTCACCTGATAAACAAGAAGTCACAGGAAATAAATTTTCAAAAAATGATTCAGTGGAAAACAGCAGTGAAAGTGACATTTCAGATGTGGACTTTGATTCTTGTGACAGTTTAGAAATAAAACTCTCCAAGAAAGACAAGAAAGAAGAGAAGAAGACTATTCAAGATATAATGAAGAAAATGGATTTTGATAATCAAATTATAACCCAGCTTCAATTCTCCAGTTTCCTCATAAACTGCAGGGGAAAAGCTAACTCCAAGAAAATTGCTGATCAGTATCACATTGACAAGACTGCTCTGATAGAGCATCTTGATAAAGCTGAACTCCTGTGTAGTGATTTTAACCTGAAGAGAAGAATAGAGCGTGCAACTGCTGCTCTCAAAGTCCCTGACAAGAAGTAGTCTCATTTAAAAATGTTATTTTTTAAATTTTTTTAAAGCATTCTATTTTATAGCATTTTGTTTTCCACTACAAGATTTTTACTTTTTAAAAAAATGCTTTCACATGCTTTATTTTGTATAATGCTCTCCATTCTTTCACTCAACACCCAAGGACTTATAAGCCATCAAAAACAGCTGAGTCTTCAAGAATATTCAAGAACCAACAATAGTGATATCATCCTGCTGCAAGAAACCAACCTTCATCCTGGCACAATTTTGGCCTATCCGAGTAATTTCCATTATCTTCTAAACCCACCAGTACAGCCAGCATCAGGTGTGGCAATCGCAATCAAAAATGAATTTTACAAAAAAATAGTAATACTGTCACATCAAAATCCAGTGCCCGGCTATCTACAAACACTTAATTTTAAAATCAGTGATCAAGAGTACCATCTAATAAATGTTTACATGCCTCATGATAATAATCTAGCCTCAACTGTCATCAAGCAAATTCATCTGTACATAGAGAAGCAAAATGAAGAATCAAAAATTTTTTTAGCTGGGGACTGGAATGTCACCCTAAAAGAAGAAGACAGAAGAAACTGCATTGAAAAAAGAACAGAACTTGCTCGTGAACTTCAAGTTTTACTCCAGCAACACAACATGTCAGACATCTGGAGAGTTTTTAATCCAAGAAAATCACAGTTCACTTATAGAGGTCTTCACCATAATCACCCCATGTCAAGACTAGATAGAGTGTACACTAGGAAGAGAGATCTCAACCTAGTCATCAACACTAAAATTATACCATCTTTCTCGGACCACTCCAGTGTCCATGTAAATCTCAACGCCAACCAGCAGAAGTATCATCCACCTTATTGGAAATTGGACACGGATCTTCTCAAATCTCAAGAATATAGAGAAATAGTGTGCAATATTCTTTCCCACTTTGAAGAAAAATCTCTTGAAGAAAATCAAAATATTGCAATCTTGTGGGATGACCTGAAGCAAGAAATAAAGTTAGCATCTCAGCGATTCATGAAGAAACTAAAAGAAAAGAAGCAAGAAAAACTTTCTATACTCCATGCTCAAATAAATTACATTGAATCCAAACACAAACTATCAAGACATGATGAAGAAATGTTTATAGAGTGCCAGAGAGAAGTCTCAGATGCTTACCAACAGACAAGTTCAGAAAAGCTGAAAACCTGAAAACTAGTTTCTGCAAAGAAGCCAACACACAGTCCAAGTTCTTCCTCAGAATGGCTAAACAAGGAAAGCCTTCTGCCGCCATAGATCAACTGGAAATAAATGGAAAAATTACTTGTGACAAAAAAAAAATTTTCTTTTTTGTACAAAATGCATACAAGTCATCCTTCAGCAGCAAAAATACCACCACCATTGACCCAGCCAACCCCATCTACCAAAACTTACCAAGACTCTCTCAGGCGGAGCAAGAATTTTGCGACCAGCCCATCACAGAAGAAGAAATAAAAACATCCATAAATGAAGCGAAGCTCAACAAAGCCCCTGGAATGGATGGACTTCCCATTGAGTTTTATAAATTTTTCTGGGAACAAATCAAAAACATCTTTCTCAAGGTTATCCAGAATTTTCAACAAACCGGAGAACTTCCAAAATCAATGAAGAAAATTGTAATTGCACCAATACCCAAGAAAGGTGACAGGATGAAACTCAAGAACTGGAGGCCCATTGCACTCATCAATGTGGACTACAAAATTGTATCTAGAACATACAGCAAGAGGATTTCAAGTGTGGTGACAACCTTACTGTCATCTGACCAAAGCTATTGTGTACCAAAGAGAACAATTTATGATAACCTTCATCTCATCCGCAATGTCATCAAGCACTAAAAACTCTAACTCACCACTGGCAGTTCTCAGCCTGGACCAGACGGAAGCCTTCAATAAAATCTCTCACCAATATTTACATCATTTGCTGAAGTTGCATGGATTTGGACCTAAATTCTGCAATGCAATAATATCACTTCTAAGTGGCACTCAAGGATACATCAAGATAACCTCGACTCTTCTTGCCCCTTTCTTTTTTTAAACTGGAGTCCGACAAGGCGACCCACTGGCAGGGCCTCTGTACATAATATCAATCGAGCCCTTTCTTCGTTACTTGTACAGCCTAGTGCACTTCAGAGGTTACCAAATCCCCAACTCCCTTTTATCTGTAAAAGGCACTGCCTTTGCGGATGACATCAACTTATTCATCACTTCAGATCAAGACTTCAAAACAATAGCAGAAGCTTTTCAAATCTACAGCCAACAATCAGGAGGACAACTTAACAACACAAAAACCTCCGTTCTCTTCTGTGGAAGCTGGAAAACAAGAACGTCGTCCCCATTTGAATCGCAATGCAACAATGAAGGAGAAAAATTTCTGGGAGTATATTTTGGAAAAAAAAAAAACTATGAAGAAAGAAATTGGAACATGCTCACAACCAAAGTCAAAGGAACTCTAAAAAGTGGTCCCAGTTTGTCCAACTCACTTCCTACCAGGGGAAAGGGAAAAAAATATGCAACCAACTTGTTGGATCACTTCTAATCCATGTTCTAAATGTATTGCACCCACCCCCAGCATTTGTTGAAGAAACACAGAAAGCAATGGTTGACTTTGTGTGGCAGGGAAAACACTGGCTCCACCCAAACTATCTCTACCCCCTCTTGAAAAAGGCGGTCAAGACCTCATCAACATCAGTGCCAAGATTAATTCTCTCCGCCTCAACCTGGCCAGCAAGATTCAAGAAAATTTTTCCGCCCAAAATGCATCTTCTCTCTTTCACCGTTACAACCTCTCACTTTATGGAGGATTGTCTCCCATACATTTCTTCAGTCATGAAAAAGATGAAACTTATTTTGTCAATCTCAATTATTTTTATCAAAGCTTACTGAATGCATGGCTCAACATTAATCCAAGACCAATTTCTACAAAATTATCCATGGAAACAATCAGAGAAATGCCTTTAAGTGGAAGCAAATTTATAGACGGACAGAAACTCAGGATAATTCCAGAATGGAAAAAAGCTGGATTCAAGAAGATGCAACAACTCCTTGAAGAAAATGACAACTGGAAAAATCTAAACTTCCAAAATTTTTCCTTGTCACTCCAAAGAAGACTCTCCATCAATTACCAGCAAATCAAAACCTACATCAACAGCAAGAAAAAAAAGGGAAATCAAGAAGAAAACTCAGATTTTGAAGAACAGAGATTTCAATTCACCGTTCAAGACCAAGCCAACCCAAAGATTTTCCCCGCTGGAAAGAAAATTTTGTACCAAGCATGTCTTCAGCCGCTGATAACAAAACCTGAAGTAAATGGAATGTCACAGTGGTATAGGAAGAATTTCAACTGGTCCTCCATCTACCACTCTCCAATTGAAAGAAAAGATTCTGACATTTCCTGGAGACTTCTTCACAATGCCCTAGTCACCCCGAAGAAATTCAACGCATGGCATATCATAGATTCTCCCCATTGTCCTTGGTGCCCGGAAAAGAAGGAAACATCATTCACATGATTTTCAAATGCAAGACAACAAAGCCGCTTTGGTCTTTCACCTCAGAAAAAATTCTCCAAATCACCCAAAGCACCAGCCCACTCAACCTTCAACAAGCACTAATTGGCTTCTCCCCAATCACTCCTGCTACAAGACTTGCCAACATTCTTCTCTCTCTAGCCAAGAGCACCATCTATAGATCATACCAGAAAAGAATTAAAGAACCATCTCCCCCCCCTCCAAACTATCTCATCATCTTTCAAAGAAGATTAAAATTTAGACTTCTACTTGAAGAGTACCATGCATCAATAAATAAAACTGAAGAAAATTTCATAGAAACATTTCTGATAAATGGTGCCCCGCTCGCCATTTAGATCTGCCAGAACTTCAACAAGAAAATGAAAAAGAAAAAACCAACAAAAAAATGAAAAAGAAAAACTTAAAAAAAAAAAAAAAAAAAAAAAAAAAAAAAAAAAAAAAAACCTTCTTTGCTAACTGTTTAAAAAAAAAAATTCGAACAAATTGTAAAACACTGCACTTCATCACTTTTCAAAAACACCTCAAGAAACATTTAAACGGCATGCTTTTATAACATTTTTGACTCTTTCCCCCCCGGCCCTTATTGTAAACAAAAATCCCCCAAAAAAAATTGTAAAAAAAATAAACTCTCTCTCTCTCTTCCTCCTCTCTTTTTCTCTCCCTCCTCACTTTGGCGGTTCATTAAACATCGGGAGGCGTCTTTCAGCGGCAATCCCAAAGCCCATTGAGACCACGGGGGCCCGCGGAGCGCAAATTTCCCCTCTCGTCTCTCTCGCACTTCTGCGGGCCTGCCGGTCGCCACACGAGTGCGAAGGGGGACGGAGCGACGAGGGCCACTGTTCGGAATCGCGCTCCGCTGGCCGCAGCCGCCTCTGTGTCCAAGCGAGCGGAGGTCGCGAGGCGTAATGGACGATCCATGAGTAGACTAAGGTCATAAGCCACTTCGTCTCTCTCTCCTCTCTCTCTCTCTCTCTCTCTCTCTCCTCTCTCTCTCTCTCCTCTCTCTCTCTCTCTCATGCGCAAGGAGAGACAACGCACTGGCAAGGGCAGCACCCAACTTCAAGCGCCGTATTTTCAGTTATCCAACTTTTTTCAGTTCGCCTATTATTTTTCAATTCACACCGACTATCTTCCAATTTAGCGAAACTAACGCGGTACCTTTCTCTTTTTCTTTTCTCAGCCCGAGAGGTGCATTCATCCTCACCGTTCGCCCGTCGACTCCGGAGAGCCACTCCTTTCCGCGGCGGTGCCACTGCAGACTGGGAGTCGCTTTCGTCGCTCTGCCTCTCTCGACCTGACGCCCCGTGAATGCGAGAGAGACAGAGCGACGAAATCGCGGCCCTCGGAATCGGTCTGCTACTATCGCTCCGCAAATAAAAGTCATCACGAAATTCCCGTTCCTTTTCGAACGGAAAAACAAAGAGGCATCGACAACAATGGGCCGGCGGGCTTTACGGTGGAGGTGCACCGGACGGCCGGGAAATCCGGCAAAATGGAGGAGCGGCCGACGGGGCCGGGCGGGACGTATTAATTGGAACCGTGTTTACATTTTACTCTATCCACTCAAACAAACAGCGCGAGCCAATAAATACAGACCAAGAAAAATACACCGCACTGTAAAAAGAACGACTTTCATACAGCATTCCGAGAATCGTTTTCGTTGCTTTGTCTCTCTCGCACCTCAATCTATTGGTGGGGTCGCACGTTTGGTTCGAGTCCTATTTATAACGACTCCAGAGCTCAAAACGCGACTAGAATTTTTACCGCCTCCGCCGGCCTTCTGGCCCACTGTGCACTCTGCCGATTCTGTGCTGCCTGCCTGCTCGGGCGGGGCCTCGCCGGCCAAACCACTGCGACCAGAAAACGGGAAGAAATTCAATTGACCTGCTGCGCCGCAGCGCCCCGCTGTCGGGCCCACTGTCGGGCCCGAGGGGGAAATCACTCCTAAAACCTGCGACCCGACTATTACGCCTATGACGCTCTATTACGCCTCAAAATATAGCGATTTAGCTGAAAACAGACCAAAAAACCGTAAAATAGATCAAATTTTGAGAATTTCAGCTATTACGCTACTATTACGCACACTATTACGCGTGCTATTACGGACAGAGTGACCCGACTATTACGCGAGTGCTTTCCCCCTCGGTCGGGCCGGACCGCAGAGATCAAAACTTGGCCATCGGGGAGAGAGAAGAGCTGAGCGAGAATCGACGAAAAGCAATGTTCGGCGGAGCCTCGCCTGGCCTCGCCTGCCGAACAACATCGCGTTCATCAAATTCATTTCTCCCCTTCCAATCATCTCCCTCCGAGTTCCAGAAAGTCCTTGGACAGTAATTAGAAAAGAATGGTTCGGGGGGCGCACGGCGGCTCGGCACGCCACGCCACGCCACGCCTTCCTACAGGGCCGGAAGACCTCCGTTGCGGTCTCTCCTGCAAACAAGGCTGTAGGCCGAGGCGCCGAGGCTCCGGCAGTGTCGCAGCCGAATTACAGACTGTTTCCCTTGACAGTGTACTCGCAAAGGGAAAGGGGGAGGAAAGGATCACATTTCAGCGCAGAACAAGAAAGCGCATCAGCTGGCCTGCAGACACTGATTCCGAGAGCCGGTTTTGTCGCTCTCTCTCTCTCTCGCACCTGTACGGGACGCCCCGTGAGTGCGAGAGAGACAGAGCGGCCAAAACGACCCTCGGAATCAGTCTGGCGAGGGCCGGGCGGTGCCAAAAGGGGCGAAACACTGACGACAGCAACAACAACAGCACCACCACACTGGCGCCATCTGCCGGCCAGGACCGCCAGCACCGCCAGGACGGCAATTAAATTAAAACAAATTGGCCAAGAACTGTCCTGTCGGGAGGATGCATCGCAGGGCGTGGCGGGGCGGGGCGGGGCGGGGCGGGGCGGGGCATGTGGCGCCTGGCCAAAAGTGTGGAGTGGACCTTTTGCATGGAACAATCCTTTCAGCAGCGCACTCGCCGCCACGCCTTTGGTGGAGGGAAGTGGGGACGGGGAGAGAGAGAGAGAGAGAGAGAGAGAGAGAGAGAGAGAGAGAGAGAGAGAGAGAGAGAGAGAGAGAGAGACAGAGACAGAGAGAGAGAGAGAGAGAGAGAGAGACAGAGACAGAGAGAGAGATATGTCGTGTTTCGCAGAGAGAATCAATTCGCCGCCACATAGACACGTCGCGGGCCGCCGTCCCCGGCCGCGCCGGCCACCATCTGGCGACCGATTCAGAACGTGCAGCCGTTTCGTCGCTCTGTCTCTGTCGCACTCGCGGGGCGACGCAAGCGCCGCCGCGGCGCGAGAGGGACAGACGAAGCGGCCTCTTCTGAAGCCCACGGCTGGCGGCATGTCATAGCGCCGTAGCCCCGGGACCGCA